>NW_022111358.1:48407332-48411827 GCF_000313985.2 Echinops telfairi | reverse complement strand
GGCTGGGGGTGGGGATTGCTCCCAGCTTCTACCCGCCTCCCCCACCTCCCCACAAGCATCTGGGGGCCTAGGGAAAGGGGTTCCCTATCTTCGTCCGCCCACCCCGCCTTGAGTCTACTAGGTCTTCCTTTGCTGATGTTTTCCAAAAAGGCCGCTGAGGTCGCAGTGGGGGGCTGCCTTGAGGGACTTGTGATGGCTGAGTTGAAGTTGGATGTGTGTTGAGTTGAATGCAGAACTAACCCTGTGCTCGGTTGACCTTTATCCAATTCTCAGTGCGAGCCAAGAAACATCTGTAAGCTGGTCTAGTCCGTCACTGGCATGGGACTGGGCTCGGCGGCGGTGGGTAGGATGGGATTGGGGCTGCCATGTCTTACTGCATACTGGTTTACCATCTTTCTGTTTGCACAGATCTCTCACCAGAGTGACCTTGACAGGCCGGGTTTGAGGGCAAAGCTTTTAGAGCCCTGAACACAGTCACCCTGCTACTCTAATGAGCCTTGGAATGAAAAGAGGAAGGGCCTGCCCAGCCCGAGTGCCCT
Source organism: Echinops telfairi (assembly GCF_000313985.2). Taxonomy (NCBI): domain Eukaryota; kingdom Metazoa; phylum Chordata; class Mammalia; order Afrosoricida; family Tenrecidae; genus Echinops; species Echinops telfairi. The sequence continues at coordinate 48,411,288 of NW_022111358.1, read as the reverse complement.
TGGGAGTGGCCGCCGGGCTGATGGGTGTCTGGAAGTGGAATAGAGGCCGGGCTTAATTGCCAGCAGAAAGCCCTGGGGTGGCCGACCCTTCTGCAGCCTCTGGCTCCAGTGAACATTCCGGCACATTCTGGAATCTTCCCAGCCTGCCCTCTCCCCCTCCTCCTTCCTCTTTCTGTTTGACCTGTGTCCTTGATGCCTGTCTCGGAGCCCGGCCAGCTCAGTCTCCCTCATCCTTCCTCACCGCTGCCAGGATAGAACAACACCCACTGCCTAGGGCCCTGGTTGCGCAGTGGGTTACACATTGGGCTGCTAACCACAAAGTCAGCAGTTCAAAGCCACCACGTACTCCAAGGGAGAAAGAGGAGGCTTTCTACTCCCTTAAAGAGTTAAGGTGTTAGAAACCGGCAAGGGCAGTTCCAGCCTGTCCTGTAGGGTCTTGGACAATTGAATGAATTGGAATGAACTCGATGGCAGTAAGTTTCGAATCTGCCGCTGAGCCCACACTGACTCAGAGCAGCCTTTGGGATGGAGTCGAACAGCTTCCAGGGCTTCCCCGGACCAGCCATCTTTATGGAAGCAGCCTGCCTCATCTTTCTCCTTTGGGGCGGCTGTGGGATTTGAACCGCCCGCCCTGGCAGTTAGCAGCCCACCACTTACCCTCTGCGATGTGTTTTGGGATGACTTTCAGGAGGGAAGACCTTCCTTTAAATGTAAGACCCCCAACCCTAAATGTGAAGAGGTAGGTGAATGCCCTGCTGTTGGGCAATAGACTCCCGTGTGGAGCTGGGGGGGTGGCGGGCACACGGGTCCTCAAGTAAAGGATCAGGCTGGGCTCTCTGATGTGCACTCCCTTTCTGGGCTGCGTCTGGCCCTCGGAAACTCCGCTGCTGCAGGAATGTACCCAGCCCCACCCAGGGCCCATGTGCTGCATGAGCAGAGCAGCATCCAGCAGGCCAGTGCCCACCCCCTTGACTGCAGAGACACCCCCCGGGCTCCCGGGAAGGAGGGGCCTGGGGCTTCAGCCACTGTAGGTGGAGAGAGTTCTAGTTGAAGAATCTGGGGAGTATGGGGGGAGCGTGGCAACCAGCAGCCTCTAGGTTGGGCCTTCAGTAGGGAGGTGACAGGTACCATGCTGGGGACTGGAAGCCCTCAGATGAGGGGTGGGAAGCCCTGGTGGTGTGTGTGGTGGTGACACGTTGGTCTCTGATCTGCAAGGTCAGCCGTTTGAAACCACCAGCCCTTCTCGGGAGAAAGACGTGGGTCTTTCTACTTCCGTATAGAGTAACAATCCCAGAAACCCACAGGGATGGTTTTACCCCGTCCTACGGGGTCACCATGTGTGGACGTCAACTCGACAGCAGTTTGAACCACCAGCCGCTGTGCAGGAGAAAGATGAGCTGTTGGGAGGAGAGAGGGGTGCAGTGCAGTTTTCAGGTTGTTATAGGCCGGGTAAGTGCCTGACTGCCAACTGAAGGCTGTCGGCCCCCACCCCCAGCCTCCTCATGGAGGGAGGGGGGCCCCTGGCCACCTGCTTCCTCGAACATGTCAGCCTAGAAAACCAAATCCTGGCAGTGAGGTCACTGTGAGGGGCCCTGGTGGCACGAGAGTTCGGTGCCCAAAGGTTGGCAGTTCGAACCTACCCACCACCAGCTCTGGTGCTGTACAGCCACAGAGAGGGACAGTCTAGGGAACCCTGCTGGACAGGACTGACTGCAGCCTCGGGCTGGATAGAAGAGACTCAACAATGGCTGAGGCACAGGCTCCTCTCCGCCTCTATGGCGCCCCTTGCAGGCCCGGAGGCCTGGCCACTCCTCCGAACAGGACCTTGTGGGAAACTGCCCCCTAACCCAGTGCTGCATGTGTTTGTGCCCTGCAGTGATCCGGGCCAAAGCGGTCAGCGAGAAGGAGGTGGACTCCGGCAATGACATCTACGGCAATCCCATCAAAAGGATCCAGTATGAAATCAAGCAGATAAAGGTACTGTTGGCGGGTGTGCAGGGAGGCTTGGTCTAGGCCAGCGGTTCTCAACCTGTGGGTCGTGACCCCCTTGGGGGTCAAATAACCCTTTCACAGGGGTCGCCTGAAAATAATTTTATGGTTGGGGGATCACCACCACATGAGGCGCTGTATTAAAGGGTGACAGCATTAAGAAGGTTAAGAACCCCTGCTCTAGGGGATGCAGGGTCCCAGTCCACAGCCCTACCTCTGCCGAGGGGGCCAGTCTTTCTTTGCTAGTGAATGAGCGGAGAGCTGGTGGGACTCAGCCCTGGGCCCAGGTCACTTCAGAAATGCTGTATCTCAAGTCCCATGGATAGTCACTCAGTAGGACCACCTCGGTGGTCCTGTATCTCAAGTCCCATGGATAGTCACTCAGTAGGACCACCTCGGTGGTCCTGTATCTCAAGTCCCAAGGATAGTCATTCAGTAGGACCACCTCGGCTCCGAGTCAGGAATTCTGGGATGTCTTTCGGAGGTGACTGGTGGGGATGAGGTGGTTGTCTCTGGGCGCCCACAGTTGACGTGAGGAACTTTGACCTGAGCACCGCCACGCGGCAGTGTACTGCTTAGCCTGACTGACCTTGGGGGCTCTGACTCTGAAGAGCAGGGGCCTTCCTGTGGGCTGGCGATGTGAGAGGCAGTCTTCTGGGAGAAATGGAGGCGCAGCCTGGGCTCTGAAGGAGGAGGAGCTGGGCTGACTCAAGTGGGCGGGAATCCGAGGGCCACAGACCCAGGGAGCTGTCGGGGCTGGCAGTTCGTTTCTAAGAGTCGTTCATGGTCGTGAACATTGGGACAAAACTGACGAGTCCGAGAGAGGCTGAAGCTTGTTTTAGGGTACCCCGTCTCAAGTATAATTTAAGGGGACCGTTTCTGACGTCTCAAAAGAGACAAAACTAACACAAGGACCCACACATCACCTGGAGGCGGAGGAGGCCATGAACACAAGGTGAAAGTGGGCTCTAAGGACTCACAATCGGAAAACACAAAAAACGGGGTGTGGGGTGTGCAGGGAAGAGCAAAGGATACGTGCACAAGCGGGGCTGGTGGCAGATCAGTGCATCACAGGCCCCCACAGACGGGACCATGGTGGGCACACGTACGTGGTTACTGACCCAGGCAGTCCAGGAGAGACTGATAGGTCATGACTGACGATCAAGTGGCCCCCTGTACTTTCCCCAGTACAATGACCTCCATCAAGGACACACTGAGGCAGACCCCCTAAGAGAGAGACTGCCCCTCTCTGAGGTGGGGTGGGGCTGGCTGGAGGGGATGGAGGCAGCCCATTGCCCAAGGCGCTCTGCCTGAGAGCCAGACTGTTCACCCCCGTGGTTGGCGATCAGAAGGGATTCAGTGGAGGCTTGATCTACGGGGGACCTGCAGATGGGTTTGAGGCTGCCATCCAGAGCTCATTGCAAACCAGGGTGTCAGAATTTAAGCTGGAACACAGGCTCCTGGAAGAGCATGGGAGGGGAGGTTGGAAGAGAGGGACCCACAGTGGGGCCGATGGGGCAGTGCTCCTGTATGGACAATAACTCATTGGTCTGCAGGGGGCCAGAGGGGCAGGGGACAGAGAAAACCTTAGACTCAACAGTCAGTATTTCACCAGCTTTCCTCTTGCTCCCAAGCTCGAACACATGCCGTACACACACCTCCCGTGGGGCTCTAGCCTCCACGCCAACCTGCTGGTCCTGCCCTCCAGTGGGGGCAGCAGGAGTGCCCCTAATGTCCCGTGTGGTTTTCTCACTTTACTGGCTGCTGTGACTCCCCAGCCCCCGCCCCCCCCGCCCCGCACCATTGCAGTAAGTAAATTACACACTACGGACGAGTCCAACCCACTCTGCCCCTCTCCACTCCCAGCGCAGGCAAGCAACCAAGGCCGGATCCCCCTCTGGGAAGCCTATGGAGGGTCCTCTCTTCCCTGAATGGCCCCCGCTGCTGACCCAAAGGTTGAAGGTTTG
>NW_022111358.1:48405955-48406997 GCF_000313985.2 Echinops telfairi | reverse complement strand
ACCCGTCCTGGAAAACCCATGGAGCCCAATTGACTGTGGCCCCTGGGTTCTGGCCCCTGAGTCCGAGCAGTTCCCAGGTTGGGCCAGAATCACCTGGAACCACACAGCCCCTCCCCCCAAGGGCTCAGAAATGACTTCATCATCAGGTGTGGGCTGAGAAAGCCCACCACCCAGTGACTGTCACGCCCACCCTGCTGAGAGTCTTTGGAATAGGGACAGCCATTGGGCCGCTGGTTAAGTTCAGGTGGGAACGCCACCTCTGACCCATCCCCTGTCCTCTCTCCTCCAGATGTTTAAGGGGCCTGAGAAGGATATCGAGGTCATCTTCACAGCCCCCTCCTCGGCCGTGTGTGGGGTCTCGCTGGATGTTGGAGGCAAGAAGGAGTACCTCATTGCAGGTCTGTGTGTGTGCATTGGCGCACGTATTCCCAGCGTGGGGGGGGACGGGAAGACCCCTGATTGAAAATGCAAGATGAGCTTTCTCCGTGAGGAAGCGTGCAAGTGAGTCGGCCAATACGCAAAGAGGAAGACAGGCTTAGAGACCCAAGGGTGTTGCTGGCCCAGGGTGGTGGAACGGCTGGCCTGGGTCAAGAGGTTGGGGAGAGGTCATGGTGGAGGCCAGTCCAGCGAGTGGGTTGGGCTGTGTACAGGAAAGGCCCCGAGGCTGGCATCCTCCCTCCCTCCACCCAAGCTCGGACCCAGCAAACACCTGCTGGGGTTTCTCTGTCACTCCCTCCAGAGGGCTCCACCTGCTGTCCCCTCCCCCAGGATATCCACCTGCTGTCCCCTCCCCCAGGATATCCACCTGCTGTCCCCTCCCCCAGGATAGGGCTTTTCCTCCTGGGCGACTATCCACAGACTTTGTCTTTTTAATCATTTTATTGGGGGCTCATCCGACTCTTATCACAATCCATACATACATCAATTGTATCAGGCACATTAGTATATTCATTACCCTCATCATCATCATTTACAAAACGTTTGCTCTCCACTTAAGCCCCTAGCATCAACTCCTCATTTCCCCCCTCCCTCCCCCTCCCCC
>NW_022111358.1:48396058-48405110 GCF_000313985.2 Echinops telfairi | reverse complement strand
GATGTCCCTCCTTCTGCGCACTTGCTGTGCTGTGTTCGCTCCCCATTTCCCGCCAGCCCCCTGGCCGAATCCTCTGAAGCCATTGGCCCAGTGGGCCGATCCAGCGTCTCTGGTATCCAGCTGCTTTCTCTTGGTGTCCCACCCACGTGGGATCGCATGTCAGAGCATCACTTCCGACCCATGCCGCTCCACCGCTCAGATAATCAGCCACTCTGTATCTGCCCTTCTCCGGCCGGCAGATGTCTGGTCTGCTCCCCCGGGGGCTGTTTGGGAGGATGCTCTTGTGGACATCCAGGCAGGTTTCCGCAGGGGTCCATGCGTCCTTTCTGTGCAGCAGGAGTGGAGTCACTGGCCTCGCAGTGCTTCTGCTGGCAGGGTGCTGCTGCTGAGCACAAGGCTTTCAGGGGCTCATCGGCGAACCTCAGCCTGCCAGGAGGACAAGGCCCTCTGTCCTGGAGGAAGGACAGCCGGGGCGCTCCATAGAAGCAAGGATGGCGAGACTTCATCTCACGTGCTTTGGACACGCTGTCAGGAGAGACCTGCCCCTGGGGAAGGACGTCCTGCTTGGTCAAGTAAAGGTAGAGGGGGAAAAGATGAAGACCCCCGACAAGATGGATGGTCACAGTGGCTGCAACAGTGGGCGCCGACGTAACAACGACCGAGGACGGCCCAGCAGCGGGCGGCGGGGTTTTGTCTTGTCCCCACCGTCGCTGGGAGGCGGGGGTGACTGGCTGGCACCTAACAACCCCCGCACCACAGGCATTGCGTTTGAAGTTTAACTTGTTGAGGACCGTCACTGTGATTTCAGGAAAAGCAATCGGAAGAAATAACAGTGTGGCCTCAAGACCAACTGTCAGGCAGCAGTCGTCTGACAGTGCCCACACCATGATGATGCTAAGAAGGAGGGAGGTGGAGACGGTGCAGAGTCCACGGGACCTCGCACCCATTGGGCGTGGCCACACACGGTGGGCTCCTGGGGCCACTGGACAGAGGAACCTGCCAGCATTTCCCACTGCCTGCTTCCTTCCCTTTTCACGCTGCCTTGCATTTCTTCACCGCAGGTCAGGCCCCTGTGGCTCTCCAAGGCTGTAACTCTTTATGGGAGCAGAAAGCCTCTTCTCTCTCCTGCAGAGCAACTGGTGGTTTTGAACTTCTGACCTTGAGATTAGCAGCCCACTGCATAACCACTGAGCCACCAGGGCTCTAGGGTCATGTGTTAGTCCAGGTAGACTAGAGAAACAAATCCATGGACACGCATATGTGTATATGAGACAGCTGTCTATGAAAGAGCAATTGTATATAGAGAAACATCCCAGCCCAGTCCAGATGAAGTCCATAAGTCCAATATTAGCCATATGTCCAATACTAGTTCATAAATTCCACTCCATTCTTGCTGTGATGCCGAATGCAGGGAGATCACAGGCCAGTGGATAGAAAGTTGTAGATCAGTGGCGGTGGAAGGATCTCAGCGCTGGTGTGGGTCTCCACGTGGCTCCTCCAGCTCCAGAGTTCTGGAGACACATCCGTGTGTTTCCATGGGGCTTGTCGATAGGAATGTGTGTGTCCCACCTCCAGGGAGGAAGACAGGAGTTCTCAGAATCCTCAGGAAAAAGCCATGCCCACCCTGAGGCAGGCCTCGTTGGCTGTGACCTGATTGACAGGCTAGACTCCATGCCTGACCGAGTTGATAGATTTTGTAACTGCCACGGGTCGAGAGAGTCTGGATTGACTCAATGGCAGTGAGGTTGTTTTGGGGTTTTTTTTATTCCATTTGCTAGATTTTTTTTCAAATTTCATTTATAAGAATCCCTGGTGGTACAATGGTTAGGTGCGAGGCTGCCAACCGAAAGGCGAGTGGTTCTCACTCAGCGCCCAGCGAGGGGCAGGGGGTTCTGCGGAAGAAAGACCTGGCTGTCTCTTTCTGGAACGTTGACAGCCCAGAAAACCCTCAAAGGCTGTGCCGCTCTGTCCCAGGAGGCTGCTTCGGGTTGCAGTGGGCACCCATTCACAGCACTGTCTGTGCCACCTGAGGAGACAGACCCCCATGCTGCAGGATCCTAAAACCCTCACAGCCATTGGATCGATGACAACTCACAGCCACCCCACGGGGCAGGATAGAACTTTCCCTCAGTTTCCCACACTGTAACTGTTCACAGGATTAGAAAGCCTCATCTTTCTCCTGGGAGCTGCCGGTAGTTTCCAACTGCGGACCTTGCGGATCACAGCCCAGTGGGCAACCACTATGCCACCAGGGCTCCTGGTGCAGGGCCCTAACACCCCCTTAAGCCTAGGGCTTCCAGTTTCCCACCTCCTCCTTTGGGCTGCTTTCATAGGGACCAAGGAGCCCTGGTGGCACGGTAGGTTAAGTGATGGGCTGCTGAGTTAGTGCCACGCCTATGCTGCTCGAGGGATAAGGGTGAGGCAGCCTGCTTCCGCGAAGACTGACAGCCTGGGAAACCTCCCGGAGCCTTGTGCGCTGCCCCCCAGGGTCACTCAGTCAGACCCCACTCTGTGCCAGTGGGTCCTGAGCACCGGGCTTGGCTCCCATCGCAGTTTCCTTGCACTGCCTTCTAGGGGCTGCCTGGCCAAACTGCAAACACAACCGGTCTTAGTAAGGGAAGGCGGAGGAGGCCTAGAGGGTGGGTAACCTGTCAGGCTGCTCACCTTAAGGTCAGCAGTTCAAAGCCACTAGCCACTCTGCCGGAGACTGACAAGGTTTCAGCCTCTGGAACCCAGGGGGAAGTTCTACCCTGCCCTGTAGGGTTGCTATGGGTCGGCATTGCCTCGATGGCAGTGAGCTTTAGTTGGGGCAAGAAAGGCGGGCCTGCAGCCCCATTCCCAGGAGCCCTTCTGTGGGTACAGAGACGTGGGTCTTCCAGACGTACCGTATGTATGTATGAGTCCTGCCCTCGCTGAGGACGCCTCTGTAACAGCGGCCATCCTGTTAATAGAAACATTGTTGCTAGTTTTCCTCAAGCCCAGCTAACCTACGTGTGTAATGCAACAAAGTACTCCTCAGCAGCCCTGCAAGCTGGCCTCACTGCACCAGTCAATGAACTCAAAAAGGGAGGGAGCACGTCTGCCTGGTTCTCAGCGTTTTAGCCCCTCCTACCCCCGCGTGAGGGGCGTGGCTGAGGGTATTGGCCGTTCCTAGCGGCTGAGTTCAGGTGCATGTGTGACCTGTGTTGATGGTTCCTAATGCTCATCTCTGGGTTGACCGTCATTGGGGCATCAGTGACCTTGGTCTGCGCATGCCCAGCTTTGGCTCTTTGCCCCATAGGTTTTAACTCCCTGTATCGTGGCAGGCAGGGCCAGCTAATGGTTGTTTAGTGGAGGCCCACGATGGAGACAAGCCCCTCTCTCTTCCTGCCTGCCTGTTAACACTTCACAAGGTCAGCTTGAAACCACTGCTGCCCCACAAGAGAAAGACGGGCTTTCTACTCCCGGGAAGAGCTCCAGCCTCGGAAACCCACAGGGTCAGTTCTGCCCTGGCCCACAGGGTGGCCAGGAGTTGGCATGGACGCGATGGCAGTGAGCGAGCGTTGGATTGAAATCCAGTAGCAGCTCGGTCTGGGAGGAAGCCCAGCCGGAGGGTACCATGGCAGCAAGGATGGCAAGACTTGGTCCCATGTACTTTGGCCGTGTTGTCAGGAGGGGCCTGGCCCTAAAGAAGGACACCATGCTTGGCGAAGGAGAGGAAGGCCCTGACAGGTGGATTGGCAGTGACCACAGAAGTGGGCTCCGACATAGGAATCCTTGGTTCAAGCACCAGATGTCCCACGGAAGACAAACGAGACCATCCCTCGGAAAGACTGGTCGCCTGGGGTCCCACGGGGCGGCGCTGCTCCACCCAGCAGTGTGGCTGAGTGGTAGCCCGCTCGCTGGTGGTGGGTGTGAGCTGCTGTGAGTGAGTAGGGGGCATAGGAGTGCTGGAGGCGGCTTGTCGGCGTGCGACTGGGAAGCAGGCAAGCTTCCTGCCCCTCGGTTGTACCCTGCTTCCCTCTCAACCCCCCACACCGGATGAGTGTTAATGATTCCGCTCCTGGGCTCCCCACCCCCTCAGCCCCAGGGAGGTGTGCGAGGCCCTGAGCTGGGTGCCCTCTCCCCGCAGGCAAGGCAGAAGGGGATGGCAAGATGCATATCACCCTGTGTGACTTCATCGTGCCCTGGGACACTCTGAGCACCACCCAGAAGAAGAGCCTGAACCACAGGTACCAGATGGGCTGCGAGTGCAAGGTAAGCACTGTCTCCCCCCACCCCACCCCCACCCCCACCCCCGCCAGAGACATCCGGGGTACAGCTGGGTGGTGGCTTCTGTCTGGGTGGAGGGCTTCTCTCACCTGGTCCTGACTTAGGATGAGGCTAGGGTGAAGGTGGGCCCTGAGCCCTGAGGTCCCTTGGGCCATGAGAGTGGGGGTGGGGTGGCCCACAGTCTGCTGGGGGGCTTGCGAAGGCTCCTCCCTACCCCACCCCAACCTCCGCTTCCCTTGGCTTCGTGTCACCCTTCCTTCACTGGGGCCCTGTGGGGCAAGAGTGAAATGGTGCTGGAGGGCCCCTCCCACAGGGCGCCTTTACACTTGGGCCAACAGCCCAGCCACTCCCACCACACTCTGGTTCGGTGTAGATGCCAGCCCCTTTCTCAAGACTGACCACCCAGAAGGCAAACCCACTTAAAGCAGGTTCAAACTCTAACCAGCTCACCAGACTGAGGACAGAGCCATGGAGACAAAACCAGAGCCCATGGGAGGGGACATGCAGGGACAAAGTATCCCGACTGAAGTGGCCAGATGGTTTGAAAGGCAAAATGTAGCCCATAATCCAGACTCCCTGCCATCCAGTCCATGCCGGCTGCCAGCGACCCCATAAGGCAGGGCAGAACTGCCCCCTGTAGGTTTCCCAGACTGTAACTCTTTACGGGACGAGAAAAGCCAGCCAGAGGAGGTGGAACGGGCAGAGCCTCCCAAACCGGATTCTGTCATCTCCCAAGAGCCTCCCATCCCCACCACGCCCCACCCAACACAGATGGCATTCCTGGGACCAGGCACCCCATGGTGGGCTCTGGACCAGAAGGTGCCTGGCCTCACCCTGCTGGTTATAGGCTCTTCTGGGCATTGGGGCCACATCTGCCCCTCAGCTCACTTCCAGCAGTCATGACTCCCCAAAAGTTCAAGGTTCTTTTATACTCTTGAGACCAGTGGTGGGCTAGTGGTAGAACCCTTGCCTTCCATGCAGGAGACCTGGGATTGAGTCCCGTCTGTCAGGGGAAGCTTACATGTGGTTGATGCTAAACAGGCTTCCACGGAGCTTCCAGACTAAGTCAGATGAGGAAGAAAGGCCTGACCATCTACTTCCCAATATTCACCCTCTGGATCTCAAGGGTCCATGCTGCGGTGCACAGGGTCACCCCGAGTCCCGACAACCTGATGGCGCCTAATGGCAACATTGTTATTGGTAGGGGTGGTGTTGAGCCTGCGGGAGGCCCTCTGGCTAAGTGGAAGCCAAGGTCATGGGCCAAGAGTGGGAGAGCCCCTGTTGATGAGGCGTGGGGGTAGCTGGCAGGGAGGGGCACACTGGAGGCAGCTACATAGCCCCCTACCTCCACCTGGACCCTGCCCCGCCCTCAGGCAGTACCTGCTGCTGCTTTGGGGAGGGGGTTTCTGGAGAGCCTCCAGTTCCAGCGCCCCCTGGCCCGAATTCTCCGCACGGGGGATCAGCCCTCGCTGTGCCCGCCAGGCCTGCAGGGATTAACTACGGTGGCCTGATCCCCACCCCCTCCGCCCCCCCAGATCTCGCGCTGCCCTATGATCCCATGCTACGTGTCCTCGCCGGACGAGTGCCTGTGGATGGACTGGGTGTCGGAGAAGAGCATCAACGGCCACCAGGCCAGGTTCTTCGCCTGCATCAAGCGGAGCGACGGTTCCTGTGCTTGGTACCGCGGCAGCGCGCCCCCCAAGCAGGAGTTTCTGGACATCGAGGACCCGTAGGCGGCGCCCCGCCTGGGCCAAGGAGGAGCCCCCAGGGCCTCAGACTGGCCTGCGTCCACACCTTCCTGGGAGCAGCAGGACAAGGCGGGGGCCGCGGCACCCTTTCCCTTTTCCGCCCCCGGCTGTGTGTCTGCACGGGGAGGGGCCGGGGTCTCACTCCACACCAAGCCCCTTCCCTAAGCGTCTCCATCCTCTGACCTCCCCCTCCTCCGCCGCCTTGGCACCGGGTCGGCGCTGACCGGGCCCGCACCGGGGGGCCTCCCTGGCCTGGAAACAGGCATTTTGCAGAAATTTTTGAGGGTCGTCATGAGACTGTGTAGCAGGTCTACCAGGTCCCTTTCGTCTTGAGAGGGGCATGTCCCTCGTTTCCTGCAGCTTCCTTGCCCCGCCCGTTTTGTGTACCCAGAGCAGCAGTTCCCACCCCTCGCCAGTGCCCGCTCTTCAACACCCCAAATCCAGGAGATGGACCTCCTCTAAAGAACCCCAATCCTATCAAGGACATGATTTCACCTGGAGCAATGATGAGGAGACTGCGGCTGTGGGGACCCTTCCCCTCCCCCCACGTACACATATACACACCCATACACAGACTCCCTGGGGGGAACCTGCCTGAGTTTGCTCCCAGGGCAGGGTCGTAAAGGGACCCTTGGGGGACCATAGAATTCAATTCTGGGCCTCTGGGCCTACTTTCCTCTTCCCACACCTGCAGAGCCAGGCCCCCACCAGAGCAGCAGAGCTTGGCTCAGCCTGGTTTGTGTACCGGGCACCCCGTTTGCACATTCTGAGGACGTGAACACCCCAGTCCTGCTGGGCCCCCGACAGCCCAGGAGGGCGCCGGACCCAGCACATGGCCTAGGCTCAGCATTATCTTCATCTGGGGCGGCCCCTCGCTCGCTGCCCACCCCAAATTAGCTAAGGGCATTATGCAGCCCCCGCCCCCAGGAAAAGGTTTGGGTGGAAGGTGGCTGTTCTCACTGGACAGCCACCCCCCCATCCCCCCTCCATGGCCTGCTTTCAGAAACAGCCCCCCTGTAGACGAGGGGCCCTCAGGTGGGGTCCAGTTGCTTCTACTTCCTATAAGACAAGGACTGCCCCAGGAGAAAGAGGGCTCCACCTGTTCCCAGAAAGACAACCCCATGGCAACGGGCCGAGGCAGAAGTGCCCAGCCCTGGCCAGCGTGGGAAGGATGTGAGATCCCTGAAGACGCATGCGTAGGATATAAACGCACGCGCATGCACACATAACACAGGCAGGCGGCCTGTGAGTAGGCCTGCTCCTAAGCATGCTCCGTCCTGCAGCGACCTTCAAGGCCCTTCCGAGACCCCCTACTGCCGCTCTCTGCTCCAGGGCCTGCTTTGGACCAGTGTCTTCCTTCCTCGGGGACACACGGGGGACTGTCCACACACCAGCCCTTGCTCCCCAGAGCATTTCTGCGCTGGACGGTGATGGAGAGCTCATCAGGTGTCCCTGTGATGCCCGCAGACTCCAATCGCTCCAGTATAACAGCCCCGCCCCATCTGCTTGCTGTAGGGTGATACCATCCGTAACATTTTCTCTTGTCTGCGCTGGGTTACCTGTCCGTTGTGAATGCCTGGGTTGGTGTTTAGTATTTGAGACCCTCTGTAACCATCCCTGTGCCCTATGTCTTACTACCCTTGGTAGGTGTCAGACTTGCACTATTTTCTTTTTCTTTTTAATAATTAAAAAGACAAAAAAGGTGACATGTTCGGCACCATAGAAGCCTCTGACCCAAAGCAGATGCAGCACCAGGGCTGCGGAGGTGGAGGGCCTTCGGATTGAGCTCTCCCCACCCCCACGGGGCTCCCCGTCATGCTGAGCAGAGAGCCCGACAGCAAACAAGACGCGATCGGAGAGCTGGGGGCAGCCGCCGGACAGAGCCCCTCCAAGACCCTCCCCAGGAAATTGTTGTGCCGTGTATGTACAGTTTCAGAGGCCCCCCCCCCTTGGGCTGGTTTTTTTATGAGTTTAGATTCAAACACTGCTCCTGCCTCCCTTCATGCAAGCAACTCAAAAGTATTTAAAATAAAGTTTACATGATAGCTATTTTTGAATCTTTGCTTGGTGGCTATTAGCAAAATATCAGGCCTGCTGCTGTAATGTAAAGCTTTCTCAACTTTGGGCTTCCCCAGCCCCCCCAGAGAAAGGTTTCGCAGGGAGGGCAGTGTGTACCGTGTGTGTGTGTGTGTGTGTGTGTGTGTGTGTGTGTGTGTTTAGTCTGGCCTGTGAAGTCTGAGACCTTCTTGGGCTGGGAACAGCTGAGCAGGTCTCCAGTGCCCAGTTCAGTCATTGGACAATAAGCAAGATCAAAGAAAGGGCTGGCTGCTCCAGGGTGCGGCTGTGTCCGAGGTGCAGGGCTATGCCGTGTTGGATAGTCGGACTGCTGACTGCAAAGTTGGTGGTTCAGGCCCACAGCTGCCCCTTGGAAGAAAGGAGGCCGACCCGTCCGCTCCTTTATGGAAAGCCTACATGGGGCCACTGAGTCGGGATGGGCTTGAGGTGGGCCTGGCTACTGCCAGGTCAGCACAGCTGAATGTAACCAGAGTGTTGGCAGGACACCCCACCTGGCAGGACACCCCACCATCACACCCACATCTGTGTCCCTAAGCCCACAGTGCCACTTGTTTCTCGCCCCTGACTGATTATAAGGACCCACCCTGTCATGTGGTGCACTGTCGCCAGGAAGTGGGACGCCAAGACATCGCCAATACCATAACTTAACCTGTGGAAGCAGGAATTGCCCATCATGGCCTGCACCTGTCCGAAGGCTCAACTGTTCAAATGAGGAGGTGGGGTTCTAGAGCGAGAGAGGAAGGTGGTGGTTGTGCCCCATCAGGAGCTGAAGACTCGGTGGGGGGTGAGGGGGAACAAGGCAGCCCACTGAGTTCTGCACTCCCAGGCCCCACAAACGCCTTACCATCAGCCCGCCCCTCCTTGAACCCCAATCTACTTCCTGTCTGTGACGTCCCTGTGGGGGACGTTCCCCAGGAACGGTATCCCTTTGTCTTGGGTTCAATGTCTTTCTCAGCATCACGTGGTTGAGGTCCATC
>NW_022111358.1:48365672-48391775 GCF_000313985.2 Echinops telfairi | reverse complement strand
CCCCACCCCCAGAAACCCTTATTCTACTTGCTGTCCCTATAGGTTCATCAATCCTGAGGTTCATATGCTAAAAAACAGAATGACATATGACACAACTTCAAGAGGGTGCCCCCAATGGCATGACACCTTGGAGATAAACTCTACTAGGAACACACAAAACTGAACAAAAATGCAGATAATGTTGAAAACCAGATGGGTCCAGCGTGCATCGGAGGGGGCACCAGCTGACAAAGTGTTAACTGTTTGAGCCAGCTTTCACCCTTTGATCTTCCAGTCTCACCGCTGCAGCACACTCCATTTAGTAACCACGTTCCTCCCATTCCTCAAGTACGGGTAGAGGGAGACCACCGGAGGCTTATTCCCTATGCAGTTCCCACAAATGAATCTTGGGTTCCCAGTGTCATCCATAGACGTCTGCATACCAGATTCTCACCATTTAGGCTCTGATACTATTCCCTCCTTTGACTACGGATTGTATATTTCACAATCCTTCAGTGATTGATGATGGTGTCCTTCCACGTGGACTTAGTTGACATCTCACTTAGATGGCTGCTTGTTCAGAGACAAGCCTTTAAGACCCCAGACACTATTTTATCTGATAGCCAAACATCATGTGGTAGTTACATAATCTGGTGTCAATTAGAGGATTAAGAGTGAATGCGGTGGAGTCTATCCTGTCAATCAGGATCTGGCCAATGAGGCTTCTGTGTGGGCATGGCCTTCTGAGGATTCTGGGTACTCTTGTATTCCTCCTTGGAGGTGGGAGACACTCTCTCTCTTGGCTCACTCCCTGTGAGACATCCCTGTGGAGAAGACACATAGAGAGACGCTGATGGAGCCAGCCCTCTGGAGCCCAAGAAGCCACGTGGAGACCCCTGCCAGTGCTGAGATGCTTACAAGGCCACTGGATCCAGAGACTTCCCATCCACTGGCCTGTGATCTTCCTGTACTCAGCGCCATTGCATGTGTTTTGTGAGTCTGAAGAGCACTTTACAGATTGGTGTTGGACATATGGGTTAATATCAGACTTCTGGACTTCATCTGGACTGGGCTGGGATGTTTTCTCAATATTCAATTGCTCTTGTATATAAAGCTCTCTCTTATACACATGTGTCCATGAACTTGTTTCTCTAGTCTACCTGGATGAACACAATCATCTAGTTTCTTCCCCACATTTTGCTATAGCACCTGTATATTCTGTTCCCTTCCTGAGAGTGAGTATCAAGCAGGGCCACGATGTAAGAGCTAAGTTCTAAGAACTAATTGTTCTTAAGTTAGGGCTGGGATTCAGTGCCCCAAACCCATTCCTGGATCTACATTTGTTTTCTTGTTTGTTTGTTTATCTGCCTTTGGTTCCCTTTCAAAACCTCTTTGATTTATGGTAGAGAGTCTTATGGGCCCATCCATCCCCCTGGATAGGGCGCAAGATGGAGAGATGCTCAACCATAAAGAGGACTAAGCCTTGCTACATGTCAACACCAGTAAGCCTAGGGAAGTCTCCGGGTGAAATAAGCCAGACCCAGCAGAACAGATGTGGTGGGAGCTCCTCCCCACCTCCTGCCAGTGAACTGTCTAGGGTAAGCAATCACAGAACCAAGCCGGTTTGATTGTGGGCTGGGCAGAAGCCGGAAAGTAGCATTATCGCTTCAAAACCTAAGCCAGCCGGCCAAGTAAGGGGGAGCAACAGACAGGGGGATAGACCTAAACATCAGTGGGCAACAGATATTCTACACGTGTCATTTTATTATGTGGCATTTGCTGGCTTAGGGGATGGAGGGTGGGGATGGGGCTTCCCACGCCCCTCTATTAGTGCACAGCGTGTCAGCAGGCCAGGGCGGCTGCCCCGCTGGGCTCTGCACAGAGATGTTGAGTTCACGTGGAAGATGTCTGTGGCTAACCTCATGGAGCCCTGGTGGTGTAGTGGTTCCACGTTGGGCTGCGATCTGCGGGGTTGGCAGTTTGAGACCACCGGCAGTTGCCCAGGAGAAAGGCTGGAGCAGAAGGAAGCCCACAGGTGACAATATGAACTGGCTGGAAGGCATCGACTTTGGACTTTTAAGTTGCTACCCTCACCATCTTAACAGTCACAGTGCACAGCTCCCCTGTGGCTAGGTGGCAGGGGTCCTTTGACCTGATAGGTTCTCTCCAAGAAGCCAAGGACTCGGGCTAGGTGGGGGCAGGGGCAGACAGAAGCATGAGCCCTGTGTGCACCTTTTCATCATGTCCCACCTGGTGGGACGTGCCTTCCCAAGGAAACTAACAAACCTAGAGTGTGAGGCACATCGAAAACTCACTGCCACGGAGCCGAGGCCGACTCACGGTGACCGCACCGGACCCTGAGGTTAGCAGCCCAACACATACAACTACTCCAGGGACGTTTATATGTCAAATTGTTGGAATATAACGCACACCCACCCACACCTAATGCTCTCTCTCTCATACACATCTGCGCGCGTGGGCACACACACGTGAGGCCCATGAGTCAGAGCCCTGTGGCTGGCAGCTCGGTGTGAAACCCACTGAGCCACCTGAGCTCCTTGAGTTTCTGTGAAGGGGGAGGGGACGTCTGGAAAAGGGTGGCGATGGGGCCACAACCAACGTCACTAATGGCGCTGTGTTGTGACACATGAGAATGTTGACATCACAAAGGATTTGTTCCCAAGAGCGGGCTGCATGAAGGTCTTGGGGGAACCCCCCTTCTCTTTCTATTCCATTTTCCACGCATGGGCCATCTTGTGGGTTTCCCCCCATCCCCAAAATACAGAGTGGACACAAAGCAAACCCGAGCTCCTGGTCTGCGGCTGGAGCTGCTGCTGGGGATACAGCCTGCCCCGGATGAGTGTCCACGCCAGCCCGATGACCACGGCGAAGGCTCTTCACTCCTGAAACCAGACTTCAGTCTTTCTTCGAGGTGGCTTTCCGGAGACCCGCCTGGGCTGGAGGGGTAAGGCGGAAAGATTATATCAGGACAATCATTTGGGCGGGTCCCTGGTCTACCTCGATGAACCCAGAAAATCTGGATTCCACAGGAGTGAAGAATCTGCATCACTCCGAGCCTGGTCACACATCGTAACAATGGGCTTGCCCGTGTGTTTGTTTCCTGTAGGATCCTCTCAACCAGAGTCCTTCCAGAGGAGATTCGAGGGCGGGTCCGCTCCCCACACCCGTGGAACATAAGGAGCACATCGTAAATAGTTGGTGGGTAAATCGGTCTGGGTTTGGCTGCCTTCTGGGTGAGTAGATTCAAAATCACCAAGTAGGAGTGACTGACAATTAAAAAGAAAAAATGTAACAGGAGTCACCCCGGGAAAGACGAAAGAGCTCCCTTCCTCTCCAAGGCAGGGCACCCCAGGTGGAGCTCAGGCCACAGTGTCCGATGTTTTTAAACCAAGATTGCCTTCCCTCTTCGTTAATGCTTCTCTGGTTTTCTCATTCTCGGCGCATGAATATGGCTCTTCTAGCTATAGTCTCTGTGACTCTCCACGGGACTGCACTGGAGTATGTAAATGAGGTATGTGCCGCTCAACCAGGGGATTGGATGGCTTGCTAATAATGTAAATAAAGTGTACTACAAGACCCCTCTGGGGGGCAGAGCCACGCAAATAAGGTGTATGGAACCCTAATAGAAGGCTTGGTCACTTTTTCCATCGTGCTAGGATTGAAAATGAGCCATCCGGGAGGCAGAAAGGGGTTATACCTCACTCACACCCATCAGGCAGAAGAGATGGGAAGGTTCTCAGTCCATGCACTCAGAACCTTCTGAACCCAAGAGATGGGAGGAATCCAGGAAGACTTCTTGGAGGCGGTGGTGCCAGGCTGCAGAGTTAAAGGGCAAGTGGGAGATGCAAGGCCAGAGGACCAGCTGGCGCCTGAGTGGCGGCAGAGGGAGACCAGCAGCCTGGGCTTTGCTGGGAGACCCAGGGTGGGGAGTGGTGAGGACAGGCGGGTCAGTAGATGGGGCCAGCAGCCGGTGGTGCGCTCCAGAATTCCCCCACCAGCATGGGGTCTGAGGAGGGCTTCAGGCAGTGTCAATGCGCTTTCTAGCACAGCTAAGCCCCCGACTTACAAGGTGCCTACGTCCTGCCACTTGACTTTAAGGCTGTTTCCACGTAAGTGGAGTACTTACATTTCACTATTTGTGCCTTTTATGATCAGTCGCCTTATAAATCTGATTTTGATTTGTCTTTAGGAGCTGGAACCCCGATATGTAAACACCGCAGGGTGGACTTCTGAGAACAAGGACTCACCCACTGCCGTCCATTCCATGCCGGCTCCGAGTGAGCCTGCAGGACCGAGCAGATCCGCCTCTGGGGGTTTCTGAGACGGTAGCTCTTGCTGTGGTTGTAGGTTGTAGGCTGTTGTTGTAGGTACCATCTGACTCACAGTGGCCTTATGCACAGCAGAAGGAAACACTGCCCGACCCTGCGGCAGCCCCACAATCCTTCCTGAGCTTGAGCCCACTGTGGCAGCCACCGTGTCCATCCATCTCCTCGAGAGCCCTTCCTCTTTTTTTGCTGCCCTTTTACTTTGTAAAGCATGATGTCCTTCTCTAGGGACAACATGTGCCAAGCACAGGGACACGTCTCGGCCTTCCTCACGGCTAAGGAGGACTCTGGCCGCACCTCTTCCAAAACAGATCAGTGGGTGCTTTTAACAGCCCTGGGCACTTTCAGTATTCTTCGCCTGACCGCACTGCAATCCGAATGCACCCTTCTTTCTTTGGGCTTCCTTATTCAGGGACCAAGTGCTACAGTAACAAGAGGCTAGTGAACCGATCAGGGCTAAGATACAAAATAATAATAAAAATAGAAAACTGATCAAGGTTTCACGTGGGTGGGAGGGAGTAAAAAAAGGAGCTGATACCAAGGGCTCAAGTAGAAAATGTTTTGGAAATGATGATGGCAACATATGTACAAACATGCTTAATACGATTGATGTCTGGAATGCTATAAGAGCTGTAAGAGCACCGGAAACACAGGGAATCCAGGGCAGATGAGCCCTACAGGACCACTGGTGTGAGTGGCAATACTGGGAGGGTAGAGGGAGAGTGGGTAGGAAAGAGGGAACCGATTACAAGGAACTATATGTGACCTCCTCCCTGGGGGACGGACAACAGAAAAGTGGGTGAAGGGAGACGTCGGATAGGGTAAGATATGACAAAATAATAATTTATAATTATCAAGGGCTCATGAGGGAGGGGGGAGCAGGGAGCGAGGGTGAGTTAGTTAATTGTGCCAGCCTGGCCAATAATCACATGTGGGGCTAATTGAAAGGCGGAGGGATAAATGGGTGGTGAAGCCTCGCCTTTCTAGTTCTCGGGTCTCTTGTTTTGTGATGGTTGCATCGGCTGCAGCTGCCTTAGCAGTTCCCTGCTTCAGCTTGCAAGATGGATTTCCTACAAGACATCCCCAAGGAGAAGCCGCATGGATCTATCCTGATGCAGCCCTGGGTGCTGGAGCAGCCGTGTGGAGACCCCTGCCAGTGCTGAGATGCTTACACGTTCACTGACTCAGCTTTCCTCCTGCAGTCGGCATTATTGCCTCTGTTTTGTGAGGTGAAGGACTTTGTGGACTGGTGCTGGGTTAATGGGTTAATGTTGGACTTGTGGGCTTGGGCAGCATTGGGTTGGGATGTTTTCGTGATGCACATTTTCTTTGCATAAAACTCTCTCTTATACGTGAGTCGCCATGGATTTGTTTCTCCAAAGTACCCAGACTAATACAGAGGGGAAAAATGAGGACCTAATGCTGGAGGTTTAAGTGGAGAGGAAATGTTTTGAGAATGATGAGGGCAATGAAGGTACAAATGCGCTTTACACAATTGATGTATGTAAGGATCGTGATAAGAGTTGTATGAGCCCTTAATAAAATGATTAAAAATATATATTACTTAAGAAGAAAGATGTAAAAAAAAAAAAAAAAGAGCTGTAAGAGCCCCCCAATATCATGATTTTTAAAAAAGAAAGAAAACATCAGGGCTGGGTTTTTTTCTTTTTTTTTTAATGGGACAGAAAGGCTCTTCTTTTTCCTGTAGAGCAGCTGGTAGTTTCAAACTGTTGCCCTTGCAGTTAGCAATCCAAGTAGTAACCCCCCTATCCCACAGGCCTCTGGTCTACCCAGTGCGGCATCAGCCAGTGGCTCGCTGTAAGCCTGTGTGGGGATAGAGGTGCGCACAGAGCAGGCCCCCCAGCAGGTGGTCACAAGTACAGCCCTTCCTTCCTGGGATACATGTAAGACTGAGGTCGCCTGCATAAGATCCCGGTTGGCAGTTTGAGCCATGGATTCACCTATCCCAACCACGCAGGCAAAGACTGGAGGGGCTTGACTTGGACAGCTGGGGGTGGGGAGATGGAGGGGCTTTCCTGGGAAATATTTCAGAAGCTAGATTGCCAGAGCATGTGACTTGCTGGCTGAAGGTGGGGCACGAGACAGAGAGGAGGTCAGGGTGGTGCACAGGCTGGCGAGTGCTGGATGGGGTCCACCCAGGGATGCCAAAGCCAGTCCATATGTGTAAGGAGTGGGGATGGGGGGATGTTAAAATGTGGGGATGGAGGCAGGCCCTGGCGGAGGAGCCGTGCAGCCAGCCAGGCAACAGGGATGACCCACGATACACTAGGAGCAGGAAACTGGCCTCTCTGGAGACAGGCGCACCCAGGGTGGGGACACAAGGGAAGTTGGGGCCCAGGTGGGCTCCTCTCCATTCAAAGCAGGGCGGGGACAGCTGCTGCAGTGGGCATCCCTTCCCCAGCCCGCCCATGTCACCAGTGACCCCTTGTGCTCAGAGATGGAAGCGAGCTCACAGGGAGTCTGGGACACGGCCAGGACTCCACCCTTCCGAACCGCCCATCAAGCCAACGCGACGCACAGTGACCCCACAGGACGGGTAGAACTGCTCCTGTGAGTTTGAGGCTTTTAAGCCCCAACTTTCTCCCTCAGGGTAGCTGGTGGTTTCGAACTACTGACCTGGCAGTTAGCAGCCCAACACGTAACCCCCACACTACCAGGGCTTCTTTGGGCTTTTTTAAGACCCCTCCAAAAAACTCTCCCGGGATCTCCCAGAACCCTCTTTGGACCTCTCTAGGACCCCTCCCCTCAAGCCACTCTCCGGATGCTTCCCGGGATCTCCCCAAACTCCCCCAGGACCCCCCAGGGTTCCCCCAGACCCAGAGCAGAGTCAAGAGCTCAAGGATGGCATGAGGCTGTGCAGCAGCACTCCTCGTGGGGCTGGGAAGGATTGGGGTGTGTTGCTTCTGCACAGGGTGAGTTGGTGCTTTGTGCGATGTTGGGGGGGCGTTCAGCAAACACGTGGGCCCGTGACCCCAAAGTCATGGGAGAAGACTGCAAACTCGATGTGCTCATGGTCAAACCACGTCCAGATGCATAGCCTCCCTCTTCTCTCCCAGGGGCAAGGCCTGGGATTCAGGTTGTGCTGCATTCCCATCAGCCCGGGGGCGTTTCCGGTTCTGCTCTTCCGGTGGGCTGGGTGTGGGAGGAGTCTGGGTGATGCAGCGATGAAGCGCTGGGCTGGCAGCCAGAGGGTTGACGATTCAAACCCACCCAGCGGCCCTGTGGGGACGCGACCTGGATTCGACTCCATAGGATTAGTGTCTGGGACACCCACAGGAACAGGTCAATGCTGCTATGTGTGTGTGTGTGTGTGGGGGGGGGGGCGCTCTGAGCCCGAATCGGGTATTGGAGGGGTGCACCGCATAGTGGGTTTCATTTGCATCCTGGTGACCTTTGCGATCGGGCATTTTTGTAGCTGACCTCATGTGAGCACACCTCCAGGGAATGCTGGGAGGGAGGCTGAGGGTGTAGGGTGGAGGGTGGCCACAGCCTCTTTCCCTACCTCTCTCTAGGTCGCTCAGGTTATGTTCTCAAGGGATGGGCAGGCCTTTGGGGTCACACGAGGAGGCCCTTCAAGGATCCCTGGTGGCATAGTGGTTACACATTGGGTGGCAAGATCAGCAGTTTGAAACCACCAGCCGCTCCTCAGAAGAAAACCCAGGCTTTCTACTCCTAAAGAGTTCCCATCTCGGAAACCCACAGGGGCAGTTCTAGCCGATCGTATAGGGCCGCTAGGGGTCAGCATCCACTCGGTGGCAGTGAGTTTGAGTTCTACGACTCCTGAGCACCCGAGGGGTAGATCTGGAGCCTGAAGGGCCAGGGCTCAAACCTTTATCATACTTCCAGCTGGGACCTTGCAAACGTATCTTACCTAAGGTGACCAGATTTTAACATTGGGAAAGCGGGACACCATTGATACAACTCATATCCTGGCGAAACAGCCACATGGCAGCCGAAAACCATATACCCTAGCTTGTCGTGCATTCTTTCCAAAAATCGGGACTTTTTAAAAGTGCTGTGGGACGGGGGAAAAATTGTTCAAAATCGAGACTGTCCCGCCAAAAGCGGGACCTCTGGTCACCTTAATCTTACCTGCACTCGGTGCTCCCCGCTGAACCATGGGGAAAAGACAACCTCTCTGAGGGGTTGTAAGGAGGATTTGATCAGGTTGCGGTGGAAAATGGCCCGTGCGTCCCAGGCACACCTGAGCTCAGCAGCTGGTAGCAAAGCTGGTTCTGTGAGGAGAAGAAATCAAGAGCTGCTTGACTCCTCCCCATTTCACAGATCAGGAAATTGAGGACCGGATAAATGAACAGCCCCCACTGCAGTTGAGTCGATGCTGGCTCACAGTGGCCCTGTAGGATGGAGGAGAACTCCCTAGGGTTTTCGAGGCTGATGGAAGAAGACAGCCTCATCTTTTCTCCCTCAGAGCAGCTAGTGGGTTTGAACTGCCAACCTTGAGATCAGCTGCCTGACGAGTAACCCCGGGAGGGCTCTTTGGGTAAGTTAAACCCAAACCACAGACAAACCCACTGCCGGGGACTCAATGCTGACCCACAGCAAGCGCTCTCAGCTTCCGAGACGGTACATCTTTGTTTGTTTGTCTCATGAGATAAACTTTATTGCATCAAAGTACCGCAGATGGGTCTAAAGGACTCACCTGGACTGCAGCTGGACACCTCTTAGATCTTCCTCATCAGCCTGCTGAGCCGTTGCTTTTTCAGAAACACCATCCAAAAGCTTTCCCATATTGTTGTTGCTTTTAACTGTCATGGCTTGCCGAATTAAAACAGCTGAATTTGATACAAGCTTAGTGTCATTTCCTTCAAGAATTAGCTCATCTTTCTGGGCCCGAGAAACGGAACAAGCAATCCCTGGCCTCCTGCGGACCCTCCTGATGTATTTTTCACCCAAGAAGTTACGGATCTCAACGAGACCCGTTCTCCTGAACACCACGTTGATGGGGACGTGGGCACACACACCCCTCCTCTTGTATCGAAGCCCAGGGTCCCACCCTCAATCATACGCTGGACAACAGAGAGGGAGGGCTGTGGCCAGTCCTTTCTAGTTCCCCACCAGGTGTCAGCGTGAAGCCTCTTCTCTTTCTTCCCAGGGAGACTGAGCTCCACGTTGACGTGATTGAAGTCCCTCCCCAGGTTCCTCTGGGGCCCTTCACGACACTGCGCCCCTTCAGGGAAATGTCCACACTCCCTGGGCTGTCGCGGCAGTGCTGAGAATGGTCTTTGTTCTCGCAGTAGATGCAGCAAAGGGCGAGGATATGTCTTTATGGGAGCAGACTGCCTCATCTGCCTCCCTCAGAGTGGCTGGTGGGTTTGAACGACCGACCTTTCAGTTAGCAGACCCAAAGCTTAACCCATTGTACCACCAGGGCTCCTTGGGGAAAAGCCGTTTTCCTGAAACCCTATGGTCAGCTGTCCTCTGCACATGTGGCCCTCACAAATGGACTTGAGACTGACTACTATTAGCTGGCAGGGGGAGGGTCGCCCCAGGTCATAGAAGAGGCTAAGTGCCGGGCAGTCAGAACCCCCAGTGGCACCGAGGAGGAAAGGCCTGTGAACGAATGTGCTTCCCAAAGGTTACAGGTTGAAAACCCCAAGCTACACAGCTTCACTCTAATGATGGCAACTAGCGACCATCTGACTGTCCGCCTGCTGCTAGTGCCCACCCCGCCACATGCCCCCTTTCTCCTTCACTTTATCACTCCCAGTGGCCCTTTGGTGCCATCATCTCTGTCTCAGGGTCAGGGTGGCTGGCAGGGAAACATGCCTGCCCAGGACAAAGCCAGCCTCGGTCTGAAGCTCTAGGTGACTGTTCTTGCCGCCGAGGGCAGGGGCTCAACCTTGGGATATGTTTGTGGGTTTTGCTTTTATGGTTAAAACACACACACAAACACAGACACACCTCCCACCCACCTTGGGTGTTGCATAAGGACCCCTGGTGCCACAGTGGGTCATGTGTTGGGACTGCCCTGCAAGATCAGCAGTTTGAAACCACCAGCCTCTCAGGAGAAAAGGGACTTTCTACTCCCATTACGAGTTACAGTCTTGGAACCCCCCCAGGGGCAGTCTACCCTGTCCAATAGGGTCAATATTGAATCGGAATGAACTCCATGGCAGTGAATTTGTTTGTCTGTTTGGGCAGGGAGTGGGGAGGGGGTGTGAACGATTAAGCACTCAGTGAGCTGAAAAGTTGACAATTCAAACCCATCCCAATGGAGGGCAGTTCTACTCTGTACACGCCAGGGGCTGGCGGGGAGGGGGCGGTGTCAGAATACTTTGGTTCTGATCTGGTCTGCTACTTCTCATTGCCTGATCCATCCCTGCTTTAGGGCTGTGGGGGGAGATGTGCCTGTTTGTCCCTAAAGTCACCCCTCATCACTCCTGTTCATTGTACAGAAAGACAGAATGGGAAAGAGTACAGGACTTGGCCTTCTGGGAAAGTTGTTTCTTGCTGCTGGAGGGCACTAGAAGCCCTCCTGCCCCAGGGAAAACAGGTTGCCATCTGGTCCTAGCTTGGGAGAGGTGCCAGTTAACAGAATGAATGCAAAGGGGAGGGAAGTGGAATTTAAAAGCAAGTGAAAGGTTGAACCTATCAGCCATTCTTCAACATTCTCAAACTCTGAAACTCCTGGGAGAGGTTGTACTCTACCCTATCCTGCAGAGTGGTTCTAACTAGGGACGGAATCCATGGTCTGGGTTTGGGGCTGGTGAGCCTGGCCCTGTCATTGTAGGCGCAGGTGAAGGCCGCCGACCCGGAGTCTCCTGTAGGTTGTGGGAAGGCTCGTTCTTTGCAGTAGGCACTCTGGTTTGCAGCAGACACAAACATTTAACAGTCACTGTCCAGTTGGCTACCGCGCACGGTGACCCCATGGGTAGGTGGCAGTATAGAAACTCTACTGAAACACTGAAACTATAGGGTTTTTAATGATTGATTTTTCTGGAATCGGCCACCAGCACTTTCTGGCGTAGTACTTAAAGGATGGAGGGATTTTTCAAAACCTTTGCTGTTTCCCAGGCTCACAGGGCTCAGGCTCAATGCAATATTGTCAATGTCAAGTTCGTTGTAAAACTGGCCCTCAACCTTCCTAATGGAACCGCTGTTAAAAGATTAAAAGCAGTATGAAATCTGTTGTCAAAATTCGATCAAGACCTCAAGGCATGGCTGTGGGATGCTGTTTGTGGGTTGGGTGGACTGGGGAGGTGGGCTTCAAAGGTTAAGTGTCATACTCCCGGATCCTCACACCCCAAGGGCACTTCTTGTGGCAGCTTTTCAGAGGATGCTGCTGTTCCCTGCATGACCCCAATCTGCAGCTGGTCGCCAGGCACAGGGGGCCAGGGGGCGCTGCCTCCCACCCCGGGTCGGCACCCAAGTCCGCTGAGCCGTTGCTCCGCCAGTCTCTTTGGCCATGAGATGCCTCAACCCCCACCGCTCCTGTGTCTCCCCTTCAG
Source organism: Echinops telfairi (assembly GCF_000313985.2). Lineage (NCBI taxonomy): Eukaryota > Metazoa > Chordata > Mammalia > Afrosoricida > Tenrecidae > Echinops > Echinops telfairi. Next base: position 48,379,960 of record NW_022111358.1, on the reverse strand, counting down.
GGTTCCTGATGGAGACCCGGGGACTCCGGGGACGCACGCACCAGCACGGCGCCCACGCGCCGCCCAACCGGAAGTGCGGGCGCATCACATGCTCTGCGGGAACTTCGCGTGACGGCACAGCGTCTGCGGCTCGGCGTGCTTGCGTCATCGCGTAGGCTGGCGGGGTACGGTAGTGGCAGTGACGTTCCCGAGGCGTCCAGCAACCGAGGGCGGGTCTATGGGGGTGGGGCCGCAGGTAGACCCCGCCTCTTAAAGCCGCCAGACCTCTTCGTGGTTGGCTCTGGGCGGCCGCAGGGCGCGGCGCCTTTAAGGCTCGCAGTGACACGTGTGTCCCGCGCCGGAGGCCCGGATGGTGCGCACGCCGGACTGCGGGCCGGGAGACGCCAGCGCCGCGCGGGCCTGCAGCGGCGGCCCGGAGGCCTGGTAGGCTGCTGCGGGCAGCGCGCGGGGAGGTGGCCGCGAGGTCATGCGGGCCCCGGGAGGGCGCTGGGCACTCGGCTGCGGCGCGTCCCGGGGCGCGGGCAGCGTGGATGCGTGTTCACAGGGCCCGGGTGCTCGCGAGGGAGGGATTCGGGGTGTCTGCTGAGACGGGGTGTCCTCGAGAGAGGGTTTCTGGCTGTCCACAGGGTGGGGTGTCCGTGAGGAAGGGCCTCGGGGTGTCTGCCCAAACGAGGTGTCTGCGAGGGGGAATTCGGGGTGTCCGTAGGCTGAAGTGTCTGCGAGGGGGAATTCGGGGTGTCCGTAGGCTGAAGTGTCCGCGAAGAAGGGCCTCGGGGTGCCCGCGGGGGGCAGGGTGTCCACGAGGAGAGGTTTAGGGTGTCTGTGGGAGTGGGTACCCCGCAGAGAAAGGATTCGGCGTGTCTTCCGGGTAAGGTGTCTACGTGGAGGGGCCTCGGGATGCCCGTGGGGTCTGGGGTGTCTGCAAGGAAAAGTTTTGAGGTGTCCTGGGGTGGGTTTCCTCGAGGAAGGGACTTAGGGTGTCGGAGGGGTGGGGGGGGCTCGCGCATTCGCCTGAAGGGGACTTGGCAAGTTCACTAGGGGTCTGGCGCTTCCCCGTGGGGGGCTGTGCGTTCTGGGATCTCGAGGTGACCCTTGGAGGCTTGGGGGTGCACTCGGGCTGTGGTGCATCCGCCACCCTCTGTCTCCTCCCGCCCCTTACCCCTGGGAACCCTGGGCTGAGGTGCGCGCAGGCTCTGCGCTCTGGGGCTGGAGCGGGCAGCCGCGTGGAGAGAGTCACCTCGTGGTGCGGTGTGGGCTCATTAAAGGCTCCTGGCTTTTCTGAGTGGGTTTCCCCTGGGCTGCTAGGAGCTAGAGGCAGAGACAGGGAAAGTGACTGGGGCTGATGGATGCCAGGAAGCCCTTGGAGAGCACGGATGGATGCTCACGTGTGTTCTTTACTGGCCCCGGCTGGCTTCCGCAGAGCTGCCCAGAATTGAACTCTAGCTGGTAGGGACCCTACCTGTGTACCCCCACATGAAACACTACCCAGCCTTATGCCATCCAGTGCTGTAGCCACTGTGTCAATCCATCTGGTTGAGGGCCACCTTCTATTTTAGCTGACTCTGTACTTTACCCATGTGCTGCACTGGTTGGTGTAGTGGTTATGCGTTGGGCTGCTAACCTCAGGGTCAGCAGTTTGAAGCCACCAGGAGAAGGATGAAGAGGACGAGCCTTTCTGCCTCTGTAAAGAGTTACAGTCTGGAAAACCCACAGGGGGAGTTCTACCTTGTCCTGTGCGAGATCGCCGTGAGTTTTGAGAGCTGCTTTCCCAAGCATGGTGTTCCTCTAGGGATTGGACCTTCCTCAGAACACAAAACACATCCAAGGTTTTCCTGGGAAGTCTCGCCATCCTCTGTTCTGAGGAGCATTCTGGCTGTCCTCCCAAGACAGGTCTGTGCATTTCTCTGGCAGTCTGTGATCTATGTGGTACTCTGTCAACACCGTCATTCAGTTCATCGGACCTCCTTCAGCTCTCCATCGCCCAGCTTTGACTGTGTAGGAGGTGACAGAAATACTGTGGCGGGGGCCTCAGAGCACATCTTTGCTCTTTGACACGCCGAAGGGGTCTTGTGCCGCAGATTTGCCCAATGGAAGACATCAGTGGCTTTCTTGACGGCTGCTTCCAGGGCCCTTGGTTGTGGAGGTGAGCAAGGTGCCGTATTTGGCAAACTTGGGTCTCTTCTGCTGATCATGATACACTAGTTGTTGTGAAGAGTTTGCTTTGTTCGCATTGAGTCGTGGTCCGTTCTGGCTGTGGCCTTGAAGCTCCTTCTGTAAGACGTGCTCCAGATCCTCCACATTTCCAGCCAGGTCGTGGTGGTCTGCGTGCCGGTCGCCCAGGAGCAGGAGGTTACCCACAGCTTGTCCTGATCCCCACCCTGAGATGTCTTTGCCTAGTCACCGGCACACAGCGAGACATCTTTCCTGATGGTCCCTGTCTACCCCACCTCCCTCGTCCCAAGTCCCTTCCAGCTCTGGCGGGACTTGCTGTGTCCATGACACTGCTGCAACCCTTTCTGAGTGCGGGCCAGCAGCCTTTTGCCTGCCTGTGAGAGTCATGGTGCTGCTCGGGCCTTTCCACCTGAGTTGGATCGCAGCAGGCCCTGGGGAGGCCTCCCTGCCCCAGAGGGTCTTGTCTTCCTCGTCGCCGCCAGGGTGAGGCCGAGAGGATGAGTGTACAGTGCAGTTTAAATGGAGAGATGAGGGGGGAGAGCACAACAGGCCTTTGAGGCTGCCAGGTTTGAGCCCCTGTAGCAGTGGAAGCGGACTTGTAAGTGTGTTAAGTGTGACTGTCGTGCGGGGCTCCTTCCCTGGACCCTGGAGGACTGCTGTGGAGAAGGGTGTGGATGCCCCCCACAAGGTCCTTCAGAGGATGTGCTGATGGGTGCTCCGAGGGGTGGCTTCCTATGGTTACCCACACCTCGGGGAAATCACTTTTTGGTTGCTGCTTCACATTTGCAGTGGGAAACATTCTGTGCTTTCGAAATCTCCCGACTCCTGCTCTGGCACCGGTGCCTTTTCCTCAGGACGCTGGTCACGAGTTAAATTGGGTGAAAGAGCCATCACTCTCCGGATGCTCTCCGTCCTCCGGCCAGCCACCCACAGAACCCTCTCCTGTCCTGTCCCGGGTGGCAGTGGCTGTGCAGTGCTTCTAAAGCCAAGCACCTTTGCAGGGCTGAGGCCACGTACTACACAGGTGGACATCAAAGTCCATTGTCCAAGTGTGCCTTCAGACTGGTAGGAGGGCTGTCCCACTTGCTGAGGCCGTCAGTCTGTCCCGGGCAGGCAGCCTCCTCTTCCTTCTAGCGACTGGTGGGTTTGAACCACTATCGATTAGCAGCCTGGAACTTACCTGTACCACCAGGGCCGTGTGTGTGTGTGTGTGTGTGTGTGTGTGTGTGTGTAATACACATATATCTACATATAACACATACATGCATTATATTTGCATATCTACCCACATACATTGTCCATTATCTGTAATTTCCAAAACTCAAACTCACTGCCATCGAATCTATTCTGATTCCAATCAGCTCTATAGGACAGAGTAGAAACGCCCCTGTGGGTTTCCAAGGCTTTAAATCTTTACAGGAGTAGAAAGCTTCTTCTCTCTCCGTAAGAGTGGCTGGTAGGTTTGAACTGCTGGCCTTGGGATTCGCAGCCCAACTTATAAGGACAGCACCACTAAGGCTCCATTCTGTGTACTTCTCAAACAACTCAAACTCAACTGCCGTCGGGTTGATGCCGACTCATTGCTACCCTGTAGGGCAGAGTAGACTGCCCCTGTGGTTTTCTGAGACTGTAACTCTGTACAGGGGTAGAAAGCCCCATTTTTCTTCCCTGAAGGGGTTGATGGTTTTGAACTGCTGGCCCTGCAGATCACAGACCAATTCATAACCATGCACTACCAGGGCTCCAGGTCTGTATTCTTAGCAGAGGACAAATCTGGTGGCTCATTGTTCTTGTCTTTTTTAATGAAGAGTGTGGGCTCAGTCTGAGCTTGAGGCCTGGGCTAGTGTTGGAGATGGTGGTGAAGGCCGAGGTTCAGGTTAGAATTTGAGTCTGGACAGGGTTAGGGTTTCAGTGCATTCGATTTCTGGCTTAGGCTTAGGGTCTGGCGAGGGCTGGGGCTAGTTAGGGTCAAGGTGTTAGAAGTTAAGCTTCTCGGGTGTTTTCCCGACCCCTCCGCACCCCCGGCATTTTCCTGCGGCGCTCGGAGTAGACAGTTGGGGCTGCTTGTTGGGAATATGTGTCAGGCTCTCCCCTGGTCTGCCTGGGCAAGAGCTTGTCCTGGCAGCTGTGGTCCTCTAGCCGCCCTCCCGCCCTTCCTGTGCTCTCCACGATGGCTAGTTCTTGGAGGGGAGGGGGGTGGCCTCCTGTGACCATCTCTCTGTTCACCCCACAGAGCCAGACGCTGCTTTTAAAAGAGCTGTGAGGCCACTTGGGTGATCGACAGGCACCGCCGGACACCTCCCTTTAGGAGCCGTTGCCACATCCAGCCCTCCCAGGTAAGCCTGCGGGGGCTCCTGCCAAGCTGGCCAAGCTACCTCGTCACTCTGAGGGGGCTCTCAGGGTCCCTGCCCCTTAGACAAAAAACCTCTTACTTCCAGTTGAAAACCCAGCTGGCACCTCCTCCCTACCCCACACCCCGCGCCCCATTCTTCCCGCCTTTCATGAAATAACCCAAACTCACTGCCATTGAGTCAGTTCTGACATGCATCGGCCAACCCGCTGTGATACCCGGGCTCCTGGCATCTCTGCGCTTTTAGAAACTCTTCCAGAAATCCGAATTCAACCCATGTATGTGGGGCTTCATGGAAAAAACTCAGTCTTTGAACTCCATCTTTTCATGGGGGTTTGAAACCACCTCTGGGGAATTCACGAGCCTTGTCTGGTAGCAAATTGAATGGCTTCTAGGGGTTGAGGTTCACCTCTCCCACCCCGCAACCCTGTGGCTTGTGGTTTCTATTCTTCCTCTGAACTTTGAACTTGATCCATAGGTCAGTGCTTCTCTCGATGAGTTTGGGGTACAGTTGGCTGGGTGGCTTCTTGTGGCAGGCTGGGGCCTGGGCACCAGGCTGTGTAGCAGCTTTCCTGGGTGGCTGAGTGAGCAGCTTAAGGAACACGGTCCCTAAGTGTAGCTGTGGTGGATACAAAGTAGCAGTCTGGGTGTACAGTCTTTCTCTGCTACAGTGTCTCCTGCATGTGGGGATGGCCCTCCTCCACCAGTGGCTACAATGTGGCAAGCACTCTGTGTGGCCCCTGAAGGCCTCTGTTTGCACCCCATTGCATATCAAAGACCAGGAGGCATGGGGTGGTGGGAGGCATGCTCCAGGAGCAACTTCCTTGCCAGCTGGGGATGGAGCTGGAAGTGGCCTGGGTGCCTGATGGGCTGGCCCTGTGCTTGGTCAGGGCTGGGGCCACCCTCTTCTCATCAGTCACTACTTTGTCTTTCACTGTGGTTCTTCCTCCCTTGCTCTAAAAGACCACCCAAGTCCACTGACATGGGATGCCAGCATGTACCCAACTCCGAGCTTTCTGTTGCCACAGGGGAGAGGACTCCAAAGCCGGTGTGCCGACCTGAACCCTAGGTTTTCTTTGCCTACTCTGCGTCCACATGCTGTCCAGGGCAGTGGCTGAGACACTGGGTAATTGTCTCATCGGCTTTGTCATGTTAACCAGCCCCCCTGCCTCCCGTGGTCCCGCTGAGCTGGGCCGAGGAGGGTCCCCGGGTGTCCTCCTTACAGAAGTGCCACTCGAGTGAGGGCCCTACCAAGCGCCAGGCAGAGCTGGGCAGCTCGGCACCCAGGCGGGGCGGTCTTTCTTCCCACGGAGCCACTGCGTGGATTTGAACTGCCGGCCTCGCAGCTCAGCTCAGGGCTTATGTCACCAGGGTCCCCTCTAAATCCTGGAGGCCCCTCGGGCTGAGTTCATCCCACGTTAGACTCTCACTTCTCTCGGCCTGTGAAGCGTGCCTGTGCGTGACGCTGGTGCCCATGTCTTGTGGACCTGTGTGTGTGTGTGATCAGTGTCTTCCGAGAAGCAGTGGGCTTGTCCCTGGGGCCTGCCTGTCCACGCTCGATGTCCGGTCCCCCCAGGGCTGCGCCATGCCGATAGTCGATAAGCTGAAGGAGGCCCTGAAGCCCGGCCGCAAGGACTCGGCGGCTGACGGGGAGCTGGGGAGGCTGCTGGCGGCCTCAGCCAAGAAGGTCCTGCTGGAGAAGATCGAGTTCCAGCCCGCCAGCAAGAGCTTCTCCTACCAGCTGGAGTCCCTGAAGAGCAAATACGTGCTGCTGAACCCCAAGACTGAAGGAGCTACTCGCCACAAGGGCGGCAGTGAGCCCCCGATCAGGAGACAGGGTACGGCATGGGTCCCCCCAGCAGCCGAGGGGTCAGCAGATTTCTTTGAGTGTGTCTAAAGGTGTCGTCCCAGGTGTGATGGGCGGGCGGGGCCGTGGGAACCAAGAGCAGAGAGACACAGGGTGGGCTGCAAGGGGCCAGGGGGAGGTGCCAGGTGGGGGGCAGGCTGTGATCTCTGAGCGCTCGGGGTATGGAGTGACTGGGTACCTGGTATACGTGGTGGTGGCAGCAGCAGCCCTGTCCTCTCGGGGCTCGTGTTCACCTCTGCCCTGCCCCACAGGCGGGGAGCGCTCGTACGACAGCTGCACGGACGGGGTCCCGGCCCCCCAGAAGGTGCTCTTCCCCACCGAGCGCCTGTCCCTGCGCTGGGAGCGTGTCTACCGCGTGGGCGCCGGCCTGCACAACCTGGGCAACACCTGCTTCCTCAACTCCACCGTGCAATGTCTGACCTACACGCCACCGCTCGCCAACTACCTGCTCTCCCGGGAGCATGCGCGAAACTGTGAGTGTCCCTGTGTGGGAGGCAGGGGGCAGCCAGTCCCCTGAGCAGGACTGTGTCCTCACCAGAGCAGCTCATTCTGGGGTGATGGTGGGCACCAGACGCAGCAAACAGTGCCCCAGCACGCACAGCGGTTTTTAGAGACAAACTGAATTTAAACAAAACCCAACCCATCGGTGGTCTCTGAGGCCCTCCAGCTCGCAGGCCCTGTGGGACAGAGTAGCCGCCCCTGCCTGCATTGCAAGGATGTGTATCCTGAGGGACGGAGACCCCAGGACCCTCCTGTGGCCAGCTGTCAAGTGCTTGCATCACGGCGCCACTGCAAACACACACAAGCTAGGGCCTTTGGGTGGCTCTGGCTGATGGCACCTGCACAGGGTTTCCGAGGCTGTGCGTTGCTACAGGAGCAGACAGCCTCCTCTTTCCCTTGTGGAGCGACTGGTAGATTTGAACCACCTACCTTGGGATTAGCGGCCCCACGCCTACCCCCCTGTGCTACCAGGGCTCCTTAAGAATAATTCTTGTGGCCAATGTAGCCAGGTTTTTATTGGTGTGAAAACAGGTGGTGTGTGCCACTTCAGTCATCGTCACTGGTACAGCTCAGTGACTACAGTGACATCACACCCACCCCACCCCAACCAGACAGAAACTGGAGGCACACTTGAGAAAGGCCCCCTGGACACCAACGTTTCATGGACTTTATTAGACAATCCCTAACACAGGAGTTCAACTCTGGGGCGGTTCGGAGGCAGAGAAACCGTGGGTGAGTGAAGAGTCGGTTAATTCTGAAAGAAACGGAGGCAGACCTAACAGATAGAAGTGCCTGGTGAACTGGCTGCCGCTCTTAGCATCGAATTGTTCCCGTCCTTCACAAGCGTGTCTGATGGGTGCTGGTGGGCTGGTTCGGTCTGGTATCGACCCTGCCCTGCCCTCCGCTGAGAACCAGGCCAGCTCATTCTGTTAGGTTCTAGCAGCTTGGAGAGCAGCGTTATACAAGAGTGTCCGTCATGAGAGAGAAGACTCCAGGTTTCCCCTTACTCAGGAACCGTCGTAGGTACAGGGATTCCAGGCGCAGGACCCCGCCCCCTTGTTGTCAGTTTTGTCTGGTGCTTTCCATCTGGGTGCCTGTGCCACCGTGGTTCACAGCGCAGCAGGCTCGCCCGGGATGGACAGCTTTCCCTGCATTCGCAGCAGACCTGGACAGGCTAGGGGGAAAGAGCGGGCAGCAGACTTGGCTTTTTCAAAAACGTGGCTAAAAAGTTATAAAGTAACAAATGGGTATGCTTAGAAAAGTCCAAAATGAAAGCTATGCCCATCTCAGAATGGTAAGCGCATCGTGTGACTGGGGTCTGATGTCCACCCAGGAATCAGGTTTTGGTGTAAATAAATCCTGGCATCTTTGTGCCCCTGGAAAGCAGGCAACGAGGCCAGCCCTCACGGTGTTGAGACGTCTCAGGAGCCGCTGCTCGTAGGTGTTGAGGAAAATCCTAAAACAGGATTGAACAGGGTAGTGGCATATTCTTTGTACTTCCCTTTCTGTTTCAAATGTCTCAGAGTTTATAAAAGCTAGCGCTGCCCTGCCACCTGCCCTAGCCCCTGCTGACGGTGCCAGCAGCAGGGCTGGCTCACGGGCCGACTCAGCTTCGCAGGCACTCGCTGTGCACATTGGGTTGCCAGTCGAGGGGACTGCTCTTGCTCTCCAGAGGCAGAGTGGCGCAGTAGTGAACGTGTGTGGCCTGCAGAGCCCTTGTGTGTGGGACCCAGCCGCTTACGGGAACATTAGCCTGGGGGGGGGGGTGAGACTGCTGACTTGGGGTGTCAAGAGACCCTGAGACACTAAGCTACTGACCTTCCACACACCTTGCACTTGCCTTTGGAAAGTTGGGCTATTGCTGATTATAATGGACTGATGCCGTACATACCATGCGCTGCCATTACTCTGCTGCTGACCCAAAGATGGGGGTTTTGAGTCTGCCTGGGGCGCTGTGGTAGAAAGGCCTGGCAGTCTCTTTCTGAAGACTGAGCCTCAGAGGGCCCTGAGGAGCACAGACTGGCTGGGCCACGCGCGTGGGGCTGCCCAAGTCAGGATCAGTCCAACAGCCAGTGGTTAATGAACTATCACAGGTCTCAACCGATCCCTCGGGATGACCCGTGAGCTTGCTGGGGACCCCGCTATGGACATGTCTCCTCAGTGATCCTCGGGAAGGCAGGGTCACGATGTTCCTTCTCCCTCGGGGCTTGTCAGGCCAGGCAGGGGTGTTGTCGCCAGTCTCTGGAGAACTCTGTTCTCTGTCCACAGGCCACCAGGGGAGCTTCTGCATGCTCTGCGTCATGCAGAACCACATCGTCCAGGCCTTCGCCAACAGCGGCAATGCCATCAAGCCTGTCTCCTTCATCCGGGATCTGAAAAGTAAGGGGCACTGCCGTCAGGCCCGGCTTAGCCTCGGGGCTGCCCAGTGGGCAGTGGGTGTGGCAGGGCCCAGTCTTAGGAAAGGAACCTGTGTCTCCTTGGGGCTGTGGTGCACTCAAGGGATAGCCATGCAGCCCCTCCCTGAGGCACGGGGCACCCTGCCCGAGGAATGCGTGGTACTCGGCTGACACCTGCGTGCCTGGGCTCCTGGTGTTCCATGCTGGCTCTGTGGCATGCCGCATCTGAGCCCTGCGGTGGTGGGAGGGACTGGCCTGGTCCTCTGCACCAGGAAGGGCTGGCAGGAGTAGCCCGGCGCTCTCTGCCCAATGACAGCCTTCTCCCGCCCACAGAAATCGCCCGGCACTTCCGCTTCGGGAGCCAAGAGGACGCCCATGAGTTTCTGCGGTACACCATCGACGCCATGCAGAAGGCCTGTCTGAACGGCTACGCCAAGTACGCCCAAGGGTGGGCAGACACGGGCTCCCCACCAAGGCTGGCGCCTCCTACAGCCCCTCGCCCAGGCGATGGGCTGTGGTCAGGGGCATGCAGCAGCCCTGGGGAGAGGAGATGGCCCACACACCTGTGTGGGATGTTCAGCTGCACACATCCCCATCGTGTCATGACTTTGCTGGCATTTTCGCTCCTGGTCTCTGGAGCCCACCCGCAGGAGCAGGAACTTGTGGGGTTCCAGGTGTCCTTGTGAGAGAACTTGGAGGAGGGCAGGAAGCGTTGATGTTGGGAAATGGAAGGCTGGGAAGCCCTTGCCTCACAGTGGCATGGATGGCCATAGGTGAGGGTGTTTGCTCTGTGCTTCCCTTCTGGTGTCTCTGCCTGGTGGCCTAGTGCTCACGTGTCAGACTGCTAACCACAAGGTCAGCAGTTCGAAACCACCAGCTGCTCCATGGAAGAAAGGTGAGGTTTTCTGCTCCCAGAGAGAGTTCCAGTCCAGAAAACCCCCAGGTCCGGTCCTGCACTGTCCGGTAGGGTTGCTGTGTAACAGCCTGGACTCGACTTAAGCCCCAAGGGGTTTGCCTTTGGTTTCTCCCGGTGTCTCTGCTTGCTTATTTTGCTCACTTTTATTGTGACTCAGGTTTCCTTCAGCTTGATTTCCTGGCTCCTTTTCCTACGCACCATCCAAACCCAGTGCCCTCGAGTCAGTGCAGCCACCCGAGAGGGTGCTCAAGGCGGCACACACCTCTGCAAGAGCAGCCTCCTCATCACCCCCCACTCAGACCCCTTGCTCCCGCTGGCTGACTCCCCAGAGGCTGGTGTCTCCATGCCTCCGTCCAGTTCTCACAGTTCCTGTGTTCGGCCCACCCGCCTCCTGCTTTCGGCCCGGCGCTGCAGTGGGGGCATGTTGCTGGGGAGTCCATCTCCTGAGGATGGGGAAGGGCGCCCTGGTGGCGTAGTGGTTACTCATGGGGCTGTGATCCTCAGGGTCAGCAGTTCGAAATCACCAGGAGAAAGACAGGCCTTCTACTCAAGAGTTTCCATCTCGGGACCCCCAGGGCAATCACCAAGAGTTGGCATCACTCCGTGGCAGTGAGAGTTGTCGTGGTTAGGAGACTGGGTGGCGTCGTGGGGTAGGCTCAGGGCTGTCACTGCAAGGTCAGCGCACCAAACTCACCAGCTGGTCCTGGGGAGAAAGATGAGGCGTGCCGGCCCTGCCCACCGCTAACGTGATGCCACTGCCCGGCCTCCATCCCTCCCCTCCCCTCCCCTGCCGCACTCCTTGAGGCTGGAGCTCAGTGTCTCTCTCCCTCTGATGGGAATGTGTCTCTTCCTTTCATCTTTTTAACTTGAATTTCACATGGACCCTGGTTTCTGATAGTCCCAAATAGTTGTTTGAAGGTCCATAGGTCCCCCTTTCTTCATCCTGCTTGGTGATGTCCTTTGATGAAGCCCTGGGGCCCTTGTCTCCACGTCTCTCCCCAGGGCAGACACCCGGGCCCGGCATGCCCCCTCTGGCAGCTCAGGGAAGTGTAGCCTCTTCTGATCTGCAGAGTACCCCCCACCCCCCACCTTTGTGGCTCCCCTGCCCTTCACCAGCTGCTCTCCTGGGTCACCTCTCGGTCCTTATTCCCCCACATCCGAGATCTGTTCTTCCCGGCTGCGTGCCCCTGGGAACCCCAGAGTCAATACCCAAGATAGTCAGGCTCATACCTTACCCTGACCCCTGGCAGCAGTGACCTCAGGTGACCATCACTACTGTCCCTACTTCTCTCCCTGCTGACTCTGGCCCTGCACGGGGCCCTGGGAGCAGGCCTTGGCCTTCTGCTCCTGCTCTCTGGCACCTTGCAGTGTGTGGATGCAGTCTGGGGCCGGCGGCCACCCTTCTCTGGGGGTTGACTGTGCGGGGACGGCCCTGCCTGTTTTCTGGTGTGGTGACATCTTTTCTCCGAGTGAAGTTGCACCTGGCAGATAGAACAAGGGGCCCTATGTTGGTCCCCAAATCTTAGGTGTGTGTGTGTGTGTGTGTGAGAGAGAGAGAGAGCTAGCTAGCTCACTTCCAGGGCTGGGGCGTGAACCAGCACAGCTGGGGAGGCCTGGGCATTGGTGGAGATGCAGAGCCTGCAGTGGGTTCTATGGATGGCAACTTCAACTGCACTTTGAGGGGTGCTGAGGAAGTCTGGCCTGTGAGGGGCTGCCCCAGGAATGGGGACGGGGGAGTGTGGCTTCTGAGAGAGCTGTGGACCCAGGGTTGGAGGGACACTTGTTTCCAGGGTGTAGACCACACAGTGTGCTGCCCCAGAGTCCAGTGAGCAGACTGCTAGCTGTCTGGGGGTCGCTGGCCATTCAGAGGGTGATCAGGCGGGGGTGCATGAGCACCAGGAGCAGTCTAGCTGTAGGTGGTTGTCTCCAGAACCTTCTGGCAGGGCTGGAGGCTGCTGGGGGTGGGGGAGGTGTCAGTGTCTCTCTGGGATCTGGGCACTTCTGGCCGCCCTGACCCGGGCCATGGAGTCTGAGGGGGCATGGCTCTCGGGGTGGTTTGCTTGCTCCCGTCCCCTCACTGGTCCTTGGGGGTGCATGCATGAGGGGAGGGGCCTGAGCCTGGAGAAGGACAGAGGGTGGGCAACTGGGAGGGTGGGTCTGTCTTACAGAAAGACCTCTCTGTTGCTCCATCGAGACTGAGAGTGAGTGAGGCTCAGGTGAGCCAGGCGAGCTGCTTGGGTGGCCTTCTTGGTGGCCACATGAGGCTGCCCACCGAGGGGCCGAGCGGGGGGCCTGGGCTGGGGGTGTCTTTAGAAGGGACAGGACAGTACAGAGGTCACAGCAGGCAGTGAAGAGTGAGGGTCCCGCCGAGGGTGGTGCAGGGCTCTACAGTCCCTGTGTTCTATCTGCAGGCTGGACCGCCAGACACAGGCCACAACTCTCGTCCATCAGATTTTCGGTGGCTACCTCCGTTCCCGTGGTAAGTGAGGCCGCCTTCTCTGTCCGACCCAGAGACCAAACACGGGCTGGGTGGGGCATCAGGGGCCTTCCCGGCACAGTGGTCACGGGCAGGTGGCCAGTCCAGTGGCTCGGTGCTGTCTGCCCTGGGATGGTGGGGGAAGCAGCATGCCGTGACGCTGTGGAGACAGGTGTTCTTGGGCAGAGAGAGCCAGGCCAGATCCCAGTGGGTGGGTGGTGCCCACAGGGGAGGGGGGGTGGTAGTCAGGCTTGCGGGGGCTGCAGGGCCAGCTTGGGCAGGTGTCTGGAGGGTTCACTTGAGTTAAGCTTGAGGCTGCCCCCTCCCCCACTTCAGATACTGTGGGCCTCAGGGACATGGTGTGGGCTGGGTGCATTCCAGTGTCTGGCCAGGGCCCCGTGCAGAGGCTACTGTCCGGTCCTTGGTCGCCATCTGCTGCCCACCCACCATCACGGCCTCCCTTCTTTGCAGTCAAGTGTTCCATGTGCAAGAGCGTCTCAGACACATACGACCCCTACCTGGACGTCGCGCTGGAGATCCGGGTAAGGGCTGGCATCCGTGGGCATGTGGCAGGCAGGAAATGGGTCAGGGGTGGGGGGGTAGTCAGTGGGTCTGTACTGTCTACATTGGATCTGGATCCAGTAAATAGAGGGGGGTCCTCAAGATGGACAGGGAAGTGCTTCAGATCTGCTGCAGTGCACCCCAACCCCTCCCCGGTTCCTGTCTAACTCTTCCTTACCAGTGTTTAGAAAAGTGGGAGGCAGAGGGCGGGGTCAGGACTCAGTTTTGCATCCTGAGCTCCTGAGCAGGGAACGTTGCTCATTCCGTACATGCGTTGGGGAATCCTGGTAGCATAGTGGTTACGAGCTGGGCTGCTGACCGCAAGGACCAGGCTACCAGCCCACCAGCTTTCCTGAGGGAGAAAGACGGGCTTTCTGCTCCCGTAAAGAGTTACAGTCTCCGAAACTCAAGGGGGCTGTTCTCCTTGGCCCCGTGGGGGTCACTGAGTCAGAATTGACAGGATGGCAGTGTCTTTGGTAGGTATATCCTGGGAGGTTGCTGGTGGTGCCATCATTAAGCATTGAGCTGCTTACCCTAAGGTCAGTGGTTTGAACCCCCTGGCCGCATCTTGGAAGACAGATGAGGCTGTCTGCTCCTGTAAAGACTGTCCACCCTGGAAAACCCTAGGGATCAGCTCTACTCTGTCCTGCAGGGTCCCTGTGAGCTGGATTGACTCAGCACCAGAGGGTTTGGCTTGGGGAGGGTATGCCGGGGGCAGAGCACAGTCTTCAGCACAGCGCCCTTTCCCTGGTGGGTCACCTGGGCCTCCGCAGGTGGGTGCCACCAGCTGCAGTCTCTGGGCTGGTGTAGTCGGATGCCTTGGGACTGACAGGCTCCAGGGCCCCTGGTCCTGCCCCTCTGCCATGGACGCTGGGCCTTCGGAGAGTAGCAGTCAGCAGATGTATTTTGTGCAGTGAAGCTTTAGTGATTTGCTGCCTCAGCCGGAAAGGGCCTTGCCTTTGGCATTCCCGAATCAGCGGCCCCCTGTGCCCCTTTCAGCAGGCAGCCAACATCGTGCGGGCCTTGGAGTTGTTCGTGAAACCGGACGT
>NW_022111358.1:48362631-48364625 GCF_000313985.2 Echinops telfairi | reverse complement strand
GGTGCAGACAGTGGGGCCACTGGGGGGGCGTCATCACAGATCTCCCCTCCCTCCCTGGGGCAGAAACTCCCATAGTTGATGGTGGTTTTCATGTTGAATTGTTGGTGTGACAGCCACGCGGCAGTCGGGGTCCCATTCCAGAGTGCCTCTGACTGACCAGTCAGTCAACGGCCTGGCCTGTTCACCATGTCCCGTGTCCCAGTGGTTGCTTCCCAGAGCCCTCGACTGCCCCCTCCCCGGCCCTTCATCCCTTCTCATCGTGGGGTCCCTGTTGGCAGTGCTCTAACAACCGTGGTTCGGTTGGCAGTGCTCTAACACCTCCGTCCCCTGAGAGGCACCACCTCGGCGCGGGGTGGCTGGTGACCCCGAGTTGTTTCTCTCTGCCCCGTAGCTGCAAAAAGAAGGTCCCAGCCAGCAAGCGGTTCTCCATCCACAGGGCTTCTAGCGTCCTGACCCTGTCCCTCAAGCGCTTTGCCAACTTTAGTGGGGGCAAGATTACCAAGGTGAGTGTCCATGAGTGGGGCCGAGGGCACGGCTCTGGCAGGACCCTGCTTCGGGATTCTACCCTCTTCTGGGAGGTCCAGGCTGCCTGGGGCAACAGGTATGGTGGCCCCTGGGTTCCCGCTGTCCCCCACCCTGTCCGGTGTTACCTGGGGCGGCAGCATTTGCGGCTGTGGCTCTCTGAGAGGGGCACAGAGCAGAAGTCCCCCGCTGCACGACATGGGGCCGGGCCCCACTGGGAGCCAGGTCACTGTGGCTCCACTCTGGAGGAGCTGCTGTTTCTCTTAACGTCCGGGGCTGGGGACCCAGCGGGACGCAGTTTGAGAATGAATGGTCTGTTTGTTTTGGGGTGGTGACTGGGCCTCTCATGCTTTGGTACTTGGGGCTGTAAGCTTGTCTCCCGGACACTGTCTGGCTGAAGAGGCCAGGCCCACAGAGGATGCCCAGGGGCTTGAGCAGTGTCCATGGAAGAAACCCACTGTCTTCATGTCCCTATCTCCGGGGACTTGGGGAGACCCCGCCTACTGCATCTTTCCTTGTATGAGATTCCAGACTAGGCCCCTCTAGGGAGGGGCCAGGTAGTGGGCACGCAAGGTGGGGTAGTGGCTGGAGGGAACCCAGGGGCCCTGCAGGCTGGTGGGGGCACCTTCCCTTTTGGGGTGCGGCACCACCCGTGGGACGGGCACTGGTCATGGCACACACAGGAGGACCTGTGTTTCTCTGTGTGTCAGCTCTGCCCAGTGACCATCGTGCGTGAGTGTGAGCAGGTGTGTTACGGCCCTTCTGAGTGTCCATGTCTGGAGGAAGTGCTGAGTGACCTTTGCATAGTCACACAGAAAGACACTATCCGCAGCAGAGGGGTCTCGTGGTCTCGGTGGTGCCCCTCCCTGCACTCCCCAGCACGTTCTAGCCATGGGGTGTGACAAAGAGAGAGAGTCCTCTTCCTCCTCTGCCACTGGGGACCAGGAATGGGGGGAGCAGCTCATCTGGAGGCCAGGCCGCGGCTATACACCACGTGCCACAGCAGTGCAATCAGGTTCCAGAGGCCTCTGCCCACCGGGGGTCCGCAGCCCTGCTGCTGTGCCAGCCCCTGCAGAATCATGGGCAAAATGTTGGGCGGCTGCTTTCCTCCAAGCCACATGGTGCTAGCCTTGCCCGGACTCTCTCTCCTGCACAGGACGTGGGCTACCCCGAGTTCCTCAACATCCGCCCGTACATGTCCCAGGGCAGCGGGGAGCCGGTCACCTACGGGCTGTACGCCGTGCTGGTCCACTCGGGCTACAGCTGCCACGCCGGCCACTACTACTGCTACGTGAAGGTCAGTCACCACTCCTGGACACCACAGCAGAGAATGTGCCACCTTCTGGGGACATGTCTGAGCCTCCGAGTCTGTCCAGTCCGCAGTCAGCACTGCACACACAAACCAAACCCAAGCCCAACCCCTGCCCTCGAGTCCACCCTCCCTCGGGCTTGTAGGGCAGAGTCCGTGGGGC
>NW_022111358.1:48354804-48360835 GCF_000313985.2 Echinops telfairi | reverse complement strand
TGTGTGTGTGTGGCATTGGTTACATCCTTGGAGCTGTGCAGCTGTTGTCATCATTCTCCGAGCGAGCTTCTGTCCTGGCAATTTAACTGGACGTCCCGCTGTGGCGCTGCAGTGGCTACGTGATGCGGAAGCTGTGTCACTGTGGTCCATTGTGCTCCTGTGCTGTGGTCAGCTGAGTGAGTCCTTGTTCCAGAACGTGCACAGAGCGAGTGAGCGAGGAGCAAGGGGTCACGGGTGTCTGTAGCTGAGCCAGGTGGTAATGCGCACACTTGCATGCATACACTCCAGGGTTTTGAAAAGCGCACGGATGATGATGTTGGAAGATAACTGACTTGTTCCATGCGCTCCGTGGAGCTCCTTCTTATGGTGTGCGTAGAGAAGACGGCAGTAAAGCTAGAGCGCGCTGAAGCCTGTTCCTCTTGGGAGACCCTGCTGGTATTTGACAAAGCAGGGACAGAGCTTCCAGCAGCAGCACAGCCCCGTGCAAGACCACAGACTGACTGACGAGGGGTGGGCAGTCTTTACTGATGAAGCTAAACTCCCACTTGGGTTTTAAGAGGCCTTCAGAGGATATGTGTGATTTAAGGTTTAAAGTTTAAGGTTTAAAGACGGTCTCACGGCAACAGCTTCAGGAGCTCATCCAGCCTCCGTGGCTCCAGAAACTTTGGATTCCATGAGCACTTGAAATTCTGTTCTGCACCTTCCCCCCTTTTGATCAGGATTCCTTCTGTGGAATCTCTTGATTGCAATGTTCAGTTACTGGTCGCTTCACACCTCAGCTTCTGGTTTCCCAGATGTCACACAGGAGGCTCCCTGAAGATTGTTCAACGTTTGCAGCAGTGACTGGGTACCAGAGACCCAAGCTGGCTTCAGAAGGGATGTCATTGCGGACGTCAGGTGCATCTGTACTGTGAACAGAGCGCACCACACAGACGTGTTTCCTTGACTGTGGAGTAGGCAGCCTTGGATAGCACTGAGGAGAATGGCACTTGCAGAGCCTGTACGTTGAACGAGCGGTAGTCACTGCGAGAGAGCAAGGGAGTGTTGTGTGGCTTAGAACCCGGGAAGGTGTTTGTCGTGGTTGTATCCGCTCACCATCTGCGTGCTGAGCACACTCGAACTGGGCACGGACTCACGTTGGGTAAAGTAGAAGGGCAGCGAAAAAGACATGGACTGGCATAGCGGCTGCAGCCTGGGCTCGGACGTGCTATTTGTGAGGCTGGCGCCGCAACCCGTGTTCTGTTGTCCACGGGGTCACTCACGGGCAGCGTCCCCTTGAGGGCACTGGACAGCTGCAAACCAGGCTGTCTTCTTGAGCACCGCGCTCTTGTGAGCGCTCCCCGTGGGACCGGGGTGGCAATACCGACCGACGACAGGCAATCTCAGGGCTCACGAGGAGGGTCACCAGGGTGACGTGCCATAATTGTGCACGTGGACACGCTGAGGCGGTGTGGCCCTGCCGTGACCCTTCTCAACAAGTATATAGAAGTCATTGAAGAGAGTGGGGGCAAAGGCGGAAGTGTCAAACACTGGAATCAAACCCAACCCAGCCTCGATTGCCACCCAGCACAGAGCAGCACTGCCCGTGTGGGTTTCCCAGGGGCAGATCTTGACGGGAGCAGACAGCCTCATCTTCCTCCTGCCGAGCAGCCGGGGGTTCCAGCCGCCAGCCTTGTGACCCACCAGCATTTAAGGCCCATGGTTTACATGCAAGGTTGGCAATCCCTGCAGCCTAGGCCCTGCAACTCAGCGGCCGTGCGGGCATTGCCCAGAGGCTGTCGGTGTCACGGGCATCACTCAGGTGCCCTGCGCTGAAGCCTGCCGTTCATGCTCAACCAACCAGAGTGAGTGCACGCAGGTCCCCTGGCGCTCACAGCAGCAGCACCCTGGGAGCTGTGCTCCTTGGACAGAGCTCTTCATAAGGAATGTACTGTCGGAAACTGAAGGGGCCGGGAACGGCTCCCAAGAAAATGGACGAGACTTCTTTTCAAAGCTCCGGAAGGGAGGCGTGAAGCCGAGGAGCGTGAAAGAGGCCTGGATTCAGCTTTGTGTCTGTCTGTAGCCGTCCTCCAGCTGCATGCCACTCTGCAACAGAAGGGTCCCACTGGTGACCGACAGGCCTGGCTGGGACGGTGGGAACAGATGCTCACAGCCCGAGGCCACCACAGCCCCCAGCCACTGTGCTCACAGCCGGGAGGGTCCACTTCTGGAAACCTGGCTGGCTTGAGTCCAGACAAAGCTTCCACCCTTGGGTTGCATGAGGCCCTGAGCTGGCTGCCCTGGCCGGGGCAGTACGAGGCAAAAACGAGGTGAGCAGTGGGGGCATACTGGGTGTCTGCGAGCAGGGAGGCCGGACAGAGCCTTCAGTCGTAGGATAGACTCTCAGGGTACAGTTGTCACTATCTCTCGTGGCTGAAGTTGGGGAGTTTCGCGTGTGGAGACGCTGTGGCCGTCCATGCCTGGAGCGTGTGTGCAGCCAGGCTGGGCTGCTTACACCCAGCCAAGCTGTTGCAGGGACCCAGAGCTTCCGTCTAGAACAGTGGTTCTCCACCTTCCTGAGGCCGCAGCCCTTTCATACAGTTCCTCATACCATAACATTATTGTCGTTGCTACTTCATCACTATCATTTTGCTACTGTTATGAATTGTAATTAAATATTTGATATGCAGGATGTATTTTCATTGTTACAAATGGAACATAATTAAACATAGTTAAAGCATAGCGATTAAACACAGAACAATATGTAATTATATATTGTGAAATATTGATGTGTTTCCCGATGCTCTCAGGCGACCCCAGTGAACGAGGTTGCGAACCCCTGGTCTAGACGCTGAGACTGGAAGTCGCTTCTTGTTCTCTGTCAGTTTTTTTGTGGTTTTCCAGTCTTACTGAGTAAAGATGGCGGTGGAACACACACGCACACGCGCGCACATCCACACACACGCATGCATGCACCCCGTCCACACACAGTGCCCAGTCTACTAAGACTGTCCCCAGACAGGGAGCTGTCCACACTGCCTGGGCTTCGCCAGTTTGAACCTGCCAGCCGCTCCGAGGGGGAGATGAGCTGGACGGTCAGGGGACTTCTGCCGCGCGTGCTGGGGTGCGCGTGCCCGGGGCACGGAGTGGGTGTCTGACTGAGCCTCCTTTCTGCTTGCTCTGTTCTCTCCCAGCGACAAGACCCCATGACCCCAAAGAAGCTGCAGGCCGTGGAGGAGCTTGGCGTGCCTGTCTCCCGAAACGGCTCTCTGACTGGCCTGAAGCCACAGAACGGGGCGGTCCCTCAAAAGCCACCCTCGGGGACCCCGTCCCCCAAACTCTCCAAAACGCCGATGCACACGCCTACCATTCTGGATGAGCCTGGGAAGAAGGTCAAGAAATGCGCCCCCCTGCAGCACCTCTGCCTGTCCCCCAAAACCTCTCAGGGGCCCTGCGGCACCAGCAACTGGAGTGGCGGCGGCAGCAGGTCAGAGAGCCGGCGGCCAGGCTGGGACAGCAAGGACACCGTCCCCTCTACCTCACCGAAGCTCCTGGCCCGAGCAGTCACCAATGGGCACGGGCCAAAGACCCGCGACCAGAGCCCCGACTCCTGCTCCTCCTCGTCCTCGTCCTCGACACGAGGCTCCAGCAGCTCCAGCCCTGACCACTCAGCTGACAGCGCCACCCCCCAGACCCCCAGGAGTGGCGCCGCCCGCCTCTGCAATTCTCAGGAAACAGACTGTCCTGCCAACGGCCACCCCAAGGCGATACCGCGGGGAGGTGATCCCAAAATGGTGAAGCTAAAGTCTCCCACCCTGAGCAACATGGCCACGGAGGCTGCCAGCATCCTGTCTCCACCCCCAGCCAAGAAACTGGCCCTGTCAGCTGCCAAGAAGGTGGGCAGGGGCCACAGGCTGCTTGTCCTCCTGGGGGGAGGGTCTGCACGCTGGGAGCTGGGGCACCTTGGGGTGGCTTGTGGTACTAACGACAGTAGAGGGGCAGCCCAGGCTCCATCGTTTCGGTCTGGCGGTTAGGTCAGGAAGACCAGTATCCCTGGGAGGTGGCCTCCCAGGTGTAGAGGGCCAGGAGGTGGGGCACAGACCCTGGCTGGGCCGGCAGGCCGGGGTCCCAGGTGGCAGTGACACTGCACTGTGGTCAAGGTCACAGCCGAGCTGGGCTTTTGTGTAACTCCTTCCTTGGTTCCTTTCTGTTTCTAACCAAAACCACTCTGATTCTTCTTCCACCGCCCACCCTCCCGTCTCCTTCCGCGCCCTCACCCTCCCTCCTCTCTGCGCTCCTTGTGTTGTGTCTGTCTGTCTGTCTGTCTGTTTTCATTTGCTCTCATGTTCATTTGCCCTCTTCATTCACGGAAACCTTTTTTAGACCACCAAGTTTTTATTTATGTCGATAACTGCAGGCCCGCACCCTGCGGAGGGCGAGCAGCACTGACCTCTGTCCACCTCCCCGCCCACCGTCCACTGGGCTGGCCAGTCAGAGCAGGTGAGCTGGGGGCTGGGTGGGGGCCGTGGGGAGATACAGAGCCAGGAGGCCCAGAGGTGCCCCATCTGGCGAAGAAGAGTCGGCTGCCCACTGAGGGCGGCCCTTGAGGCACGGTGGTCCGTCTGCCGTTCTCTGGATGCGCACTGGTTATAGCTCTCAATAGCCAGAGGCTCCTCAAACCACAGACCAGGGACCCTTCCCAAAAGCCCCGGCCTGCGGAGAGCAGCTGGGTGGCACAGGGCCCTGGTGGATCCAGTGAGCCTGTGGGCGCCGAACCTGCCTGCATCAGGCTGTTTGTAGACCCCCTGGCCGCCCGTCTGTGATCTGAGCACCACAGTATGGTCGACAGGCTGGTTGGGAGCATGGCCTCCGGGGCAGGGACTCACTCTTGTGGTCCTTGATCCTGGCCTTCAGACACACTGCCCGGGCTGGGGGCTCCCCCGAGGCACTTCTGCGACAGCTAGGGTGGCAGAAAGAGCAGTGACCCATCCACTGTGGTCAGGTGGCTGCTGAGGCTCCAGCTTGGTTAGGCGGAGTGGGCTGCCTGCTGGTCACAGCGTGGCCTCTCCCAGACGGACGGCCTCCCCATCGCGTGTGCTCTTGCATGGGCCGTCCCCTCGGCAGGGCACCGACCAGTCCTCCTGTGGAATGTTTCCCTGAGCGAGGGGCCCTCTCAGCCCCGATTCGGCTCCCTTGGCGGAGCCTCCCACAAAGGAGCAGAGTGGGTCCAGGAGCATGGTTATGTGGGGCCCTGACGGGACCAGCTCTGTGTCCTGCCCTGCCCCACTGCCATGGGACTCTGCCCTCCTGGTGGGGTGCCCGTCCCCCCAAACCCTGCCCTGAGTCCTCCTCCTCTTCTGGTCAGGGTACCCATCTCCCCAAGGCCCACATGGCCATCCCCCCAAGGTCCACCAACTCCTTCTGAACTCTTAGTGGGGGGTGTCCATCCCCGGAGGCCTGCTCCAATGCGGAGAAACTGAGCCCGGGCTGTTGGCAGTGGGTCCTGGCGTGTGGGCCCCACTGGCTGAGGACAGGAGGTGCCGTGTGCTGCCTCCTGCGTCTCTGGCGCAGGTGTGCGGCTTATCTGTCCTCCTGCCTCCAGTGACCAGAGTTGCGTCTCCAGCTGGCGACTACCAGGCTGGCGAGTTGAGGCCCGGGGTCAGCAGGGGTCTGCGGGGGTCCTCATGCCTGGCTTTCTTTGCAGGACTGTTCCCGCCCCCACACCACCGCCCAGCTACCCTCAGCCGCCCTTCCCACCCCACACCACCTGTCCTTCATCGCCCACTAGCTCCCACCTTCTCAGGAGAGCGGAGCCACGGAGCTGCCCCTCTGCCCCCACCGCCCGGCCTCAGGTCAATGGGGCTTCCACACACCCCCAGGACCACCTGCAGGAGGCCGAGGCCCCCCAGACTGTTCCTCGGAAGAAAAAGAAGCCCCGCTCGGGAGACATCAGACGCCTGTGCCTGGAGGCGGGCTCCTGCCAGCCCAGTGGGGACGCCACCCCAGGGCCTCGGGGGAAGAGGAGGAGGAGGAAGAGGAAGCACTCGGGGGG
>NW_022111358.1:48342556-48354072 GCF_000313985.2 Echinops telfairi | reverse complement strand
GTGTCCGAGGAAGAGGAGGAGGAGGAAGCGAAAGCGGGAGTCTCAGCAGGACGAGGACGTGAGTGAGCCTCCCAGTGGCCTGGCCAGCGTCCTGCAGCAAGAGCGTCCAGCTCTGGAGCTGAGTGGCCACGCGCCTCACGTGAACGGTAAGCAAGGCAGCTTCTGTCTGGGCACAGCCTGATGTGACCAGGTGGCCACTTGTCTTCTGTCTGCAAGAGTCTGGCTCGGGATGCGACAGACGTGAACACTGCAGGGTCTTCTGGGCCGGAATTGCCCGTCCGTGCCTCCAGCCTGTGTGCCGTGGGGCTACCGGGCATGCTGCTGGCCTCTCCTTTCCCTGCTGCAGGGCCTGCATCAGGCGCAGTGAGAGCAGGTGGTCCTCCAGTTAAGGCCCCGTCAACGAGACAGAGAAACCCAGCAGACACCCCAAGCTTGGTTCTGCTTGCCCAGCTCCCAACAAAGCCCAGTGTGGACAGGTGGGGGCTGGTAATCAGTGCACAGAAGGCCCCTGCCGGGCAGTGGGGGAGGCCATCTGCAGGCAGCGTGGAGGGAAAGCTCATGATCTGCCCGGGGCGCTGGGCGGCAGGTCGGGTCATTCAGACAAAGGTAGTTTGGAGCCCACGTGGGGGCCAATGAGACACCTGTGGGCGGTGTGGCTACAGAGGGTACTGCACCCCAGAGGGCAGCATACCTGTGGAGGGGGGGGCACCCTGCAGGTGAGGTGCTCAGAGGCATACTCAGAGGGGGGCACCCTCAGGGAGGCCCTAGAGGGACACCTGCAGGGGGTGACCCTGCAGCCACCAGCTCTGTGGAGCTGAAGGGCTTGTTCTGTAGGCTTGGCAACCTGGGCTGAGAGGCAGCAGAGGCCGGCCTTGCAGATGGTCCTGTGCCCAGGCCCTGCACCTGGCTAAGGGCCAGGAAGGGAACCCAGAGGTGGGCCGTGGACAGACTTGAGAGAGGCGAAGTCCCCTAGAGTCAATGCTGGGCTGAAGGGGCACCGTCTGTAGTGAGGTCAGTATAGTTGTGGGTGGACCCAAGCAAGAGACAGGGCCACCAGCTCAGAGGTTGTTTTCTGGACCCCAAAAAGGGTCTGAACGTGAGACTGAGGGGGGAGACCAAGCCCCTACTGGCCTCTTTGGCCCAACTGATCTGGCCTGAAGTGTCTAGTCCCCTCCCATGTATAAGAGTGTGGGGTGGATTGGCTTTTTCTCTAATTTGTTTCTCAAGTGCTCACTTGGCCCTCGCCCTGTCCAGGAGAGGCCACTTCATGGCCCCTCAGTCTGGCACCCGGTCTCCCTGTGAGAAAACAGCGGGCTGTGAACATGTGTCCTCCACTGCTCTTCCTGCAGGGCAGACGCACGTCCCTCCTGCACCCTGGAGCGTGGAGAGAGAGCCTGACGTGGTCCGGGAGTTGCTCAAGTTCTCATCAGATAAAGCTTACGGGAGAAAAGGTACCAGCCTGGGGCTTGGCCCTCTCCCTCTGACGGGCTGTGCTGGGGCGGGCGGGACCAGCCCAGCCCTGAGTGTGTTGCAAGCGGAGGGTCAGAGCAGCATGGCCGCAAAGTGGGAGAGCTGTCCACAGGCTGGTTGCCTCCCCCCACAGGGCACAGCCACTTCACAGTGTCGGCACTCGGAGCACGTGGCCCGAGGGGCAGGGCGGAGAGGGAAGGGCTCTCTGGTCCCGGTTTCCCGGGGTAACACAGCACAGGCTGCCTGGTTCATAGCTTGTGGCCTGTTTCTGGGGAGACAGTCCCCAGCAGGCTCACCCCCTTTTGCCCTGTGTTGTCACGGAGAGAGAATGGCTGGTCGGGACAAGGCCAGTCTAACCCATAAAGGAGGCCACCCACACCAGGCTGACAGCTTATCTGTCCCGTAGTCTTGACGTGGGAGGGTGAGCTGTCAGCGGTCAGTCGGGACGCCATGGAGGACAGCAGACTGGCCCGGAGCCAGATGGTGACGGATGATTGGGATGAAGACTTCGACCGAGGGAAGGTAGCGTCTGGTCACTGGGTGGGCTGGCAGAGGCAGCGGTGGGGAGTGGCCCCAGGCAGGCCACGTTCAGATCCCAGCTCTACCTCTTGCTGGTCGTGTGCCCACCTTTCATCCCACTGGGTCCTCAGCTAGGAGGAGGGGTGGTCTGGGAGCTACCACCTAGGCCCCCGGGAAGGTGAGGATCACAGCACCAAGAGCCAAACCCAGGGGTCCTGTCACCCGGAGCCGAGTTGCCCCAGGATCTCCCAGGCCGCCCAGGTCCTCCGTACCAGGCTGGTGGCCAGTGGGCCAGCCGGCCCTCCTCCCACGGTGGGTAGCCATTTGCGGTGACGAATGCCCCCTGCCCGTGCCTCTCACCGCTCTGGTCCTTGAAACAGGAGAAGAAGATGAAAAAGCTGCGGAGAGAGAAGAGGAGGAACGTGAACGCCTTCCAGAGGCTTCAGAGCAGGCGGAACTTCTGGGGTGCGACTCACCCGGCAAAGGCCGCCAGCCTCAGCTACCGCCGCTGAGCTCCCACGACGCAATGGTCAGCCAGGGTGGCCAGGCTGTGAGCACGTGTGGGCGTGTGCACGGGGGAGCATGCACGCTTGGTGTGCACGGGTGTGAGCAGAGTGAGGGCGGGCTGTGCTCGTGCCTGAGTTGTGTTCCCTTGTGGGTTTCGGTGAGGGTGTGCAAGTGAGCACTGGAGCATGAGTCTAGGGGAGCGATGCCTGTGTTGGGCGCAGCCTGGAGGGGTGGGAGTGGGGTTTGCGGTGCTCATCGCCCTCTGCCCTGTGCCCCCAGACTCCTGGAGAAATGGCGGCATCCCCTCCCGGAGCCCTGCACTAACGAGCACCCTGTGGGGACCTACTGTGGACCTGCCTGCTGCTTGCTGTCTGCGGGCTCCAGAGAGGGAGGCTGGGGGCCTGCTCGCCACAGCGGGACAGCTTGAGCAGAGGGCCTCCAGGGATGCTTGTCAGGCCTGTGAGAGGACGCAGAGGACAGGCCATCTGCACTGACTGAGCCCAGTGCCCACAGACAGTGGGGCCTCTTTCCCTAGAGAGGGCAGTCGCCCACCTGCTGCCCAGTGCCACCTCCTGGTTCCTCTGGGCCAGGCCCTGTAGCAGCCTCACCCTGAGTCTGAGCTAACCCAGCAGTTCATCCGGAGTCCTGGAATGCTCTCTGGTGAGGTGGCCTGGAGCGTGGAGCCCTCCTGTGTCCTGCTCCCCTCGACCAGGCCTGCGGCTTCCATTGACCTTGGTCTCCCCTCCCCCACACCCAAGTGCCAGCTCTGTCCCCTGCCTACTCACCAGCCCTCTGTCCATGCTATCCTGCAAGTGCTTGTGGACCTAAATGATTGTATAACCCAAGAATTTTTTTAATCTTGCTCAAGCTGTGCCTGCAAACTTGTAACAAATGTGGAACTCCGTTAGGGACTTCAGGAGGCCGGCCAGAGGCCTCCTGTAGAGGGGGTGGCAGCAGTTCTGGAAACGACTCCAGCCCGGCCTCTGGCCCCGCTCTCCCTCGGGGGAACCCCAGAGGTGGGAGAGATCTGGGGCTTGGCCCGTACCTCAGAGGGGTGCTTGTCATCAGACCTCCACAGCGCCCTTATCTGGCAGCTGGCTCTGCCCCTCTCCCTCGCCTGCCTCTGCTCTCTGCTCTGGGCCTGCTGAGCAGATGGCAGGAGAGACATGGCACTTACCCGTGGCTGCCTCCCAATTCCTCCTTTTTAGATTTCTCTAAAGTGGGGCCGGGAGGCCATACTTCTGGGGCCTGGACTGGGAGCTGACTCTGAAGGTCATTGTGTTCAAAGCTCCGCGTTCCCGTGGCGCTGTGGAAGCAACCTCTTGGGGTTGGCACTCATTCCCAGGGGGGCCATTTCCCAGCTGTGGACCCCTCACATCCCCGGATCAGGAAAGGAAACTCCGTGGACCTTGTGCCCACCCGCCCAGAATGTGTGTGCTCCGTTCCTCGCCGTCCCTTCTCTGCAGAAAGCACCCCCCTTGCGTCTGTGCGGCGGGGCCCGCTGGCTTGGCTTTCGACGATGCTTCATCACTGTTTGTGGGGCCAGCCTTTCCCTTCGCAGTCAATCACTAGCCAAACTGGGAAGGGCAAGGACACAGCCCCAAATGAACCCATGTTCTAGGCCGTGTGTTGTGGGTACATCTCAACCCACGTGGACACGTACCAAGCCTCTGCAACAGCAGTCCCCTGGCCGGCCTAGAACCTGGGCTCCACCTGATGCCACGGGGAAGCTGAGCCAGAGGCGGGCTGTGGGACCCCACCAGCTGTGCATAGAGGTCTGCCCCACGCCCCGAAGGAAGGGTCGGGGCCCCGACGTTGCCTAGACCTTGGTGCAATAAAATAAACCATTTTGTGACCCTGCCTGTGCTTGTCTTGCCTTTGATTGTAAAGCCTTACACCGAAGCCCCCCGCTGCCAGTGTCTGCAGTTCCATACAAGGTGGTCTCTGGTGCCTGCTTCAGAAGGCAGGAAGGGGAACCCTCAAGCCTCCGGGCTGAAAAGCCCCAGGCAGGGTCAGAAGACGGCACTGGGCGGCTCCCTGCAAGCAGGGAGCTTGATTCCCCGAAGCAGATTCCGTTGGGCTTTGTCTCTGAGCTGAGCAAGGTCTGACCTGCACTGAGGTGAGCCTGTCACCTGGGCTGAGCTGAAAGCTACACTTTCTGCATAGGCAGGAGCAGGGGCACAGTCTGGCAGCGCCTTGCTTGGCTAGAGCGTAGACGTGGGAGCTGCAGCACGCTCCACATGTCCCTGACCTGGCCCCTACCCTAAGTGGGTGGCCAGTAGCCCGTGTCCCCCAGCAGCAGGTCCCCGGGCTTGCTAAGGACAGGTTCCTTGGTGTGGACCGGGGTTTTCTGTAAAGCCCAAAAGTTTAGACTCAAGACAGGGGCTCTGTTGGTGTCAGGCAGAATGTGGTGGAAACACTGAGGAGAGGACGAGGGCCGGGGACCAGGAGGTGAGTCCTGGGGCTCCTGTAGGAGGCAGGTTTCCCGCTGGAGGGGGTATTATAGCTACTGCTTGGCAGGCAGCAGCCTCTCAGAGCTCCACCCACAGGTGGACACCCAGAGTCTCGGGAAACAGGGCTGACTGTGAAATGGGATCATGTTTTTCCTGCCATTTTTTCCAGGGGGTGCAGTGGTAGAAGCTTGGTTTTTCACCCTGCCCACCCCCACCCACCAGCTGCTTGACCCCCGAGGGTGAGGGGAGAGGCTGTGTGCTCGGAAACCCAGTGGAGCCGGGTCTGCTCTGCGTCCGAACGGCTTTCCGTGAGGACAGACTCCGTGGCAGTGAGTTGGTTTGCCTGTGGTTCCCTTGCTTTCCTTTTTCTCCTGAGGACCTGGGTAGCCCATCTCACCGGTTCCCACCCTCCAGCCTGGCCCCGCTGCCTCCCCTTCCCCAGACCCCCAGCCCTCAATGAAGACAAGACACTCTCGTGACATCATTGCCAGGCAGAGCGTGCCTCCTGGTTTCTCAAGAGCTGTAGGGTCAGCTGTGCGCCCGTGATGTCCAGAGCGGGGTTCTGAGTGACCTGTGATCGTCAGCCCACGCAGAGTGCTGGGTTACTGAAATGCTTACTGCTCTCGAGATGTTAGGCACGATGGCCGTTCCTCATTCTTCTGTGTCCTTTGAAAGGCCTGGCTCTGCCCCGAGCCGGCTGCCTTTGGAGGCTTCTCACCAGAAACCGAGGTTACCGTCCCCTGCCTGTGCCCAGGGCTTCCTGCTGTAATGAGGGGCTGTTGAATCCACTAACTCGAGGCCAGTCTGCGTCCTGTGCGCCCGCTGGTGGGACTCAAACCGCCGACCTTCCAGTGAGCAGCCTGGCATGTCCCTGCCACAGCACCAGGGCTCCTTGTTAAAATGCCAGACCCGCACCATCCAGCGGGGTTTCCAAGGCCATAAAGCCTATTTTTTACAATCTTCATCCCACTTTAGGTGAAAGCTTACACAGCCTGTCAGTCTTCCGATCAATTGTCCACCCACGGTGTTCTGTGCCACGGGTCGCCGTTCAGTGAAAGGTTAGCACTGTCCCTAGTTCCTCCTGGGGTGCCCAGCTCCCCCGCCCCTCCCTGACGTCTCAGCCGGGTTTGGGACAGGTGTTGCCCCCTCTGGTCTCTCCCAGCTGAGGGGCCGAGTAGCACACTCCTCACAGCTGTGCTGGCTTCTGGGCCCAGCCGTGACCGGCTAGAAGCTGGCCTCTGGGGATCTTCAGCGTCCAGTTTGAAGGTTGCCTCGGGGAATCCTCTGGACTCCCTCCACTCTATTTCCAGACCCGTGAATCTGTTTCTTTTTAATTCGAAGTTTCTTCTACATTTTGTATCCTCTCTAAGTGGTGCCTTCTACTGTGGCCGTGGTTGGAGCAGTGGGTAGCAGGTTCGGTCTCCGGTTCAGGAGGTTGGCAGTAGTTTGGACTGACGGTTGCCCGAGTCCACCTTTTCCTTCCTACTGCTCGGCGCCACACGGAAAGAGACCCTGAAGACCCCTCAGGCTATGCACCTGACCGTCATGCAGAGCACCTCCATGACCATAAACTATTTGGACCCTCCACTCCCGCTCCTATGCGAAGGCTTCCGTGTATACGGATGGATCATCAGGTCTTAGGAGAGACCTGTGGGTTTCCTTAACGGCCAAGCGCTTAACCATTCCACCATCACCAGGTGCTTGGCTCCTTCCTAGTGACTCGGATATTGGAAGATGGGGCAAAGTGGACACACTGCTGGGGGATGCATGGCTGTCACCAAGCCTCTGGACTGCCGAGAAGGTGACTCGCCTACCCTCCACGGGTGGGTGGGGGGGTGGAGTGGGGGGGCATCACCTGCTCCAAAGGTCTTCTTGCCCTGCCTGCTTCCCTGAGCCTGAGGTTCAGCCGCCCCTTTGCTTTCTCACCCAGGAAAACAGTTAGGTAGGGTCTCTTGGGCAGGGAGTACACCCCCTTGGTGTCCCGAGAAGGCTGCCCAGGTTTCCGGACCAGTTGTCTCTCATTGGGCACCATCAGCTTCCATTGCAAGCAGATCTGCAGCTCCATCCACGCACAGGGCAAAGGACGGGCTTTGATAGAATGAAATGGGAGTGGAGGGTTTCGACTCGAGACAGCGCTCCAGTGAAGGGCTGGGGAAGCAGATTTCCAACTGTCATTGACACCTATCACATGCCCTCTCTCCTGTCATTCCATCCCCAAGTCCCGAGACAGAACTGGAAGGTCCGAGGCCAGTTCTCCTGGGGCTGGTGCCCTGGGTTTACCAAGGACACCGGACTAAATACCTGCTCCAAACACTGCCCAGCCCCACACACCTGGCTCCCCTGTTGCCCTTGGGGCAGGTGGTAACCCTGACTGGCAGGCCCGGGTTGACCCATTCTTCCTGATACAGCCTTTCTGAGGGTCTTCCCTGCCCACCTCTGCCCTGAGCAGGGCTTCAGGGATTGCTGAGGGCCCTCAGGTAGCACCTGTGTTGACAGGCACCTCGAAGTGGTCTTGGA
The DNA here is from genome assembly GCF_000313985.2 of Echinops telfairi. Taxonomy (NCBI): domain Eukaryota; kingdom Metazoa; phylum Chordata; class Mammalia; order Afrosoricida; family Tenrecidae; genus Echinops; species Echinops telfairi. The sequence continues at coordinate 48,346,606 of NW_022111358.1, read as the reverse complement.
TTCTTGTTAGGTCACTCTCTGCAATATGTCCTATTCTACAGTCGTAGGCATAGTGGTTACAAGTCGGGCTACTAACAGCAAGGTCAGTCGTTCGAGACCAGCTGCTGCTCCTCTGGAGCAAGACAAAACTTTCTCCTCCCACACAGAATCACAGGCGTGGAAACCCACAGGGGCAGTTCTACTCTGAGTGGGCATCGGCTCAGCCACAATGAGTTTTGAGTTTATAGTCTCCTCCCCTCCTGTCCTTCCTTCTCCTTTTCCTTTAGCACAGGGGTGGGGAACGCCTGGCCCATGGGCCATGTACCACACTCCAAACCCCCTCCCAACCCCCTTACGGTATCGAGTCAATTCCAACTGAGAGTGCTCCACTATGACAGGGTAGAACTGCCCCTGTGGGTTTCCAGGACTGTAAATCTGTCTTGTCTTTCTGCCAGGGAGCGCCTGGTGGATTTAAACTGCTGAATTTTGTGGCTTGAAGCCTCATGCCTAACCCACTGCACCAGCAGGGCTCCTGTTGGCCAGTCCACGCCAGCTCACGTCACCAGGCCCACCAAAGAGGAGCAGTTCCATCCATCACATTAGGGTGAGTGGATTGAAGACTTGACCAGTAAGGCCCATGAGTGATGTTATAAATATCTGAGTGGCCTTGGGCAGAAGGAAGGTCCCCTGCCCCTGATTTAGCACCTTGGGGTATGGGGGGAAGTTGGGAATCACAGAGAACAGGGGCTATGACCTCTTCTTTCTCCTAGGTCCCCAACTTGCCCCTTCCACAGGGGTCCCAACACCTCATTCCCCATTAGGGAGAACTGGAGGGGAGCCCTGGCGGTACTGTCAGGGACTACCTACCACAAGGTTGGTGGTTCAACCCCACCATCCTCTCTGTGAGAGAGAGACGAGACTCTCCTGCTTCCCTACAGATTCTCGGCCCTGGAAACTCAATATTGGCCCATATGAGTCTGAGTCAATTCAATGGGATTGGGGCGGGGGCAGGGGGGGCAATCAAATCTCTCAGTGTGGTGTCTTAGGCTGTGATTGATTTCTAAGAGTCAGTTTAAAACACCGAATACGTGGATAGGGCACACGTTTATCAGGTATGTCTTCAGTCTCTACTTCTGTCTGAGCCAACCAGTTTGCCCAAGGGCCAGCGAGACCTTGCCCAGTGCCCTGGACCCTGCTAGCCAGTTTGTGAACCCATTTCAGGCTGCTCTCCCCAGCACCACCGACAGTGCTCACAGAGCCTAGGGCTGCAGCAAATGTTTGCTGGACTACTGCCCACAGCACCCCAGAAGGGATGTTGTTACAAACTGAGTCCACAAGATTATGTCTCTCCACAGTGCCTGGCTTATTGAGGGGTTCCGGCTGGTATTCTACCCCAACACAATGCAGCCAATCTCCTCACCCCAAGTCAGAGGGAGGAGGAATTTTTATTGAGAAAGTGCCCCTACGAGGAGTCCGCAGCGGTACAGCACAGACAGGCTTTGTGGTGTCCTGTCTGAAATCACAACACCGAGAACACACCTCCCTGGCTTTGGACTGGACGCTGCGGGGAGGGGCGTCATGGACAAGTGTTTGGCGTTAACTCAGGTTGCAAAGGTGAAGCACGGGAAACCACTGGGGACCACGAGGCAGCAAACAGTCCAAGGCCGTTACGTCTCAGAATGTCTCTCTGTTGACTAGATTCCTTCTCAAACAGGTTAAGAAGAGAAGACCGTCAACCTTAATTGGCCCTGTCAGGTGACATGTGACTCCAACCTGTCTGCTTTTGAGCAATGCAGCCAGGCCCAATGATTCCGTAGAGACTGCGTGCAGTAAAGGGCCTTAGGCCAACTGCATTTGGGCAGGGCGCTTTCTCGAGCTGGATTAACTAAGACAGTGGTTCTCAACCTTCCTCGTGCCGCCACCCTTTCATACAGTTCCTCATGTTGCGGTGACCCCGCCCCCCCCAATCATAAAATTTTTTTCATCGCTACTTCATCACTGTAATTTTGCTACTGTTATGAAGTGGGCGACCCCTGTGAAAGGGTCGTTTGACGCCCCCAAAGGAGTCTCAACCCATAGGTTGAGAACCGCTGAACTAAAATCACTTGGGCTACAGTATTCTCAACCTCACAAAGGTTTGGGAGGGGAGGGCAAACAAACAAGGTGGTAAGAGGGAAATGTTCAGCAGAAAAGCCACGCAGGAAGTCACACAGGAAGTGGGCGAGGAGAGAAGGTCAGATAGTGTCTGTTTAGTGTCCTTTCAGCAGGCTGGTGTTTGTGGGCCGGACGGTGGTCCCATGCCAGTGGGTACAGCATGACTGGGTGGCTCGACTGGTCAATCTTGATTGGAGGAGGGGGCTCCAGGGCAGGGCTTGGAGGTAAGCCCCATGAGCTGTCACTGCTGATTATCCTGTTCTGGCCTGAGGGATGGTCAGAGGGCGTGGTGTTGGGTTTGTGCATCTGGGACGCATCCCATCACGCTCGTACCACCATGGAGTCGATGCCGACTCAGAGGAGCCCTGTAGGACAGCGTAGACCTACCCCTGTGGGTTTCTGAGACTTACGGGAGCAGAAAGCCTCTTCTTTCTTCCACGGAGCATCTGGTGGCTTCGAACTGCTGGCCTTGGGGTTAGAAGTCCACATGTAACCACCACACCACCAGTTCATCCCAGGAGCCTCACTTGGTCTGTACCGAGTACTGGGTTATCACCTGGAGTCGTCTGTCAAGGGTGTTCCTGTCACACAACCTTTGGATGTGCATACCCAGGATCCATGCTTTCTCTCTGAGCTAACGCAGGGTGAGTCTTGCTCTGTACAAAGACTCAGCATGCACAGACATGCAGCAGCCTGGGTCCCCACCACCAGCGCCCCACGTGTCCTGTGACTCCTAGGGATGAATGGGACAGATTAGCTCCTACCTACACAGCACCTGGAGGCCCAGGTGGTGTAGTGGTTATGTGTTGGGCTGTGATCTGCATGGTCAGTAGTTTGAAACCACCAGCAAGCAGCTCCTAGGGAGAAAGACTGGGTTTCTACTCCCGTAAACAGTTACAGCCAGGGAACCCCATGGCTCTGAGCCTGCATGGACTCGTTTGTCTAAGGAATCCAGGTCCACAGGGTGGGAATCAGAGCACACCTCACCTCTAGCCCCAGAGGTGGGCACAGAAGGTTCGCCAGCTGTCTTCCCTCATCAGTGTACAGGGAACAACCAAACTCTCGCTCAGGGCACACAGCCCAGGTAGAAAAGTGACTCAGGTGACACAGGGACTCGGATGACATCTTCATCTTGGACAAGACTCACTCCTTATCTGAACCGATCTGAGCTCACCTCGAGCAGAGATTTGGAGAGGCTCCCGGAGCCGAGAGCGGGCTAATTACTGATGAGAGCACAGGGCTGGCGGCCTGATTGCTAAGTGCTTACATTAGGACGGCACTCCATGGTTCCGCAAGCCTGCTAATGTACAGTGTTGGAATAGAGCCCCACATGTCAAAGAGCAGGTTGGTTGCCTCAGAGTGGTGAGGCTCTTAGATGGGAGGTCAAGCCCCCCGAAACAGAAAAGGGTCCAAGGGCACTGCATGCATTTCTGTGTTTGGACTCTGGTGCATGCAGACCGTGGCCGTGGACGGTGTCCACTCAGACTCACTGTCCTCCAGTTGATGCGGACTCACAGTGACCCTGCAGGACAGGGTCGAACTGCCCCTGGGGCTTCCTAGATTGTAACTCTTTTTATCTTTTTGACTAGTTTTGAAATTTTTTCTTATTAATCATTTTATTGGGAGCTCTCACAGGTATTATAAACGACCCATAATTCAGTTAGATCAAGCTTAACTTTACAATCGCCGCCATCATCAATTTCAAAACATTTGAGACTGTAACTCTCTAAGGGAGTTGTGCTAGTCCTGGTAGATTAGAGAAACAAATTCATAGAAACTCATATGTGTATAAGAGAGTTTTATATAAAGGGTCATCGTACATGAAGAAAGCATCCCAACCCAGCCCAGTCCAAGCCCCTAAGTCTGACATTAGCACAATCACAGGCCAGTGGGTAGAAAGTCTTTGGATCCAGTGGC
>NW_022111358.1:48337889-48341996 GCF_000313985.2 Echinops telfairi | reverse complement strand
CATGCACACCCTGTTCTATAGCATCCTGCAAGCCAGACATCATGCTTGGTAGAGTAGAGGGTGAGCACAAGGAGATGGACTGCCATCGTGGCTGTAACAGACAAGGGTTGCGGGGATGGTGCAGGACCGGGCGATGTTTTGCACTGTTGTGTGAGTCGGACCAGGTGCGGTGGCATCCAACCACAAACCGGATCTTCTGGTGAGATCCGGGAAATTCACCTTCTAGAAGGGTATCAATGCTTAAAGAGAAAAAGGAGGAGAGTGAGACTGAAATGGACTTGGAGTCTTGTGACGAACAAGTTCACTTCCAACAATAACAAGACCCCCTAAAAAGCCCCAAAATAAAACAAAACAAAAAGGTATGGATGACCATGAGGGGCGTGTCTGATCTCCTAAGGTTCTTGGAAAGAAGCTTCAGGTCTCAGATTTTCAGGAGACAGCCAAAGCTGATTCGTGTGATCCTGAGGGAGGGTGGGGGTGTTGGCTTGCGGAAGAACAGATTTTCTAACCACAGGAAGCCTGCGCCAGGGCCACGCCTTGGACAGGAAGTTGAGACAGGGCTCCCCAGGAGGCTGGTGTGTTGAAGTTGGCCTCATCTAAGGGACAGACTCCCCGCTGCAGAAGAAAAGAATTTCGACAGAAGACGGTGCCCCTCTGGTGGCATTCCCAGGGATTGAGGGATCCGATCCTCTGCTCTGGGATACAAGTCTGGGAGGTTGAGCTGTTGGGCCAGGTCACAGGCTCATTCAAAGGACATCAGAACTGAAAGCAATGGACCACTGCCATCAAGTTGATTCTGAGTCATAGTAATAACCCTGGAGAGGGAGAAGGACCGGGCTTTCTACTCCTGTAAACAGTTACAGGGGGTGGCTGAGGGTCAGCATTGACTATCTGGAAGTGAGAGTTTGGGGTTTATTGCTTATTTTTAACCCCAGAGAACAGAGTAGAACTGCCCCTTTGGGAGTCTGAGGCTGTAAATCTTTGTGGGAGCAGAAAGCCCCATCTTTCGCCCACAGAGCAGCTGGTGGGCTTGAACTGCCGACCAACTCAAACCACTACTCCACTGGAGCTCTCGGACTCAAAGGCAAGCTCAATGTCAGCCAGCTGATTCCAACACAGAGCAGCCCTGCAGCCCCTGGGGGTTTCTGAGGCTGTAACTCTTTATGGGAGTAGTGTATTAGAATTTAAATTCTGAGCACCCCATTTGCAGGAAGCTATGGAGGGCAGTGAAACCCCAAAGTCCACTAGCGGCATCCCTACATAGACTGACTCCATCGACTTCCTTCTCATCATTAACCAAGGGTAGATCATCTCCACTCCTCTCCAGCCAGCCCCTCTCGAGGGACAAGTCTCTCTTAGAGCCTTCCCTGGGTGTGTCCTTCATGGACGTCACCATACTGGGTACAGTACAGGGGTTTGCCTGGCCATGCCCTATCAAACATGGTCCAGAAGGCCCTGGACCAGTCTTTTAAACACTTCTAACAACGTGCATGTCCCATGTTGGCCCTGTCATCCCACCTGTAACTGTAATGTGTGGATCAGCCACCATCATGAACCTGTGAGCGTCTGTTTGTCCGAGGCCTGATTTAACTATCATGGATCCTTGGACACCATTAGGACCTAATGGCCACCATCATCAGGAACATTTTCTGTTGTCTCTTTTAAAACTTGGCAAATGTCCTCAAAATCTATGTGAGACTGGGTCTCTTTTGCATAGAAAGCCTCCTCTTTTCCCCATGGAATGGCCACAAAGGTTTCAAACTCCCAACCTTGCAGTTAGTCTAATGCAGAACCACTATGCCATCAAGGCTCCAGGGCACAGAGCTCCTTGATTCTGAACCTGTCTCCTTTCCAGCAGGATCACTGCCTGGGCTGGAGGAAAAGGTGGCTGGTGCCAGGAGACAGGCTGGATGGCTGAGCAGTAATGCTGAATTCACACCTCCCCTGGTGCAGCTGCCCAAGAGGGTCCTGTGACTTTCGGGGGTGGGGAGGGTTGGGCTGGCTGACTGAGAGGGGAGTTGCTGTGTGGTAGCCACACAGGAAAGGTCCTGTGCTACCCTAGTAGGGACCAGCCATCCTTAACTCACTGCCATCGAGTCAATGCTGACTCATAGTGGCTTCCTGTGGGTTTCTGAGATGGTAACTGTTTACAGGAATACAGAGCCCAGTCTTTCTCTCAAGGAGCTGCTGGTGGTTTCGAACTGCTGACCATGTGGATCACAGCCCAACATGTAACCACTACATCACCAGGACTCCATAGCTGTCCTTAGGGTATTTCCACTCCCAGCCTCCCCCAGACACACACCAAAAGGAGGTGTTAGAGTTTGTATTGTAAAAAGCACACCAAGAAGGAGTTCACTTATCTGGGAGGGGCTGGAAAAGAGGCATTTGTTTGAACACAGCCACAGGGTACAGAAAGATGAAGCATGAAAAGATGGTCTCATTCCCCGTCATAGCCCTGCCCCTTCTCTTCCAGCTCCATTCCTGTTCATTTTCTGAGTATCCTTCCTGGGGAGAAAGAATTGCTTATGCATATATCTATACCACCGCCCCACCACGCCCCCCCCCCCAAAAAAAAACCCAAAAAACTCACTGCCATCCTGTCGATTCTGACTCATGACGAGTCTATAGGGCAGTGTAGAACGGACTGTAGCTCTTTACCAGAGTAGGATCCCTCATCTTTCTACCCAGGAGCAGTGGGTGGTTTCCAACGAGTAACCACTACACCACCAGGGCTCCTTACATCTATACCAGCTGTATATTCCTATGTGTATCTGACAGTAAAGTTAGACCCGTGTAAGGTTATGTGGGTGTAAAATAAAGCAGTCACAGCCAGCCCTAAGGGTCCTAAGCCATGCAAATGGGTGAGGCTGACCTGCTTCTTGCTTGAACTGGTCACCCACGCTGAGTGAACTAAGAGGACAGTGTAGGAGGACCAGTGTGGAGCCTTCAGCACCTTCTCCGCCCCACCGACGCCCCCACCGCGGTCCCAGGATCTCTGTGGCAGTGTTCTGTGCTGGGAGAGAGTTGGTTTGGCTGGCTTTCTGCTGCGTTGGGGTTTTCCCCTTGGTCACAAGGAAAAAGTCAAAAACGAAAAATGAAACCCAACTCCCGAGCCGGGCAGGGTAGAAGTACCCCCAGCGCGTTTGAGACAGTGAAGCTGGTTGGCAGAGGAGCTGGTTGGCAGAGGAGCTATTATTAACCACAAGGACGCCAGGGTTCAGGGAAAAGGTCCCAGTTCCCAGAGGCTTCTCCCGCTGGGTTTTAAGCGATGATCCTAAAGAGCCCAGTAGGCAGGTGCGCGGAGTGGGCTTTAGCCTGGAAAGTTAGGAATGGTCCTGGGCAGGAGCCTGCTATGTCCGTGGCTAGGCTCCGGTGGGCGCAGCACACACCTGCCGAGCGAGTAAAGCGCCTGGAGTGTGTGGGTGCTACAGCCTCTGGCTCCAGGACTGGTCCGCCCACGCAGGCCGAAGCACGCGGCCAAGACTGGAAATGCGGGGCTCCCCGAGACCCAGAAAAGCTGGGCGCTGGGACGCCTGCTCGGGCCCCTTGACCCAGAGTGAAAAAACTCAGAGCGGTGACCTCAGGACATTCATTCCGAGAAGAGACAGCTGAATCGCTTCAGCGACCTGTTTCAAAGGCAGGTCTTCCTTTAGCTCCACCCTACCCCTCCACGTCGAGCACGTGGCCAGGGCACGACCTTGGTCGTGGACCGTGGACGGTGGACCGTGGACCATGCATGGGGGCGCACCCCCAGAGCCATCAGCCCTTGCGAAATCCGAAACCTTGCTCATTAGGCGAGAACCAGGCCTCAGGGGGGCGGGCCCTGGGGGCGTGGCCACCCCGGCGCTGAATCTCTCGGCGGGGCGGAGCTGGGCCGCGCGTGCGCAATTAGGGTCATGAGAATCGGAGGCGAAGACAGACCTCAGATCTAGGGGCGGGGCTTGGAGGCGGGCCGCGTGGGCGCCCTTGCGTAGGCGTGGGCCCTGGCGGTGGTCACGTGCCGGAATGGGTGTGCGTGTTTGTACGCGTGCGCAAGTGCGAGACTGGGCGGTGGCCGCGCACCAAGAGTGAGCGTGAACCGGGGCCAGGGGCGGCGCTTCAGGC
>NW_022111358.1:48315135-48337359 GCF_000313985.2 Echinops telfairi | reverse complement strand
CCTGGCCGCGGGGCCCGAGCGCACGGTCTGTCTTCCCGGTAGTTTCCGGGCCCGGGTCCGTAAGTTGCAAGCCCCGGTCCGTTTCTTTGTTCGGGGATGAAAATGACCGGGCAGGTCATCCGAGGCGGTGGCCTCGACCGGGACGTGTCCCCAGGGGGCCCGGGGCGTGCGGGCCTGTCGTTGTCAGCTGTGGACTGGCCGTCGCGCACGGGCCAGCCAGCTGCTACCCGGCTGGCCGCCTGTCTGTGGGGCTGGGACCCGCGCAAGGACAAGCCAAGTTGTCCAGACACACACAGCCCTCTCCGGGCTGCCCCGGCCACCTTAGCCTAGGGACACGGTGACAGCCTGGCCTGTCCGTCCCCGGAGCACTTTGAGGGGGCGGAGGGTGATTTGCATGCGGACCGCGGCGCGTCCACACTTGACCCAGCGCCGCTGGCTGCCCAGCTCCAATGGGACGGAATCTGAAGCACTTGCCGGCCCTCTTTGGGACCCACCGTGGGTTCCTGGCCAAGGTGATGTAGGTGGCGTCTTGTTGGTGTTAGCGAGCAAGCTTTGACATGCCAGCTGTCAAGACGTAAACAGGAACGCGTGTTGCTGTGGTGTCTGGTGTAATTTTGAGTAACTCATTGAAGAACTGGCTACTGCTGAAGAGGTGGGTTTGGGAGTAGCAGCTTACTCTCAGGAGCCTCTCGTGGCTTTTACACTGGCAGCGCGCCCCGAGACAGGTGTCCCGGTGAGCCCCGGTGGTGAGTGTTGTGGCGGTGAGACCTTTTGGTGAGCCCAAAGGTCGGTTCCAGCCACGACAGCTGTGGAAACCCAATGGGGAAGTTCTGCTCAGTCCTGTGGGGCTGATATGAGTCAAAATTGACCCCATGCCCATGAGAAGGCAAGGCAGTGCCAGCCTGTACTTTCCTTTTGTGATTGAGAAAGAGAGATGCTGGCCCCCAAAGGTTTCCCATGGGCACTTTCGTCTCTGCCTCCATCTAACGTTCTTACCCGCACCGCCCAAGCAGGAAGCTGTTGGCTGGTTGTTTTAATACATTATGTATGCATTGAGGCTTTAACAAACACACATTTATGCTCTTAGCGTTCAGGAGGCTAGAGGTCCTAGAGGTCCGAATTCAGGGCTTTCTCTGTGGCGGCTCTTGGGGAAGGGCCTTGTCTCCTTTTGACATCTGGGGACCCACTATTCCTTGGAGATCTCCATGGGGCCTGGCATCAGTCTTCCTCTGGGTCTAACATAGGGTCTCAGTGCAGGGACGGACCCCGAGTCCAAAGGCTGCACCCTGCTCCTGGCTCTGCCTTGGTGGTAGTAGGTCTTTCCAGCCCAGTTGTTTTCAGTACAGAGACTACTCTGCCACCAGGTCTGGAGTGAAGTTGGCACAGTGGGTTGCCAGTTGGATTGCTAACTGCAAGACCAGCAGTTTCCCTCTCTGAGGAAAAAGATGGGACTTTCCACTCCCATAAAGAGTGACAGTCTCGGAAACCCACAGGGGCAGATCGATCCTGTTCTGTAGGGTCGCTGTGAGTCGGCGTCGGCTTGATGGCAGTGAACTTGAGTTTTCTGTCATCACAGCTTCTTTTCATCTCTTGCTGACCCTTCTCTTATCAGGTCCCTTGTGACTACATTGTATGCAGAATGTTCAGGGTCCTCCCAGTTTAGGGATAGCTGGTGATCAACCCTCATGCCACCTGCAACCTTAGCCCCCCTCTGCCTTGGAAGGTAACATATTCACCGACTCTAGGGATTAGGATGGTGACATCTTTGGTGCGGGGGTGGGGATAGGGGCACTGTCTTGCCTATGATACAGGAAGATAAGAAAGAGGTTGATTCTTCCCCTTTATACAGTTTTTGAAAATCACCTTTCTTTTGTTTGCAAGGAAGCAGAAAGGCTAAACTAAAGGGGATTCCCCACCCACAAAGGAATTATCTGACTCCCATCTCTTCCAGCTTCCTTCCTCTCAGATAACACCTTGTTGTTGGGTGGCCTGGAGCCCATTTCTGGTTCTAGTGACTCCTGAGACGGGTCTAGGCTGTCATCTTTAAAGTCTTCTTCTACTGTAGGCATGGTGAACTCCAACCACCAATCTTTTTTTTTTTTAATCATTTTATTGGGGGCTCATACAACTCTTATCACAATCCACACACACGTCGTTTGTGTAAAGCACATTTGTACATTCATTGCCCTCATCATTCTCAAAACATTTACTCTTCACTTAAGCCCCTGACATCAGCTCCTCATTTTGTCTCCTCCCTCCCCACTGCCCCCCAACCACCAATCTTTAGGTCAGCCCTGAGCACTGGGCATGGTAGTGAACATCATGAACCTTAATAATTGCTTTTCAAGTTCATGAGTTCAAGTTAACTCATTTTATCAGTATTAGTCTTTTTGTTGAACTATAGTTCATTAAGGAGCCCTGGTGGCATAGTGGGTTAGGAGGTGACCTGCTAACTGCCACGTCAGCAGCTCAAGACCACCAGCTGCTCAGAGGGAGAAAGATGACGCTGTCTGTTTCGTAGAGATTTATAGCCGCGGAAACCCACTGGGGCTGTTCTGCCCTGTCCTGTAGGGTCACTGAGTCGGAATAGACTCGGTGGCAGTGAGAGTTGTTGGATGTTTCTATAGCACTTCCTTTTTTTGTTTGTATACCTCTTAAATACTTTTGGTTTTTTTAAAAAATCATTTTATTCGGGGAGTTCCTTTTCTTTTATACCTTTTGTACTTTTCTTCTACTTTGTAAACTGATAACATTGACAGGTTAACTTAGAGCCGTGGTTCTCAACCTTCCTGATGCCGCGACCCTTTCATACAGTTCCTCATGTTGTGGTGACCCCCCCTCAACCATAAAATTATTTTTGTTGCTACTTCATCACTGTCATTTTGCTACTGTTATGAATCGGGCGACCCCTGTGAAAGGGTCATTCAACCCCCAAAGGGGTTGTGACCCACATGTTGAGAACCCCTGGCTTAGAACAAAGGTGTCCTGGTGGTGTAGTGGTCCTGCGTGGGCTGCGATCCGCATGGTCGGCAGTTGGAAACCCCTAACAGCTCTGAGAGGAAGACCGGGCATTCTACTGGAGACGGTGTGTTTCATCGGTGCTGTACTGTCCCCTGACTGGCTCACCTCTTCCCTGTGACCCCTCTGTGAGGGGATGTCCAATTGTCTATAGATGGGCATTGGGTCTCCACTCCATGTTCCCCTCCCCCATTCACCTTGGGTATGGTTTTTCTGATACCTGATCCCATCAACACCTCATGATCACACAGACTGGTGTGCTTTTTCCATGTGGGCTTTGTTGCTTCTGAGCTAGATGGCCGCTTGTTTTTCTTCCATTGTTGTTTTTAATAATTTTGTTGTTGTTATGAATTAGGTGGGGAGTCTCAACCACTATTTTTTTTAAATCTTTTTATTGGGGGCACATACAGCTCTTATCACAACCCATCCATCCATCCATTGTGCCAAGCACATTTGTGCATATGTTGCCACCGTTTTCAAAACATTTTCTTTCTACTTAAACCTTTGTTATCAGCTCATTTCCCCCCTCTCTCATGAACCCTTGATAATTTATTAAATTTTTTTTTCATGTCTTACACCGACCACTGTCTCCCTTTACCCACTTTTCTGCTGTCCATCCCCCTGGAGAGGGTTATATGTAGATCATTGTGATCGGTTCTCCCTTTCTCCCCCACCTTCCCCTTTCCCTCCTGGTATGGCTACTCTCATTATCTGTCCTGGATTCCCTGTGTTTCCAGCTCTTATCTGTACCAGTGTACATCCTCTGGTCTACCTCGATTTATAAGGTAGAATTGGGTTCATGATAGTGGGGTGGGGGGGTAGCACCAAATAACTAGAGGAAAGTTGTGTGTTTCCTCAGTGCTTTACTGCACCCTGACTTAAGCACTATTTTTAGCATTGTTGCTTCGATGAAAAGTGTTAGGAATTTCAAGCTGCCATTTTGATGTAAAAAACTTGAAACCAATTCATTTATAATGCGCTAAAGAAAGAAAAGAACTCAAGAGTTTCCACTTCAACAAAGGGATCTTCTAAAGCAGACACTGGAGCCTTCCTCCATGGAGTTACTCTGGTGTGTTGCGTCGTGCTGTGCCTGCATGCCACTGGACACAGACACAAGTCCTCTTGTGGACACGCCCTAGGACACCGTAGTGTTTATTGTGATGTCCTTAAGTCACCGCAGACAGGTGCACACGGTGGAGCTGTGCTCACATGGGTAAGAACAAAACATCTGCTACGGCCCATACGCAGACGCAAGATTCTAAATGGATTAGGACCTACATGTGAAATAATTGGGGACTTTTTTAGGGTCATGTGATCTCCCTCATAAATCAGAGCCTGCCTGGTTTAGGACAGTTCCCATTTTCTAGGAAGAAGAGGTACTTTGGGCTTCAGAGGATACCACATCCAGGAAGACTTTGTCCTACTAGTTTGACGTCTGCCCTTGGTGCCTTTTGAACTTGAGCCGACTGTTCTAACCTGCAGCTGCTCTTCAGTGGACCCGGGCTCTCTGAGCTCGTCCCGAAGCCTCTGTAGGTCTGTGTCTCTTTGGAGGCAGAAAGATCATAGACTTCACCAGAATCGGCGGAGGGTCATTGGCTTCAGGTCTTTGATGGGGTTTGATGCCTCCCTTGGGACAGGTTGTGTGTGTGTGTGTGTGTGTGTGTGTGTGTGTGAGAGAGAGAGAGAGAGAGAAGGGCAGGCCACCTCTTGGTGATCAGTGGAAGCCTTGGTGGCAGTGAGGGGGCACTTGCACCCATGACAAAGTATCAGATGTCTGGGGGTGACTTCCTGAGAAGATAACTCAGTCCACGGCACCAGTCCGGACCGTTGTTTCCTCACCCAGCTCCCATGCTGCTCTCCTTAGCTCAGGCCCTTCCATTGCCTGCTGCCAGAGGAAGGGTGGGCGCCCAACCAGGGCCAGCTCCTTCATTGGAAACTTCACTCAGGTTTTCCACGCTGAGATTTTGTACCTGGGCAGGTAGATGGGGGTCAGACTTTTGACCAATTTTTGTCACTCACCTTCCTTAGTCTCCTGAAGAATTTCAGCTCGTACGCTCTCTCCTGGTCAGACATGGTCATCACCACGGGGAAATTGTGAGCTGTGTAGACCTCACCGGCCTGCCTTAGGGTGATAAAGAAATAGTTCAGGCGGTGGGATCCTTACGGCCAGTCATACCCATCCTCTTAACATGTGCCATGTGGTCATCACAGAGCCCTGGTGCCCTAGCAGAGTACAAGGTCAGCAGTTTGAAACCACCAGCTGCTCTTCTGGAGAAAGATGGGGCTTTTACTTCTGTGAAGAGTTGCTGTCTCTGAAACCCACAGGGGCAGTTCACCTGTCGTGCCCGGTTGTAATGAGTCAGGACGGACTGGACGGCAGGAGTAACAGAAACCATCTTGCAAGTAGATTTTTCTCTCTCCTGCACTTCGTGTGTAGGAAGAAGCGGGGCAGGAACGAGCAGTCCCCTTGGCAGGAAAAAGAGCCTGGTAGTGCCACTGCTTGCATGTTGGGCTACTCACCGCAAGTCGGGAAGGATGAGGCTGTCCTCTCCTGTCCACATTCACAGCCTCGGCCACCAGAAGGGACAGTTCTGCGCTCCTCTAGAGGGTCGCTATTGGTTGGAATTGACTCGACGGTTATGGGTTTGACTTGTTTTTACATTGTTATTTCTGGTGGGGAAGAGGGACAGACAGCTCAGTGTGTGTTGCACCAGGTGTCGAGGCAGAGGTTGGGAACCCTCAGCTTGAGGGACTGGCCCCGAGGAGTGGGCCTTTCAGGACCTTGCCCTCTGTGGCTCACGGCCTCTCGCCATTGCTGGCTGGTGCCTGTTGCGATGGGAGAGTGTCGAAGTGGCAGGGCTGGCTTTGCAGTGTGCAGACGTGCATCCCACATCCTCTCAGATCTGCTGCCTCTGCTGTTTGGCTTCCCTCTCTGCACGCACAACAAACAAAACAAACAGCTCTAGGTGAAGGGCCACGCGGGGGTTCCTGTCACTTATCATTACCCGCGGTGGCGTGACACCACGTGTCCCTTTGCCTCCGTGACTGTGAGGGCTACTAGTTGTTTCCTGTGCTGGCTGGCATTCGAAAGGGTCAGGCTTGTATCTTCCTCACTTGGGGTCTTTCTGTGTTTTTCCCTTCTTCTGGCACCTTGAAGAAGGTTTCTTTGTCAAAAGCTTGCCTTTCTCTGGCAGCAGTGTGGTCTCCTTGATGGTAAGAAGGATGGAATTTGTTTAAAACAGAGACCCAGATCCAGTGCTATGGTGTCTATTTCAGTTCACAGGTGACCACAGGGACCCCTGGCTGTCACCTGCATGGAAGCAGCCTGCTATAGTTCTCCCATGCGTGACTGGTGCTTTGCATTGCCAGCCTGGTGGCTAGCAGCCCAGTGCCTAACCCCCTGCACCACCATGGCTCCTCTCAAGGGCAGTAGCACACATGTTGGGGAGGGGTATGGACTTGAAGAAGGAGGAAAAGGAAACAGATTTTAAGTGGTTCTGAAGAAGCCGGGGGTGGCAGTGCTCCCGTGCTGAGGGTGAGCATTGCCTCGGGTGTCTTTCTGTCCCTTAGGGCGCCGGGCGGTTGTGCACAGCAGCTGCCAGGCTCCATGTGTTTCGGCAGCTGAAGGTCTTGCCTGCTGGTATGTGCTAATGTCCGGAGATATCATCCCAACAGTGCTCAGGCTGGCGGGGAAGAGACTGTCTAGCTTTGGGGCTGTTTTCGGGCATGTTCAGCTGCCTGTAGGGACTTCCCCAGGCTTCCGCACCATCTCAGGTTGAGCCCGTCTGAAGACCTCCTGTAGCCCCTCCCCAGCCTAAGGTTCCCAGCAGGCCCACTTGATGTATGTTTTTAAACTTTGATCACCATTTATTGACCACCCCAAATGTCAGACGTGCTTGCTTTCTCTTTCATGCCACCTGGCTGGTTTTTGGTAAGTCCTCCCACCCGTCCATCCAGCCAACACTCCTTCCTCTGTGTGGCACGACCTGCCCTTCTTGCTGGGACGGTGGGGGTTGAAAGGTGCGAGTCAGCTCAGCTTCTAAGAAGTGCTTGGTGTAGGAGTTTGGAAATTCTGTGGGAGCCAAGTTTCAGGGTGCTCAGGAGAGACCTGCCCTTTCAGAAGCCACCTGACTCCTGGCATCAGAGGAATGGGCATTCCAGAGTAGGGGCACAGAATCACGTCTTTCTCCACAGCTAGGGTGACCGCTAGCTGCTGGGCACTTGGTTTGGTGCCAGGCACACTTCCCAAGCCCTCAACCCCTCCTTACAGCCACTCCAGGTGGTGAAAGCAGAGGGTCCATTTCCTCCTGGGGAGGGGATGAGCTGGTGCTCAGGGTGGAGCTGGGGTGAGCACCAGACTCCTTGGGACCAGGGGCTTCTGGGGCCCTCACCGCCTTCTTTTCCTTTCTGAGGTGGTTGAAACCTGCAGCCTTCCTCCAGGAACACTGGGTGGTGCCCCCATTGTCCTGCAGCTGGCAACCGAGCTTGGTGCAAACCGGTGTTACAGGGTGCCAAGTGGTTTTATTTTCCGAGAGCCTGGTGCTGATCATGGGTCAGGATTTGCGGAGTTTTAGGCTCTCATATGAAAGCCTGTTCCTTCTCAGCCGTTGGGTGGCACGGTCCCCTCCCAGGCCACCCGTAAACTGGGCTGGTGTTGTGGCAACAGTAGTTACAGGGTCAGGCCTTGCACGGGTCCCTGGAGCCGGCACATGTGAATTGGGCTATTGGACCTGGTGTGAGAGGGGAGGTGACTCTCCAGGCAGGTACACACGTTGAGCGAGGTTACAGGGGCCTTGTGGCATCATTCCTCACCCTTTGCCTGTTATGACAAATTATAATAAAGTCTATTGAGGATGGGTCCTGATCAAAAGGAGGGAAGCTGTGGAAAAAGGACCTTAAATTCTAATAGAAACTTGGTTTTCTGGACCCGCTGAGGTCTGGGAGTGGGCATGCTGATACTGTGGCCTTAAGATGACCGCTAAACCTGGAACTAAAACCACCCCCAGGCTGCCTTTCGAGTAAGCAGCGGTCAGTGCAGAACGCTAGCTCTTTAAAGGAGGGTCTCTGCCTTTCGAGTAAGTAGCAGTCAGTGCAGAACGCTAGCTCTTTAAAGGAGGGTCTCTGCCTTTCGAGTAAGCAGCGGTCAGTGCAGAATGCTAGCTCTTTAAAGGAGGGTCTCTGGAGCACAGACGAGGAGCTGGGGGCCAGGGCGTGTGGGAAGCAGTGCGGTGGTTGTGGGGCGGATGGCACAGCATGAAGCGTGTGACCCAGGTTGTGAACTATATGGGTAGAAATCATTGACCGGGTCTCTGTATGTTGTACTGAGTATACGAGAGGCCTTTTAAAAGTTTGTGGGGTCCACACACTTTTTGGAGCACTTTTTGATTTGCATTCCAAATAGAAGGGAGGGACAGTAGTGTTACTCAGTGGAGTCCCCAGTGTCTTCAGCTTCTTCCTTTCCCAGGCTCCGCCTATACGGCTCTGTATGGTGAGAGGAGTGGTGCTCCTGGAATGGGGGAGGCCACCAAGGGTCCTGAGACGTGGCTGCAGCTTTGCAGATCCAAAAAGTTGTGGGGCCTGGGTTCGTAGGCATTGGTCACTGTGCTTGGAGGCATGTTAACAATCCAGCTCTGATTGGCTGCTCTCAGCTCAGCTGTGGATGTGGCCCACTAAGGGGACTGCAGGGCAGCTCAGGAAACAACCGCACATTTACATTCCCACTCTGGTAGGTGTTTAGCTTCTCGTGGATCAGCACTCTTTGAGTAGGACAACGCCTGACAATAAAACTGAGCTGGGTTGAACAGCCACGGTTTGGCTGGAGTGATAGCCTCCTGCCCTTGGTAGGGAAAAAATAGCTGAAAAGTATTCTAGGAAGAATTCTAGGCACGAGATGATTTGGTCATCCTTTTATTTTCCCAGACACCTGCCCTCCCCGTCCACATCACATGCTTACACTTCATGGTGTAGATGCAGAGTAGGGGCTGGCACTCATCCACATTGGTCATGTGCCAAAGGCACAAACCAAGCTACCTGCTAGCAACCACTGTCCTTTCCCTTTTCTGGTCTCTCTGTGAATGCCCAGTCTCTTCAACTCAGAAAAATGTGTGTGCACACAGCATTCTACTAAGAGGAATTTAAGTGTCTACCTTACAAAGTTAAAACAATAACACATCCTTAGAGTAAAAACTCAGCTGATTTGGTGAGTGGCACCGGGGGTTTTAAAAACTTGTGAGCTAGCATCTTAGGGTGCAGCTATTGGTCTCTCCCGTCTGGAGCAAAGACGTGGGAAGGAAATCAGAGCAACTTGGAAACAATCCAGTAGACAGATGGACCACAGGAAACGGAGCTTCCCCAACCCTGAGACCAGAAGGATTACAGGATGCCCCACTTCCACTGCCGACTGCTCTGGAAGGGATCCCAGGAGAAGGTCCTGGAGAGATGGGGAGAGAGATGAAACAAAGTTCAGAATCTAGAGAGATAACTTCATCTTGGACGATGGACTAGAGTACCAAAGTTTTTAATTACCAGAGGGCACTGAGGGTTTTTTCTTTCTGAAAAGGGGGTGGTAACCTGTGTAATGAAAGATGTATAAGTGAACAGTAACACTGGAGAGGTGTGTAACCCTTAGAATAACCAACCTTTTGGGATCAGAAGGGTAGCGAGCACCTAGAGTTCAGAGGACAGCAAGGGTTGGGGCAGGAGGATGGGAAGCAAGGGGAGGAAGTGGGGTCAGTGATGGGTGGAGTACGTGGCTGTCAGGCGGCATGAAACACAATGTGGAAATATGTCTGAATTGTTGAATGGAAACCTTCACCTAATCCACAGTAAACAGCAAAAGCAAGCCCCCCAAACCTCCTCACATGACAGAGAAAAGCACATCACGAAAAGCCCCTTGTGATCTTTAAAGAAGCCATATTAGGCTCTCAGCCAATGGAGGGACTTTGTTCCTGGCATTATCCTCTCCCCAAGGTCAGTTGGTTTCCATACAGAAGTAGGTCACCATGTCCATGTTCCCACCTCGAGCAGAGAGCTGTCCCTGTGAGAGTGAATGGCTCTCAGACCAGTGTGGGTTTGGAAGATGGGGTAGTAAGGCAGGGATGCGTGCTGTGGCGGAAATGGGACAAGCACGTGGAGGCCCGGGACGGGACATCTGCCTTACTGCCTCTTCTCTGTCGCTGGGCTGCTGGGAGGCTGGCTCCCCAGCCTGGTCCTGCTGGTCCCAGGCAGCACTGTGTGTCTGTGACAGCACACCAGGCCGGCCTGTGGAGAGCAGAGACTTGCTTGTCCAGGTGTGCAGGATGCCCACGTGACACGGAGTGAAAGGACAGGTTCCCAGCCATAAAACAAACGCTCACTCTGTGAACTCACAGAAACCCTCTGTAAGCTTTATGAGGACACCGATTAAGCGCTGAAATGGGGTGACACTGGGGGTTGGGGTGGGGTGGAGGGCAAGTCTCCTGCCACATGGATGGGACAGGAAAACGCTGCAGCTCTCAGCGGTGGCTATATGTTGGCTACATTTGCACTAAGTTTTGATTTCAAGAAGTGATACCACCAGCCTGATTCTGGCATCTGATTTTGTAGAACAGATAAAGATCTGTGACACTTGCTACGTAGAGTTACTTTTTAACTTATGCTGAAAACACTTAGAGTGTCTTTAATATATTTTGCTTTGAGAGAAAACAAAGCATTTTAACGATTAAAAAATGCTGTTGCAATCCATGTTACATCTGTGAAAAACCTCTCTCTTTGGGGAGAGGGCAATATGAAAGATGGGGTCCATCGAGAAAAGTGTTCTGCCCTGGAGGTGGTGGTGGCAGCACACCGTGGGCCTGTGTGTTTTTCCGGCCCAGGTGGGTGCTGTTGCAGTTGGGGTCATGAGGTGTCCTGACTAACCTGCAGGCTCACCATAGTGAGCTCTTTAAAGAGCACCTGGCTCTGGCACCCAACTCCCGCCACACCTGGTAGGGGAGGCTGTTCCAGGGAGCCCTGGTGGCATGTCAGGCTAAGCATTGGCCTGCTCACTGGGAGATTGGCAGTTGCAACTCACCAGCCATTCCATGGCGGGGGGGAATGAGGCAATTCACTTATTACAGCCTCAGAAATGCAACGGAGCAGTGAGTGTACCGTAGGGTCACTATGAGTCAGAATTGACTTGATGACAGCTTTTTAGGTTTTACTTATCTTTCTAGGTTTGTACTCAATGGCTAACCTAAAGGTTGGCGGTTTGAACCCACCTGGGGATGCCTAACATCTACTTCAGGAGGCTAAGGCAGCCTCACCTGTAACTCACGCATTCACTCTACTAACAACCTGGTCCCTTACAAATGAAGGGAGCCCTGATGGAGAAGCCCCACTCCAGGAAGTATGCACTGCCATGCCAGGGTCCCCCTGCACAGACCAGCATGAGTTCTGACTGGCTGGCTTGGAGGGCAGAGGGGCTCCTGGGCTGTGAGGATGGACAGGTGGGGTGCCCGAGTGTTAAGTGCCTTTCTTTAACTCTCTAATCCACATGCCTCTGTGCCAAGCCACCTCGTGTTCATCTGAGAGTCTAGGAGAGGCTGAGCACATCAGAGCAAAAGTCACCAGGGCTGGGCTCTTCCTGTTTTGCTCCATCCTGCCTCCTGCTCCGCCCACCTGTCTCCCCACTTCACCCTGCCTCCCTCTCCACCCGCCTGCGAGTCTCCTGTGGCTCTCGGTTGTGATTCTTTCCATCCCTTCCTGCAGCCGTGCTCACTCACCCAGGGCGGTGCCCGCCCGAGCCGGGCTCCAGCCACTAGAGAGGAAGTGGCTGAGCAAGATCTCCTCACCTCTTCCTGCTGGGACCAAGGAGGGGTTGATCTGGGATGCTGCTGGCCTGCCTTGGAGGAGATCTGCAGCGGAGTCATCAGCCAGGAACTTCCTTCGACAGCTCTCTTCCGGGCTGTTGAGCCACCTCAGGCGGCTAGCCAGGGTCAGCTCTAATGTGCGTGTCCTTCCTACTGCAGCCCCTGGGCAAACCCTGGTAAGACGATGACTCGGGACTTTCCAGCATGCGCCGACGCAGAGAGAAGAGTGAAGCAGAGTCGGTGCCCATTGTGTCCGTCCGCAGGGCCATATTGGTGGCATTGCTGTTCTTCCCTGTGCGTCATGCTCCCCTTCCCTCCAGTCCCTTCTGCACACTGTACTAGTGTTTAAAAATAAATGCTTAAAAAGTAGTAGGGATGGTCTGTGGCATGTTTTACAGCTTGTTCTCTCTATACACATATATGCCTTTTCTTTGCCATAAAAACTTGTCTCTGCCATTGTGTTCGTGCGCCTGCCCTCCACCCTCCTCAACCTTCTCAAGACTCTCAGGATTTAGAGATTCCTGGCTGAGAAGCAAAAGCGGTGCTGCCCCATTCCCAGTGTGGAGCCCAGTGGAGACAGGAGACAAGCCAGACAGTCTGCACAAGCTGGGCCTAGGGGACTCCCCGGTAACGACCCACGCCAGTACCCAGGTTCCCGTTCTGTCGCATCGAGTGCACAATTCACCACATGTCAACCGAACATGGGCTGGAAAACTTTGATTTCAACCTTCCCCATGAGCAGCTGCCTAATAAAGATGTGAGCCTTTTATTGTGTTTACAGTTGTAAATGCCCAGTCAGGGAAGGCCCCACCTCCTAGAGGGAGTACAGAGTCATGAGATGACCAGACAAGCGAGTAGAGGGACTTGCTGCACGAGGACCATTTGTTATCACACGGAGCCCAGTGAAGAGCAGGGACAACAGCGTGGTGTCGCTGACTCCCCTGTCCCCACGTCCCGTGAGGTGACGTGACAGAACTAGACGATGGCTTCGAATAAGTTGAGGTGATTTGCACAGCTCAGGAACAAAGGACCAAGGGCTTAGCAAGCAGCAAACAGTCCAACTGCCTTCCCCGGGGGCGGTGGGTGACCAGTCCTTGACTGACATGGGTCTCCTTGACCGACACAGTGTGACTGGCTGCAGGGAGACGGTTTAGCCCCTTGTGCTGCTTAGCAGGGGCCTTGGGGCTCAGAGCCCAGGGTGGACGGCCTCAGCCAAACAGTGCAAAGTGGATGCACCCTAGTATAATTGTGGGGTGTTTGGAAGTTTCCACTTTGTTTCTATAACAGATGGATCCGAGTGCCATGGCTCCGCAAACTTGCCCACGTTGCTGACCATTTTCTTTGGCCAGGCTCCTGTACATGTTGGGCTTTTTAAAGTCTCTTGATCTTTGCTGTCAGGTGGCTTACCAGAAAGTTCTGTCATTTCCATGCCATACCAGTGTAGGATGATACTTGTGAGTTCATCCTTCCCAGTGTGCAGCTTTTTATTTTTTAACCATATTATTTTTGTCTCTGTTTCGGTGGCATGAACTTAGACTGTTGTAAGCCTTTTGCTGAGTGTCTGCATAAGTCAGATGGAAGAGTTCAAGCAGCAGCTTTTCCGGGTTGTTTTTAAAATGCCATGTAATTTGCAGGTGCGACCTATTGGAGCTGGCACCATCCAGACCTTGGGATTCTGAGGCAGAGAGCCCTCAGGGTGGAAGGAGCACTTAGACCTTAGCCAGGGGGTTTCTCTGGGTAGTGACCGCTTCACCCAGTTTCCTCTGGCTGCTGAGTTCAAACTGACACAGCGGCTGCAACAGTGGGCCCAGACGCAGCAACGAGTATGAAGACGGCCCAGGCTGCAGTACTTTCTTGTGCCCAGTGAGTCGGCTGACTCTGAGCAGGAGGGAGGCTTCTGAAGAAACCAAGGAGTGGTGCGAGCTCACTGGCCTGTCCACTCCATGAACAACCTTAGTGCAGTGCTGAACAGAACTGATGTTGAACTTCTTCTCCGTGACCTCCCAACAGCCCCGGGTCCCCTTGTCCCTGATAAGCTCGAACACGGGTTCAAGACTTTTGAAAGTAAGTCCATGCAAACCAGGGTGTACTTCTGAAGAGCGACATTTTCAGATTCTCTGCATTTGTGTCTGGAAGCAGTGTGCTGTGGGACACCCGGGCTGAAAGTAGCTCAGGCTTCTCTCGCCAACTCTCTTGAATATGTGTATGGACTGAATTGTGTTCCCTCCAAAGATGTGTGGTGCGCACGCTTGCTCAGCCTGGATGCTGAGTAAATAAGTCATCCAAGGAGCTGGACTCCACGGAGAAGGCAACGGTAGGATTGGAGGGAGACTTAGATATACAGCAGCGGTTCTCAACCTGTAGGTCACAACCCCTTTAGGGGTCAAACAACCCTTTCACGGGTTGCCCCATTCATACCAGGAAAATGACAGTTATGAGTAGCAATGAAAATAATTTTATGGTTGGGGGGACACCACATGAGGAACTGTATTAAAGGGTCTCGGCGTTAGGAAGGTTGAGAACCACTGATATACAGCAAATGACACAACGTGGTTTTGCTGAGAGCAAGACTAAGCCTTCACTGTGTCAAGAAAACCCCAATCCTACAACTGGACCAGTAGATGACAGCATCGGGATACACGGGAGAAAAGATGGGGGTGGTCGAGGGTTTCATTTTACTGGGATTCCCAATCAATGTCCACAGAAGCAGCAGCCAAGAAATCAGAAGAGCTGTTGCCCTGGGCAGATCTGCTGCGCAAGACCTCTTTGCAGTGGTCGAGCAAAAACGTCCCTTTGAGCACACAGGTGCACCTGACCAGTCCATGGTATTTTTATTTGCCTCATATACATGTGAGAACTGGACCATGACTAAGGAGGACCCCAGAAGCAGTGATGCATTTGAATTATTGCATGAGCGAAGAATATTGCAAGCACCACCGACTGCCAGAACAAATCAGTCTTGAAAGAATCACACCCAGAATGCTCCTTAGAACTGAGAATGGCTGTGCTGTCCAGAGAAACCAGTCCCTGGGAAGGAAGGACAGCATGCTTGGAGGGGTCAGTGAAAAAGAGGCAGCCCTTCGATGAGGTGGATTGATACCATGGCTGGTGCGGGCCCGGGCAGTGTTTGGTTCTAGGGAGCGTGGGGCACCTGTCCAGCAGTGAGGGATCTGTTGCACCAGGGAGTGTGACCTTGCTTGGGAAAGAGGGCTTTTCTGCCAGGAGAAACCAGCCCCTAACACATCATTACGGGTCCGGTAGGCACAATTGTACAGCGATAATAAGTAAAGATTTTAGTAAAGTTATAGAGAGCATGAGAGATAGAAGAGAAATATAGAAATAAATGGAGTCAGCCTCGCTTGGTGGTCCACATGAGAGAGAGAGAGAGAGAGAGAGAGAAAGAATCTTTAATGCTGACCAAGGTTTTTATATTGTCTGCGAATATGCGGGCCCCCTAATTACAGGGGAAGACGTACATCATAGGAAGGGGTTGTGCTATAGGTAATACAGTAATGGGATGGGGTGATCTAGGGGTATCCACACAATAGGAAGAGGAGGGATTGGGGGGGTATACATGTGGCAAGATGGACGGATCCTAGATATAGGATGGCAGCCTAACTTTGGATGTCACAGAGCCTGTTTGACTTGTTCCATGGCTCAACTGATAGAGACCAGGCAGGATCTATCTTGCTCCAGGAGTCTTGGTAGCTTAGTGGATACATGTTGGGCTGCTAGCTGCAAGGTCAGCCATTCAAAACTATGAGCCGCTCCTTGGGAGAAAGATGGGGCTTTCTATTCCCATAAAGAGCTACAGTCTTGGAAACTCACAGGGGCAGTTCTACCCTGCACTATAGCCTTGCTATGAGTCGGCATTGACTCAATGGCAGTGAGTTTGTTTTTGTTTCGGTGTCTTGTTTTAAACAAAGGGAAAATGGCATGTTCTCTAGGCCCAGCCACAGCTCTGGATGTCACTGGGCATGGTGATGCCCATATGAAAGTTCATCTGTACAGCTACTCCAGGGTGAGCTCCTGTTACTTATTCTGAGCCCCAAGCTCACTGAGGGGCCTCTGCTAAGTTCTCTGTCATCCTTCATCCATCTTAGCTGTCTGTCAGCGCCCAGGAGTCAGCTAAGTGGTAGCAGAGTTATCTTCCAATTTGGTGCTTTAAAGATGTTAATTTCTAGAAAAATCTCCATGAAATGCTTGTGAAACCCTCTTCCCTGACCATGGGAGCGCAATAAATCACATTTCTCTCCGGAGCTCCCTAGTGCTGCCCCTCATGGGCCAGGAGATAGGAAACTCCAGGTAGAGATCCAGTGGTCCGCCCGGCCACTGGTGAGGTGAGGTACCTGGAGGAGCGGAAGAGGAAATGCGGCAAACTCACCCCCTTCCCCTTCCCCACCCCCTTCCCCAGGATAGGCGCTTTTGTAACAGACAATCTGGAATTATCAATGGATAGAACCAGTAGCTCTCAGCTCATGTACTCCGGGCACATTATCAGAGGGACCAGTTCCTGGAGAAGGACATCACACTTGGTAAAGTAGAAAAACAGAAACCAAACTCACTGCCATCGAGCCGTTTCTGATGCCTAGCCATTCTGTAGAACAGGGTAGAAATGCCCCCGTGGGTTTCTAAGGCACTGACTCTTTATGGGAGTCGAAAGCCCTGTCTTTCCCGTGGAGTAGAAGGGCAGGGGAAGAGGAAGGCCCTCGACAAGGCAGATGGACACAGTGGGCTTAAACATGGGAACAGTCGGGACTGTGGCGCAGGCCAGGTGGTGTGACCTGTCGTTGAGCATAGGAGTGCTGTGAGTCAGAACCGACTTGATGGCCCCTAACAACAGCCTGAAAACCCTGATGTCACCAGGCCTCTTCGTACCTCTGAGCCGCAGGCTCTCACTTCACCACCTCACACGGCATGTCTTCTAGATGTCCGGCAGGCACAAGCACTGCCAGAGAGCCCCTGACCTGGGTCTTGTCTCTGGCCCAAGAAGCAGCATCTCCATCCACGTAAGTGTGCAGGTCAAGCATTTAGAAACCCACTGGGCCTGCCCATTTGCTCTCCTCATCCATATCAGGGTCAGGAAGAGGGCCATCCACTCTCTCTCCAAACTGCCCCCTGGCCTCCTCCTGTATGCCGTCTGAAACCCTCCTGCTGCATGTTGTGGAGGTCACAGACAGACACACCCCTGGGGTGGACGGCACTGCTCATGTGGCTCCTGCCATGTACAGGAGTACAGAATGTATAGAAAACCCAGTGAATTAATGCAATGAGGTCCCTTCTTAGGACATTAGTCTGTGTCCCTCAAGTCATGAAAGTACCAGAAAGACCCGTTTGGGGGAATATCTGTTGATATCCATCCCCCCTTCCACCCCCCCGACCCCATGATTGCTGTGGTGCTTGGTGTTGCATAATTATAGCCCCTGCAACCTAGACACGGTTTCTAGACCTGGTATCTTTGGAATGAGAAAGGGGACTTTCAGGGAAGTGTGCCATCAGAACAGAGTTTTTGTATGTCAACATTTTAAAGAAATTGTTGAAGAAATAGCCGTCCAAAAATAGCTCATTATTATTGTTGTTGTTATTTTTCATCAAAACCACCTGCTTTCAAAGCAGGCGATTAGATTGTTGCAGACCAATAGTTTCTGCTTAGTTTGTTTTAAAATCGGTCACAGGTAGCAGGGCACTTGGCCCGGCTGACGGCTGTGGGCCTGCCTCCTGCCTCCTTGGCTCTGCTCAGGGACAAAGGTGGCATGGCTGCCTTCCTCTTGCCCTCTGTCACAGGCATGGGTTTCTTCTTTGGGGCAGTGGCCCATTGCCATGGGGTCGGCTTACTTCGTCATCGAGCCAGGGGCTGGGTGGGGTGCACGGATTGTGTAACGTTGGTCTTGTGGTTTTTTGCGGAAAGAGGGAGGGAAGGAAGCCAGAAGGGGACATGCACTCCTGTGAGGCAGTGTGCTCCGAGGAAGATGACGAGACAGAGAGGAACCAAGTCGCCCACACATCCCTCCCCAGATGCCCTCCGCAGAGCCCCCCCAGGAGCACGGCTTTCAGAAACTCCTAGCACTCCCTCCCTCCTGCTACCCCCCCCCCCCCCCCCCCCCCCCCCCCCATCGACTTTTACCACTTCTAGTGAGACTGGCTTTTCCCCTGAAAAGACATGTACAGAAAACCCAGTGAATTAATGCAATGATGTCCCTTCGTAGGACATTAGTCTGTGTCCCTCAAGTCATGAAAGTACCAGAAAGACCCGTTTGGGGGAATATCTGTTGATTTCTCCTGGAGAGATGGTTCTCGCGATGCCTGACAGGCGGCTAGTTCAGAAAGGAGCTTTGTTGAGAACCGGGTCATTCTTGGGCTTCCACGGTCATCACCATTTTGCTTCCAACATGTTCTCTCCAGGGCTGTGGACACTTCCTACCCTGTGGCCCTGCACCAACACGAGCACTCTGGCCACCTGGACTGCGGGGGAGCAGGCTCTGCAGACCTGCCTCCTCTTGGAGGATGAGAACCTCAGTTCAGGGAATTGCGAACTCGAGGGGGAGCGCTCTCTCACATCGGTTCCCACCTTCCCTTTGCCCCTGTAGGTGCTGCTGCTGCTGCTGCTGCAGGGCGTGAGCCCTGGTGCAGCCGCTTGAGCAAGACTTGCATGGGAAGGGTTCAGGTCGAAGATCTTAACCTTTCATTTCATCCAAGTGAAAGCATGTGCTAGCTTAAAAGGTCATCCAGCACACACAGGTTGACACCAGTGTTCACAGTCGTGCAATATTCTACAGCCAGAGTGGAAGCAGCCCAAGTGTCTACCAGTGGATGGATGGATGTGTGTATACAAGGTCCATACAGCAGATAACTGTGAGGTTGGCAATTCAGACCCACCGGCTGCTCAGTGAGGGAGAGAGATGAGGCTCTCTGCTTCTGGAAAGATAAGCAGTTTTGGAAACCCTAGGAAGCAGTTCTGCTCCGTCCTATAGAGTTACTGTGAGCTGGACTCCATTTCATGCCAGTAATGGAGAAAAGTAAATCTTTAAAAATAACATACAAAAAAATACTAGCCATGTTGGGGCAGGGGGTTAGGGTCACAGAGTAATGAAAGGATTATAAGTTGCCCACCCAGAGACCTGGAATGGGGCAGTCATTCCGAATGTTCCTGGCTGGCTGTCCAGGAACACCTCCGCATTTAGTAGTAGTCTCGAGTCCTCAGACAGTCTGGGCCCACTTCCCATAGCAGTGAGGCCGAAGTCGCTCCCTCCCATGACAGGGTCTTTCTTGTTGGACCTTTTCTTTCTTCCTGGGACTGTCACTTTTCATTGCCTGATTTGCTTTGAAATTGTCCGTTGTTTTCCAGGCACTCTGTCTCTGTCCCGTGCTTAGCTATCAACACTGTCATGTTCGAGGACCCTACCTCTGTTTG
Organism: Echinops telfairi; assembly: GCF_000313985.2. Taxonomy (NCBI): domain Eukaryota; kingdom Metazoa; phylum Chordata; class Mammalia; order Afrosoricida; family Tenrecidae; genus Echinops; species Echinops telfairi. The sequence goes on along the minus strand of NW_022111358.1, from coordinate 48,318,102 downwards.
CCCCCGGGGAATGTCAGCCTTTGCCTGCTCGACTCTTGCCCACTTGGCTGCAGGAGCCCTTGGACTCTGACCCCTGCAGAGCCACTGTGCAAAGCTCTCCATGCCTTTCTGTGGGGTCAGCCCTCCCTTCATCCCATAAAGTCCCCTTTTCTGGTTTACCCTACATTTGCAGATGCACATGCTCCAGACGTTTCCTGGGAAAGGGCATGTGGGAGTCTAAGTTTGCATGTTGGGTAAATGGCTTCGTCTACCCGTGCATGTTTTTCCAAGGTAGTGAGTGTTTTCAGTTTGGAATGTAAGATCCGAGGTTGAAAATACACTCTTTTCCACAGCCGACGGCTTCACCGTTGCATTAGTAAGATTGTGGGATGTGGCTGCAGGAAGCCGGGGCTCGTTCATTTTCCCCAGTGCACAGCCAAGCCGCGCGTCTGAGCCAACCATGGTTCTAAAGCATCTGCCCCAGTTGGTGACGGTTTTGATGTGTGTACTTTCACTGTGGTTGAAAACACCTGCCCTACTTTGGGTGGTTGTCAGTGGGCGTTGGCTCAGACGCGGGGTGCCATTCACATCCTGTGTCCCTGCAGCTGCTGGGGAAAGACTGTCCTAGGTGCTGAGGTGCCAGCTCTGCATAGGTCAGAGGGTTCTGTCTGCACAGGGTGTCCCCTGGGTGCCGGCAGCCCGCTCTGTGCATCTGTCCCATGCCACTGCTGCACTATTTATAATCCTGGGAACAAAGGAGTCAGACCTGCCAGGTTGGGATCCACAGCGACACTGTAGGAAGAGTGACATCTTCAGTGTCAGGAGCCCTCCTGCCATGGGCAAGGCTGACCTCGTCCATGCCCTAAAGATGCCAATGTTGGTGGCGAGTGTAACGAAAGGCATCTATGTTTTCTATGTTGACTTTTCACCAGCAGCCCAGCCTTGTTAAACTCTGGTGCGGATTCATTCTAGCACCTCTCTCTAGGGCCTTCTACCTGTTCGGCCTGGGCAGCCAGAGCAACTGTGAACCACCTCTTTTCACCCTGAATGCCTTCTTCCCGCCTTCCTTAATTGGCTAGAGCACTGGGGATATTTGCATTGTCTCACTATCTTCTCATAAGAGACTCTGGGACGGCAGAAGCCCTACAGGGTGGGAGCCTGCAGACGCAACTTTACCGAGTGTTCACAGCCCATCGATAGTCCACTGTCTTCCGTGAAGAGTTGCCCAGACTCTGCCCTGTTGGGTTGCTGTGAGGTGGAATTGACTCAGTGACACTGAGCTTGGTTTTTGGTTTGAAATGTTTATGAGAGCAGCAAGACTCATCTTTCTCCCACGAGGCAGCCGGTGGGTTTGAACTGCTGAACTCACCGTAAGCAGCCAGATATGTAGCCCATCACGCCACCAGGGTTCCTAGGTGGAACCTAACAGGAATCACACCGACCACATCTGTGGAAAGAGATGATGGAGAAACTGAGGCTCATCTGTCAGAACGAGGCCAGGGGCCCCACAGAACAGACCCATCGATTGCTCAGGTTGAAGCTGAAAAAAAATGAAGCCAGTTCACGAGAGCCAGAGAATGACTGTGAGCATATTGTGCCTGAATTCAGAGACTGGGGAGGCTAAATTGGCACCTGGAATGCTGATGACCAGAGGAGTTGTGGGCAGCATTGGGCTTTTCTAGAGGGCCGGCCTTTCCTACTTTGTGTGGTGGCCATTTTCCTGTGAGTTTTTTCATCACCATGGCCCCTCTCCACAGTCTCTACTGCCATTGAGCCGACCCCTGTACAGGAGCAGACTGCCTTGCTTTCTCTGTCCGCCAGGCAGCTGGTGAGTGAGAACCATGGACACTGCAGTCAGCTGTCCAATGCGTACCCACTCCAGCACCTCGCTGGCACGGTGCCCGGGGAGCCAAGTACAGACTTAGACAGACCTGGGTGCAGGGGTGCAGGGCAGGGTTCCACAAGGAGAGGAACAAGTACGTGCACATCACCTAGGCACCCTCGGTGGATCCTGGCTGAGAAGACCACGGAAGTGGCACCCAGCTGGGGGTGGTGGTGCTTGGGGAGAGGCACCCTCTGTAACAGGTTCTGATGGGGTGTCGTTCATCCCATAGCCCTGGCCTGGCGAGGCTAGGAGGGCAGGCAGGCCAGACCAGGGCATGGCTGCATCCAGTTGATTGCAGGCTTGGTCTGGGAGTCAGCGCTTCCAAAGCCACCCCCTGGTCCCTGTGTCCTTCCCTCCATCATGCTGTCTCAGGCTGCCTGGAGTCTGTGTTTGTCTGTAAAAGAAGCAGCTCCTACTGGCTATTACCCAGCAGACCCTGTGGCATGTTGGTGGGAACATCAGGCTGCTAATTGCCAGGACGGGATTTCAAAGCCACCAGCTGCTCGAGAGAAACGTGAAGCTGTCTGCTTCCCGCATCTCAGAAACCCTATGCAGGGCCACTGAGTTGGACTCATTTGGTGGCAATGGGTTTGCGTTTTTAATGGCTGTTATTGCCTAGTGCCATAATCTAACCCGTGTGTGGAGTTTAATATTTAGGGGGGGAAAGTGCTTGTAAATATCACCAGTTGAGCACTTGTATTGCACCAGGGAGCACGTGAACTTCCTCCTCTTTCAGTATAGTCTTCTAAAAAGCCAAACTCAATTCCATTGAGTTGATTCTGACTCATATTGGCCTTCATGTAAAAAGATCATTTAAATGAATTGGCAACGAGTAAAACTTGTAGGAATCTCTCCATTGAGGCAGCAGAGGGCAGCATAGGTCAACTTTACTGCAAACATTTGTCACTTGATCCCAATGGGCCTTTAGAACAGCTGCTCCAAGGGAGGGAGAAGAGGCATTTTTCTCCTCCGAAACCACAGGGCAGTTGTTCTACCCCATCATCCTGTGGGCCCACTGTGAGTCAGAAGGGACTCTGGCCATGAGTTTGCGTAGCAACCACTTTCAGGTATGAGTTCCTTTCTCACTTGTGAGGATCCCTCCC
>NW_022111358.1:48311904-48313913 GCF_000313985.2 Echinops telfairi | reverse complement strand
GATGTCTCCCTTCACCCACTTTTCTGTTGTCCGTCCCCCAGGGAGGAGGAGGTCATATATAGTTCCTTGTAATCGGTTCCCTCTTTCCAACCCACTCTCCCTCTACCCTCCCAGTAAATTACACCTTTCAAATGTCTCCTAAAACTGGCATGACCGAGTTGGCAAAGAAAATTGAAAGTACCATGGACTGCCAGAAGAAAAAACATCTGTGTTGGAGGAAATACAGCCAGAATGCTGCATAGCAGTGAAAATGGCAAGACGTGGGCTGACATATTTTGGACATGCTGTCAGGAGAGACCAGTCCCAGGGGAAGGACATCATGAGTGGTCAAGTAGCGGGGCAGTGAAAACCAGAGGAAGGTCCTGCACGAGATGCATTGACCCAGTGGCTACAACAATGGGCTCAGACATATGGACAATTGTGTGGATGACACAGGAGGGGACAGTGTTTCCTTCTGTTGTACATCAGGTCTCTGTGAGTCAGAACTGACTTGACAGCGTCTAACAACAAGGCTGTGGCCCTGTGCGGATAGCGTGCCATGGCCACCACAAAGTGGGGCATCCACTTAGCAGAGGTCTTCCCACTGAGCTCCTGGGGCCCAGTCCATCTGAGTGTGGATGGTTGCAGGCACACAAAGCCAGGCTAGCGTCGGTGCTGCGGCACCTGTACTAGAGTTTTTCCACTTAGATCAGTCTTTGCAAAACATTTTACTATTTTTACTATTTTTTTCCCTTGCAAAAATGAATGGCCACTTCTTGGGACAAAAATGAAATAAATTCAAATTGTGTACATAAAGCCGACAAAAGGCATGACTTATGACTTAACTCTTTGTTGTTGGTTTTGGGGCATCTAAATGATTTGGACTTTATCTTTTGACACTAGAAGTGCTACGACTGTCTCACAAAGGTAGGTTCCACGAACAAACGTGGCAGAAAGCCCCGAAGCAGCCCTTGCCAAGTGCAGGGCGGGCAAGTGGCAAGGAATGACATCACTCTCGGAACACTTCCCTGGAATCCTCTGAGACACATATTTCCTTTGTCCTCATGTTGGTTCGGGCCAGGCAGACTCAATTATTCATGTCTGTGAGGAGAAGCATTACAAATCCACACTTTATTTTTCAGGTAACACGACCAGACGTAACCTTCAAAGGCGTTTTGCAATAGTTCCAGTTGTCTGCAGGTTCATGTCTGCAGAGGACTGACGCATCTCAGTGCCAGCCTCCTGGTGTCCTTCCAGGGGCCCTTAGGGCACAGTCTGCATGGTTTTGTGCCCCCAGCTCCCCTCCCATCCACCAGGACCTCTGAGATGGAGATAGTGAGGGAAGCTAGGGCTGAGAGTATTTGGGGGCGGGGCAGTCAACACTCACAGACCACCCCCCCCCACCTGCAGAACAGGGGATTTCTCTTCCACTTCGGTAAAACTTGCAAATTGAATTCCTGAAGAAGGCTGTGAAGGCAAAGAGAGTGCTTGGGAAGCCTTCGTTCGAATGATGTGGCCAGCTTCTCTCTCCTTGCTCACCAGCTCCGTGGACGTGTGTGGCTGGGTCGAGAGCCCGCTCTGTCCGAGCAGGAGACTGGAGAAGCTGTCCTTGGGTTACTTGTTGCTAGTCCCCCAGCGCACCTGCCAAGCCTGCCCGTGGGGGTCCACACACTGCTGCCCTGTGGAGCTCATGCACAGGCGCAGTCATGAGGGTGGAATGGCACAGGACCGGCAGGGTGTCCGTCTGTTGTGCACAGGGCCAACGGGCCAGGCTGGCTCAAGGGCACGGCACAGCAACAACAGGAACACTAGTTGGGCGGGCTTGTTAACATGGCTTCCGAGTAGGTGACTGTGTGTCTTAGTCCCATCTTCCCCCTCACTGTCTGATAGGGTCATTAATAGCACTCACTCACTTTGAGTCTTAAAAATGCCCCGCCATGATGACACACCACCTAGTCACTTTCCTTGCCCGTGAGTCAGCCCCACGTGGAGTTGGTGTGTCGGCAGTTAAAGGTCTGTGCTGAGGAGAC
>NW_022111358.1:48308783-48311296 GCF_000313985.2 Echinops telfairi | reverse complement strand
CCTTTATCTATCATGACATATGACCCCCTACCCCCACCTGCCAGTCCATGCCTCTGGCCTCTGGAGACTCTCCAGCCAGCTGTTACATGGTAGCATCACAGAGGAGGTCAGACCCTGGCGGGGGCTTCCTAGGACATCTGTGAGAGAAACCTGCTTCCTCATACCAACCTCTACGACCTCCACAGCCCTCACCTCTCTGAGCCCATCTCCTTCTCTGCTCCCTGCTGCAGGCCACAGGCCACTAGCTTCTCTGCCCGTACCACTCTCCCTCCTCCTCCCCCCGAAAAGTGGCTCTGGTGTGCTGTGTGTTTTCCTTATTTGTTGACCTGCCTCTCCCATCTCCAGGGGCATGGTAAATGTCAACCCCAGGACTGTCCAATTCAGAATGGCCAGTGCCAGCCGCTCTGCCCACTCAGGCCGAGGCTATGTAGACTGCTTCGCTTTTTAGACATCCCATGTCTCTAGCTTGGCACTGGATCTGGTCCTACGAGTGCTTGCTCACAGAGTAAGGGTAAGACTGTCGATTTGACGATAAACTACAAGTCTTGCAGAAGAAAGGCACCACTCATGTGCTTTGCTGTACTGTGGTACAGCTTCATTCCCGTCAGTAAGGCCCTGTTTTCCAACTACTGCACCTCATATCCCAGCTTGCACGTTTCAGTCGCCAGTGATTAGCAACGATGGCATGCTTGGTCAGTTTCAGACTGGAGAAGTTGATAGGAGTCTTCCATTTCTCCATCTTCGGGTTTAGTGGTTGGAATGTACATCCAATAGCAGTCCTTGGAACTGTGTTCTCATCCGGTCACAGAAGCGCCGGACTTCAGGACGGGTCTGGCAGTGCTCTTCTGAAGATGACTGTGCCAGCATCCCTCTTCAAGTTCGATTCTTCTTCATCCCGGCAGAGTAAACCACAGGACTGTCCGATTCAGAATGGCCAGTGCCAGCCGCTCTGCCCACTCAGGCCGAGGCTGTTCGTCTTTGTGCACTTCATTGTGATGGTCTCAAATTTCCTAGATTCGTACTTCGCACACTCCACCTTCCAGTTGTTCATGGGTCTCTGCAGCTGTTGCTTCTCATTTTGAGTCATGCTGCGTCTATGAGAGAATTTTGCAAGACGAACAACTTATTTATTGCAAACACTCTTTTTCAACAACATAAATGTGATGGTACATGTGGACTTCACCAGACGGAATGTCCAGGAATCAAATGGCAGCATCTGAGGAACATATTTGCTCATTTGAAAGTTCAGGTTGCCGCTGAGGAAAATGAAAATAAGTCTACAAGAGCCAAAATTTGATTTGAGTGAACCCCCCTCTGAACTGAGAGACTGTGGCAAGAGCAGATCTGATGCAGTGCACTGTGGTAACTGAAGACCTGGTGAGCTGTGGGGCGACATCCAGGGTATCGTCTAGGGAGACATCCTGCAGGAAGACAGCACCAAAGGAACAGGAGAGAAAAGACGAACGTGGGTGTCAGAGGAGACTCTGAAACTTGCTCGTAAACAAGGAGCAGCTAAAGCAAATGGGAGAAATGAGGAAGACAAAGAGCTGAATAGAAAATTTCAAAGGGCAGCTTGGAGGACAAAGAAAAGTATTATAATGAAATGTGCAGACCTGGAGGTAAAAAAAAAACAAGGGAAGGACACACTCAGTGTTTCTCAAACTGAAAAAAACGAAAGGAAAAATTCAAGTATCAAGTTACAATATTGAAAGAACATATGGGCAAAATGTTGACCAATGCAGGAAGCACCAGAAGAAGATGGCAGGGATACACAGAGGCCCGTTCCAGAAATAATTGATGTTCAGCTACTTCAAGAGGCAGCCTGTGATCAAGAACCAATGGTTTTGAAAGAAGCCCAAGCTGTGCTGAAAGCACTGGCCAAAAGATAATTCTCCAGAGATTGACAGAATACCAACTGAAATGTCCGAACCAAACGGTGCAATGTTACAAAGTGTGCTCATTTGTGTATGCCAAGAAATTTAGAAGACCCACCAAGTGGAAGAGTCCCATTAATAATCATGTTAAAATAAAATTTTGCTTAAGATTGAAAAACAGATGCAGCAGTTAGTTCAACAGGGAGCTACCAGAAATCCAAGAGCTAGATCTTGCCTAAAAGCAGTGAAAGATGTTTACTTGTGTTTTTTGGACCATGCGAAGCCATTCGAGTGTATGGATCAAAGCAAACGATGGGCCGCGTTGTGAAGAACAGAAACCTGAGAACAAATACGTATGCTCATGTGGGATCTGTACATAGACCGAGAGGCAGTAGTTCACACAGAAGAAGGGGCTACTGAATAGTTTCGAAGTTGTACACTCTCACCATACGTATTCAGCCTGTCTGCTGAGCACGTGATCCGAGCAGCTGGACTCTATGAAAAAGAATGAAGCTTCAGGGCTGGAGGAAGACTCATGAACAACTTCCAGTGTTTAAGTGATACAGCCTTGCTTGCTGAAAAGTGAAGCGGACTTGAAGTACTTACTGGCGAAGATCAAAGACTCCATTCTTTGATTTG
>NW_022111358.1:48302496-48306066 GCF_000313985.2 Echinops telfairi | reverse complement strand
AGTAAACAGATATATATTGGAAGAAATAAACCATAATGCTCCCTAGCATTGACGATGAGGAGACTGCATCTCATGTATTTTGGACATGTTATCAAAGGGACCAGTCCTTGGAGAAGGTTATCATGCTTGGTAAAGTGCAAACACAGGGTGAGATGAAGGGCACAGTGAGCCCAAATTTAACAGTTCTTCTAAGGATGGCGCAGGAGCGGACACTGTTTCCCTCTTTGTATGCAGGGCGCTATGGCACAAAGGCACCTATCAACAACATGAAACAGAGCTCCCCCAACTAACGTCACAGACAAGTGCCAGGTGGTAAGAAAATGTTTGCAACAGAATACATGTGAATAATAATGCACAAGTCAGTAAGAAGAAAAATAACCTGATAGGTAAATGGGCCAAAGACATGCACAAGCACTTCACTGACAAGGAAACGCCCCACACTTGGGAAAGATGGTCAGCATCATTGGAATCAGGGTGCTGTAAGCATCCCCACCAGTGAGAAACCCCTGCTGCCTACCAGAAGAGCAGAAGGTAGCCCGCAGGGAAGTGGCAGGCCCACTGGCAATGTCAGCTGAAGTGGGTTGCACTGTTAGGTACTGTCCCCTCAACTCCTACTCAACGACCCGAGGTACAGCAGATGGAAACATCACCCAGTCCTGCGCCACCCTCACTCACTGCCATCAAGGCAATGCTGACTCATATCGACCCCCTGTGGGTTTCAGAGCCCAGTCTCTCTCCCTGGAGCTGCTGGTGGTTTCGAACTGCCAACCCTGTGGATCACAGCCCAAAGTGTTACCACTACACCCCCAGGGTTCTCTAGTTCTCCTCACAATTGGTCATGTTTGAATCCATTGTTGAAGCCACTATGTCAGTCCATTTCGTGGGCCTTCCTCATTTTTGCTGTTCCTGTGCTTTACCAATCTTGATGTCCTTCAGAGACTGGTCTCTTCTGATCACATGTCTAAAGTACATGAGACGATGTCTCACCATCCTTACCTCCAAGCACCCCATTTTCAGAAGGCTGTGGATGACAGTGAAAACCCAAAATCCGTTTGAAAAGTCCCCGAGTAGATTGAGCCTCCATTGAATTCCTTCTGATCATGAACCAAGACATAGATAGTCTTGCCCTCAGGCAGGGGGCACTGGAAGGTGCATTAATCTCCTAGGGAGGAGCTGTCTCTCTGTGGGGCTTGCCTGGGTGTGTCCTTGATGTGGGCATCCCTGTACTGGGGTCGAATGGCATGAGTCATGGCCTATCAGTCGTGCTCTGACTGCCTTGGGCCAAAGGCCCTGGACTAATCTTGGAACCTCTTGGTCCCGTTCCCACTGCTGTACTCCCAGCTGTCACTGTGATGTATCAGTCTGCCACCAATCATGAATGTGTGACTGTTACCTTTGTACCCTGCCTGATTTAAAGAACTTCTTGACTAAATCCTCAGACACCTTTTTGGCCTCATGTCGATGGTCTCCCTCATCCAGATGATGTGTCTGGGTTTTTGTCTTGTATTTGTCCTGTTTAAGACTTAATAAATGTTCTGGTTAAACTATTGAGATTGGGGATTCCTATGTACCCTGTAACACGGCCCAGCAGCCATTGTGGGGCAGCAACTCCAGAGAAACACCCTTCCATTTGCCAGTAGGTAGAATAGAGAGAAGACCTCCTTTGGGAAATGCTGACTGGGAATTGCCTACGGATCTCTTCATTGGGTGGCCAGGCTGGCACTATAAAGTGAGGTGTCTGTTTTGCTGTTTATACACATGCGCACCCACATGTATTCTTAGGCAAGCAGGGGAAGGGAGGGACCAAGGCACTCCCCTTGAGGCACACCTGTTCTGCAGTGGTCTTCAGAGAGGACCTGGAGGTGCTGTCCTGATATGAGTATCCAGGTTTCAGCTCTGTGATGGTGACCAGTGGTCCAGGCTTCCCACACCAGCAGGACTTCCTGTGGTGAGAGTGGTGGTGATGGTGGTTCACCAGGATCACCAGTGCAGAGGCGAGCCTGAGAGCGGGACCCGGCTTGGGTCCCAGATCTCAGAGGCTGGGAGAATTGTGGGACCTCCTTGGACTCACTGGAAGGTCCCACTCACCTCTCAAGGCCTTCTCCTGGGTCAGGCCCCACCACGCTGGCCCAGCACTAACATTACCTACTTGGCAGGCTGGATGCAGGCGTCATCTGTAAGAAGGTGGGGAACCCCTCAGCCTGTCCTTAGGAGCTGTATTTGGATCCAGCCATCCTTCTAAGGCGTTTGATAAGGAAAAAATGAAAGCTGCTACCTAGAGGCCCATGGAGGCTATTTAACAGTGTTGAAGGGGGCAGGAAAACTGGAGACCATGTCAGAGCCCTCCACTAGGGGACTGGCTAGTGGAAAACGTTTGTGTGGTTTCCCATTTTTCAACACAGCTCCTGGATCCCCGGTAGCACGTTGGACTGCTAGCAGCAAGGTTAGCAGTTCAAAACAACCAGCCTCTCCCATGGAGAAAATCGAGGCTTTCTATTCCCATGAATCATTACTTTCTCACAGGGAAACCCACAGGGATAGTTCTACCCTGTCCTCTAGGGTCAGAAAGGACTAGCTGACAGTGAAGGGGTTGATTATTTAATCGTGTGTCCTCATGGGGAAAGATCGCTGTCTGTTTACAGCCATGGGGAATGATGTGTAAATAAAAAGAGCTGGTTCGAATATAGTGTATACGGTATCCCATTCTTTGCCTGCCCCCCTCCCTAATATACCCCTCACACACAAACACAGGTGGAGGGGGGGAATGGATGGGGCTAGCGTAGAATTTCCCCAAGAGCTATATCCTTGAATAATTTCCCTGCCTTCTTTAGCCTGTGACCTCACATCCCCGCAGGATTAGATCTCTGAGTCATTCCTCGGAAACACGCTGCTCCTGTCTCCTTGGGAGACCTGGACATGGGAATTCCGAGCTGAGAAAGTACCTGGGGGGTGGGGGTGGGGGCGTGGACAGCAGCCACAGCTCCCCCAGCGCAGCCAGCGAGCCTGTGGGCATGTGGGCTGCTCACTCAGTCTCAGCGGGTGCAGCTCAGCACTTGCTCCAGGAAGGAGGTGGTTAAGCTCCAGGAAGGTACTTGAGCTTGACTTCAGGAACTGGGTGGTGGCCCGCCCTGGGAGTGACCTCCTGCAAGGGTAGCCCCTGATTGGCTCAGGAGGACAGTGATTTCCACCCCCACCCCCCTCCTCCCTGTCAATTCAGGAAGCAGCTCTGAGCTGCCCTGGTAACTCCACAGGCTGTAGGTAAACTGGAGCCAACAGGAGACCTCGCTGGGACATACCTCCAACCCCTTTAGTCAGCCTGCTGCCACGACAGAGAAAGATGGTCCTCAGAAGCAGAGAGGAGGAGGAGGGTGAGTTGGGGGACAGGTGGGCCGAGACCCTTTTCTGATCCCTCCATGGATTCCGAGCCCAGGGCCCCGGGGAGGGAGGGAGTGAGGGCCACCTCAGACTCTGTTCTTCTCCGACTCGGTTTATTGTCAAAAGAAAGGCTGGACGAGCACTCGGTGCTTCAGAAGCTGGGTGTGTGATCGAGAGACACGGAAGAATGTGGCC
>NW_022111358.1:48295959-48302078 GCF_000313985.2 Echinops telfairi | reverse complement strand
GGAGCAGGTGCAGGGGGTGGGGGGACAGGCCTGTTTGCTGCCTTATCAGGTGCTGTGAGACCAGGCACACGCAGACTGCACATGGGTTTGTAGCTAGTAATGAAGGACACGCGTGGACGTGACTTGAACCTTAGGAGATAATACTGGGGTCCCGTTTGGGCGTGGCGTGTGAGAACGTTCCAGTGTGTTCTGAAGGGTCTTTTATGCGCTACCTTACCTAATGCACGGTATCCTGACAGTTCCTGGTGACAGCCCTCTGGCCTTCCGACATACATCCATGGTTACAAACCAACGTCCTCACCCTAAACCTCTTCTGGTGAAAATGTGAGGTATATATAATGGTTTGTTATAAAAAACAGGCCATATTCATCAAACGTTGTTGTGCTTGTATTACCTCAATGTGTGTCTGGAACTCTTTCCATCCTGCTTTTTCTGGGCAGCCAGGTCTGGCTGGCTGGCACAGGGTCCCAGCTCTTCTGACTTACACACAGACTTAGCACCAGACTTGCCTGGCCTGTGTGTTTAAAGTGGCACCTCCAAGTAGGGGCTCAGGTGGAGAGTCTGTGTGTGTGGTGGGGGGCAAGGGCTGGAACGGCTGGGATAGGAGGACACAGGCTGATATTAGATCTGCAGTGGACGGGGCAGTCCTCAGAAGCAGTTTCAGAAAGGGTTGGACCGCCCACTCGGGAAGTTTTGTGTCAGGAAAGTGGGCCGGCCTTTTCCACAAACCCTAGTGGCACAGTGGTTAAGCAATTGGCTGTTAACAGAGAGGTAGCAGCAACTTGAAAGAAAGACCTGGTGGTGGTCTGCTCTTGTGAAGCCCTCCAGGGTTGGGGTCACTGCGAGTCCAACATCAGCCAGCTCACAGGAGAAAGATGGAACAGGGATGGCACTGGGGCAGCAAGTGTGGGCCAAGCCTAGCCGCCTGTGTGTGTTGTGTCACCACTTCACTGGGATCTGCTCGTGCCCCCGGCTGAGCCCAGCCAGACCCTCAGAGGGAGCTGGCCTGCAGGTACCTGGAGGTTCTCCAGTTCTGCATAAACTGCCCAGCCTGTGCCCCTGGTCACATAGGTGTGGGCCGGGGAGGGAGAGATCAGAAACAGGATTACCCAGCAGCCCCACTCCACCGGCCCCTCCTGGGACTATAGCAGCAGGTTATCTATGTGGGCCAGGAGGGAGGGTAGGTATTGCTAGAGGTACACAAGTGGCATGGAGGCAGGTGTGGAAGGGAGGGAACCCTGGGGTGGAGAGAAGTGGGGGTGGGGGGTGGGATCTTCTGTAAAGGAGCCTGAGCCTTGCGCACTGCACACACATCATGTCCACAGCCCTCAGGTTCATCAGGCACCCTCTTCCCCCCGACAGACACTGCCCGCTGGCTTGTCTTGTGGATGTCGCCATTGCACTCATCTGTGTGCTTTCACTCATCTCAGCTCCTTGGCTCGGGGGTCTCGGCTTTGGGAGCAGACCTGGGTGGGGTGGGGGTGTTCAGACGCCATTCTTCTGGTTCAGCAGCTGAGCACTTCACTGTTGCCTGACCAGGGGCCTTGAAGGTAGTTGCTTTCAGCTTGCGTCTGTCTCATGGCCACTCTGCAGGACAGAACAGCCTGCCCTGCAGGTTCCCAAGGCTGTCTGTCGCCTTTATGTAAGGGACTGCCACATCATCTTCTGGTGCAGCTGTGGGTTCGAACCATTGACCTCCGCTGGCACCTGAATGCCCGGAGACTTCCCACTTGCTATCCAAGCACACTGCTGAGGAGTCTATTCTGACTCTACCCTGGGTTTCCGAGGCTGTAGATCTTGATGGGGGCACACTCCCACATCTTTCTTCTTTGAGCAGCTGGTGGGTTGGAACCATGTATCAACCTTTCGGTTGACAGCTGAGTGTTTGACCCTGATTAACCTCAGCAAACAAACAAACAAACTCACTGCCACCTGGTTGATGACGACTCATAACTGTAGGACAGGGAGACTCGCCCCTGTGGGTCCCCACACGTAATTCTTCTGGTGGGTGTGAACTGCTGGCCTTGCTTTAGCAGCCCTTTGTGTAGCCCAGGGCAAGGACCACTGCACCACCAGGGCCCCTAAACCAGCCAGCCAGTTCCAACTCACTCTGACCGAATAGGGCAGAGTAGAACTGCCCCTTTGGGTAAATCTTGATGGGAGGAGAAAGCCTCATTTTTCTCCCAAGGCACAGCTGGTGGATTTGAACTGCTGACATTGCGATTAGCAGTCCGATGTGCACAACCAGGGCTCCTGGTGCCCCATCATGTGCCTCTGACCCTTTTCCTTTGGAAGTGAATCCAGACCACCAGGCTGGCACAAGCAGACGCTGAGCTCTCTTTCTGGTACCAGTGGGGTCCCAGGCCTGCCCTGGACCTTGCCCCATCATTCCCTGGCTCCCTTACCCTGCTCAGTATCGGGGTGACTACTATTCTCTCTGATAATTTGACTCTGGAAGCCGTTGGGCATCTGCAGGCACCCCCAGCAGAGCTGGGCCTGGGTCTGCTTCAGTCCTTGCTCCCCACAGCCCTGGGTGGCGGCTGCTGCTCGCTTGGGAAGCACCATGCTGAAGTGAGTGTGTGTTTCTGGAGGAAGAGGAGGAGGAGGAGGAGGAGGAGAGCGAAGGCTCCTGATTTGCACGGGCTCTACTGGCGAAGGACTCAGCCTCGGGGAGATCCTTGTCCTCACGGGGTCAGGCTTCATTGTAGGGTTTCAGTTAAGATAGAAGAGAGATGTCAGCAGTAAGGTGCTGTGAGGGAATGCTAAGTGTTTATAGGAAAATGTGCCAAGTGGAAAGCATGCCATTGCCCTGGCTATCACTGCTTGGGAATGCCAGCCTGGATGCCAGTTTACCACGTGATCACCGGACTGGCCGAGGTGGGTGTGTGTCAGCAGGAAGGCCTGGGGTGCTCCACCTCCTCAGCCTTTCTTTATGACCGGCTTGCACTGTGCGGACGCAGAAAGAGCTCCATCATTACTTGTAATAGGCACACACCATAGCGGGAAGCCTGCGTCTCCATCTGCTGTGGCAAGTGTGGAAGAGACTGGCTGCTTTTGAATCTGACCCAGCTGCCTGTTGCTGCACCCCCGCAAGTGCTCAGAGTGTTGTGCAGGGACTAGAAGGGCCCTTTCCTCCTGGCAGAGCCGGGGCCGGGCTTCTGGCCTCCTGGAAAAGGTTGGCCTTTGTCCATGGTCTCTGAGCCATCCTGCAGCCTCCCAAAGCTCCTCTTGGGAACTGGAGAGAGTGGGACTAGTGGTGGGTGGACGTGGGAGGCAGCAGGTGGTATACTTTCAATAGCACCCCAGGTAGGAAAGTGAAGCAGATGTGGTGGGGCTTGGAGGCCCAGATCCAGAGCACTAAGAGCCTCTGTCAGACTGCTGATGCTTAGCTCCAGCAGAACAGTCAGGTTGTGTAGATCCAGAGAAGAGTGTCAGATGGAACATCGGACAGGATGACCATTCCGGGTGCTTTCTCTTAAGCCAGAGCCACCTGCTGACACCCCACCCTCCGCCCCGCCAATGTGGCCCTAACCACTCCGTAGAAGGCCGTTTGTTTCGGAGGCTGAGCCTGCACACCCTTTGCTGCTGGATAAATCCAGGATGTAGGGCTCAGCCCCTGGGATGGCCCCCTCCCACTGTCCCTCAGGCCTGGGCTCCCCACAAAGCTCCGCTGTTGAGTTGACACAGCTCCTGACTGCTCTCCATTTGTTTGGTCTTGGACATGCCCCCAGGGCTTGCTTCCCTCTGAGGGAATGTGTGGGGCCTGGGCCTTGGTTTCCTGCTGCATGGGCCCTGACTCCCTAGGGGGGGCCAGACTGCTGGATCCATGCTGGGCCTCAGAAGCCACCTCGCCTGCCTCCATCAGCCCGTGGGCCCAAGAATGTGGGTCAGGCCTGGGCGAGGGACAGTCTGTCCACATTCCCTAGCTGGGCTGGCACCAGAGGAGAAAGCACCTTGGTGGAGCCACCGGGCTGCGCTGGTGGAGCAGTGGAGATGCCCCAATTGGGGGGGGGGGGGGTGTTCAGACTCCCCTTTACCTAGAGCAGTGGTTCTTTGGGGGTCAAATGACCCTTTCACAGGGATCACCTGATTCATAACAGTAGCAAAATTACAGTATAAAGTAGCAACGAAAATAAATATATGGATGGGGGGGCTACCACAACATGAGGAGCTGTATTAAAGGGTCACGGGATTAGAAAGGTTGACAACCACTGACCTAGAGCAAGGTCAGCAGGGGACCCTTGGCCAAATCTGGAGATGATTATGGTTGTCCCATCTGTGGGGTGAGTATTGGCACTCAGTGGTGGGGGCCTGGGGTGCAGCTCAGCACCCTTGGGTGCACAGGAGGGCCCCATCCACAGAATGACCCCAGGGCAACAGAGCCCTGAGGCTGCTGGCTTTGACTCAGGGAGCCCGCTCTTGTCTGCTTTCCTTAAGAGATGGGCCCCACCCAGGGTGATTCTAGTGCCCCTGACATTTGAGAATCACCATGGGGGGCTGCCAACATGTTCCCTGGCCCCCACCATCCGCTTGCATTATCATTCCAAGATCCGTGTGGTTAATTCATCCCAAAGAATGTGCTAGAAATGCCATGGTGCATCCGACGTGGGGGGTCTGGGGGGAGAGGGTGGAGGACAGGGCTTCCCTGGGACGCACGCTGCCATGGTCAGCATCCCTGCGCCTGCCGGCCAGCGCGCAACAGTGGGAAGGGCACAGGCGAGTGGCGCTGCCCGCCGCGCGCCAGCAGGGAAGGGTTAACACAGGGCAGCAGTGAGCCGCTCTGCGCTTCTGAGGAGAACCACCAGTGCCGCCTGTGAGCCAATGCTGGCCGCGCTGCCCCGCCCCCACGCCCCCCAGGAGGCCGAGCTGGGGGCGTAGTGGGAGGGGCCGCGGGGTTCTTGCCTTCATGGACCTCAGCCCGCGGGGACCCCGGTGGCACACAGGGCTCCTGGATCTGCCCTGCAGCCGCTCCAGTGCGGACCTCCGCAGCCCCCAGCGGTCCCCCCTGCGCGCCTGCTCGCCTTTGTTTCCCGGACTACGCCTCTTCCCCCAGGCTCCGCCAGCACCCATGCTGTCGCTGCCCCTGCCCTCGCGCCACCCCGTGCCGTGGGGGCCCCTAGCCGCCTGGGACCGTGGGGCCGGACCCGTCCACCATGGCCTCTGAGGAAGAGCGCGCCGGACTGCCGCTGCGCTGATGGGGAGGCGCGGGGTCGCGCCTCGGGTAAGAGGCTGTGTGGGGGTGGGGGATCTATAGGTCCGGAGGTGGGTGTCCTGTAGATGGCTACCAGTGGGACACCCTGCATGTCTACTTTATTCCTCCTTGCCCCATAATCATTCCCACCGGCCCTGCTGGGTCGCTGTACAAGCTGCAGCGCTGTACTCTGGGCTCTGCCTTGGGGAGCACGGAAGCAGGGGGGCAAATCTTCCCGATTGTACACCCTCTGTGCCACAGCTTCCGGCTTTGCTCAGTAAGGGCCGAGGAGCCAGATTCTGGCAAGCAGCCCCTCCAAGCAGTGCAAATGGAACAGCAGGGCTGACTTGCAGCTGTGGGGGGCCGGGAAGGGGTGGGTGCCCGCGGTGAGACAAGGCGATCTCAGGATTCAGCGGTGCACAGCTGTGTACTCTGACCCTCACCACAGCTGAGGCCTCGAGGGACAGGGGAGCTCGAGCATCTCATCCCATGCGCACCCCAGGAGGCTTGAGGAATTGAGGGTCCAGCCCTCCCTGCGTGCCTCCCAGAGGTTGAGAGAAAATGGCTCTTCCTCAGCCCCAACCTTCCAAAGGCATAGAGGCCCAAGAAGGGAGAGCTTCGTGTGTGTGTGTGTGTGTGTGTGTGGGGGGGGGGGGGGGGGGGGGGGCTTCGAGGAGGTCAGCTTCTTCACAGGGTCAGTGAGCTCTGACTGAATGTAGGTGGTAACTTTTTAAAAAGGCAACTTCAATTTTATGACTTGACTCCTTTTGCTGCCTTAGAATTTGGCCTGCTCTCCCACAGTGTCCTGCGGTGAGGTGAGGCTTGTTAGATGACTCTTCATCCTCTCTTGTCTCATTCCAGAATCTGTTAAAGTAAATGTGCTCATTTCCTTCTTTATGCAAGG
Source organism: Echinops telfairi (assembly GCF_000313985.2). NCBI lineage: Eukaryota > Metazoa > Chordata > Mammalia > Afrosoricida > Tenrecidae > Echinops > Echinops telfairi. Next base: position 48,295,983 of record NW_022111358.1, on the reverse strand, counting down.
ACCACCCCCCCAACCCTCCTCCCC
>NW_022111358.1:48288890-48295859 GCF_000313985.2 Echinops telfairi | reverse complement strand
CCCACAAACAAACCACCAAAGAAACCCAAACCAGTTGTCATGCAGTTGACTCAGCTTACAGCTAGCTACCCAGGTAGAGTTCTCAGTGCTGGAATTCAGGCGTAAGTCACCAGGCCTTTCTACCCCAGGCCCTGCTGGGTGGACCAAGCAAGCCCTTACTTGGCAGCCAAGTTCACTGACCGGAAGACAGGATGAGAAATCCCCTTGTTTGACAAGAGCTTTCTAATAGCCATTCTTTCACGGAGATGGGGTGGGGTTGGGGACAGATGTGGGCAGAGGTGGTGGCCATGTGCTCAAGGTCAAAACTGGTGGGGGCGGAGGCATGAGCTTCCTCCTCCTACAGTCCCTGGCTGCCTCTTGAGTTAACGAGGGGCTTAATAATAGGAACCAGCCGCTTTCTGAACAATGCAGACCTGTCCCTCACATCTTCCAGGTACTCCCATAGAGCCAGTAGGTGGGTTTGGGGCTACAAGAGCCTCAAGTGTTCATGGATTGACAGTGTGTTGGGAGGAGGCTGGCTGCATGTTCATTGAATTCTGGCCCAGGCCGTGTGTGTCAGCCATGTGAAAAGCTGTCAGGCTGCATGTTAACAGGTGGACGGGCCTGTTACTCTGTGGCACCCAGGACAGGCCCCATCCTCACTTCTGGGAATGGGGCTGGGCTAACACACTAGCCGTGGGCTCTTGGTGCAAGTGCTAGAAGAAATGATGGGGAGTTGACTCGTCACAGGCTGACTCTCTTGAGCAGTGACTGGGTGGGTGAGTCCCAGCAGCTTCCTGTTGCCCATGTTCTTGGTAGACAGGACCCCACCCTGCACGGGTTCCAGCTGGTGGTCGGCCTCAGTTTCTCCTCTGTTGCCCTTTACCTGGGTTTTAGATTCATTCTTGTCACCCTCCCTGTCTGAGAGGTCTGACCCCTGTAAACCTAACGTTGGCAGGGATGGAAATGTATCCTCTCAGTGAGAGCAAGAAAAGGGAGGAGTGAGTGTCTCAAGTCAGCCCCTTCCCCAGTCGTTGTCTCTTGGAATCCTTGACACCTCCCACCATACCCCCACCCCCCACTCCATCTGTGGCCCTACCTGTAATCCACAGATGCTTCTTATTTACCTGCAAAACCGAACTCACTGCCATTGAGTCGATTTTGACTCAGCAATACTGTAGGTTAGAGAGAACTGCCCCATGAGTTTCTTAGACTATAACTCTTTACAAGAGTAAAAAGCCTGGTTTTTCTCCCACTGGCTGTTGGTTTTGAACTGCTGACCTTGAAGATTGCAGGCCAGTGGATAATGACAACACTACCAGAGCCCTTCTTTACTGTGGTTTTCTTAGAATTTACCTGTATTTCCAGCAAGTGTTAGACCAGTGGTTCCCAAAGCAGGCAATATTGCCCGCTGCTTGGGCGCTGGAATGATGCAGGGGGCCGATGTTTTTAAGTGCCAGAGGGGCACTGAGTGATTTGTTGTTCTGAAAGTGGATGGTAGGCCAAATCTGTTTGGGAACCTGTGCCTTACACAGCTATTCTGCCCAAGTTATCTCCTGACCCTACTGATACTCTTCACAGCCTGGCCATCGTCCTTATGGTCCCCCAGGGTCTTCTGTTCTCATCCTGCATTTTAAGTGACCAGATTTCCTGTCATGTAGGCTATTTGTATCCCCCATACTAGACGCCATTGACCCACTAAAAGCCAAAACCCGCCCTGTTCAGAGAGCACTTGTCATTGTTGATGATGGCATCCAGGGTCACCATGAGCTGGCCTGGACCCCAGCCATGTGTCCCAGAATCCAGAGTTGGCAGTCCCTCCGTGGTCAGGTTTGGCACCCCTGCTGTGGGTCCACACAGCATCCTGTCCCCTCCTTACATCCACTGCCATTGAGCTCCTTCCTCACAGATTTCTGAGGTTCACAGGAGCGGGCAGCCTCTTGATTCTTCTGAGGAACAGCTGGTGGGGTTGAACCACCAACCTTGCCATTAACAGTCCAGTGCTAGCTGAAGCTCCTAATATTGTCCACCTCTCTAGATACCACCTGTGGGCATCTGTCCCTACTGCAGGGACCACCTTCTGCCATCAGGGAACGGGATGAACCAATGATAACACATAGGGGAAGATGAATCCCATTTGAAGAAGAAGGCAGGAAGCTGGGGTTTGTTGGGCACTTGTACCCCATTTCACATTACCCCCGTGGCACAGCGACAGATCTGAGACCTGGAGAGGTGCTGCACAGGCCAGCTCTCTTTCTAGAAGGTCAGGGTGTTTCGGCTGACCTGAGAGACAAGCGGTTTAGCTCCCCAGGCTACTCTGACAGGGTTAGATAGTTGGACCCCCAGGTGCACAGCAGCAGGTGCTGCAGGGCCCTGCCCACCCAGGCATCTGTCTGCAGGCTTTGGGCTGACTTCTTCATGAGAGCAGCCTATCCTGGCCCACACAGTGAGCCCAGGCTGCACTTCTCTTTCACTGTGTGCACACTGCCTGCGATGCCACCTTCAGTCTGGACCCCATTGGCCCCTCAAGGTGGTGAAGGACTAGGGGCTGGAGTTGGGGTAGAAGGCCTGCTCCACTGGGGTTCTGGGGGCTGGTGGCAAAGGCAGGCTGTGGCCTGAAAGGACTCCTGCAGCTCTGTCCCATCTTGCCCACGGGATCTAGCTGCACAGGTCACTTTGGTGACTGCTAAGCGGAAGCTGTCTGCAGAACTGCCGCCACTGTGTAACTGAGGAGCTGGTCACTGGGCTCTGCCAGGCTGGCCTTTGCTGACAGAGAGTAGACAGGAGTCCACCATGTGCTTCTGTACAGCCCCCTGGTGGAGCAAGGGGCCACTGCTCCTTTAAGACAATCCTCCTTTGTATGCCCAGCGTGGAGCCCGCTGCCTGCTGCCTGCTGCCTGCCTGCCGCCTTGAGCCACTGCCTGTGCTGAGATCTGCAGAGTCCCGGCCAGATAAAGAAGTCAATCGCTAGCAGCTGCCCTCCCGTGGCTCCCGGCACAATGGCCCCTTGTGGTTGCTGCCACTCTGATCCCTTCTTTAAACCCAAACCCTGGAAAAGAACGGCAGGGGCTTTGTCCCTGTGACTCCACGCAAGCTACCTTGCCTGTGCCCTCAGCAGGAGGGCTCCTTGGGCCTGGCCTCCTGCCTCTGCCAGGCCCCAAGCAAGGTGAGGGGGCTGCCAGCCACTGTGGGGAGCAGTCTTCACTCTCAGCCCTTTGTAAAGCCCAGGCTGGTGGAGGACGGCCTCCCCCCACTGCCAGGCTTTTACCGGTGGGCGGCAGCAGCACGTGGCTGCTGCCAGGGAGGGGGCGTTGTTTGCTGCTCCTCCATCTGGCCCAGGAGCCAAGCTGTCACAGTTTAACACTATTGATGACACCGAAAAGAAGCGACATGTCCTGTGTGTGACCGTGGGCCAGGTCTCCTACCTGGCATGGGTGGAACTGTGGGAGCCAATCCCAGCAGTCGCCCCCCACCCCCTTCTCCTTTCGGGGAGCGTTTTATCTCTGGAGAGTTTCTTTTGTCTCCTGGACAACATGGGAACGAGGGCTTGGGGGTTCACGGATCAGTTTCTGGGGCAGGAAAAAATACTGTTCTTACACTGCTTGGGTTGGCTTCCTCTCCTACAGCAGCATTCATTAGAGAACGGGAAGGAGAGTGAGCGCTGCCCTCCCTCCCCACCCCTGCCCAGTTCTTGGATGATTTGGTGGACCAAAAAGAAAGCTGCATTGTGACTCCTGGTTGCTAAGTGTGGACTGAAGCCATAACTTAGAAACCCCGTGGTCGGTGTCAGGAGCCGAGATCAGAAGAAATGTGAATAAGTGGTTTGTTCACTGGGGCCGCACGTTGGCCGGCAGCCGGTTCAGCCTGACGGCCGGCACAGAACAGGAGGCTGGGTGTTAACACTTTGATCTTCCATTTCCACTGGTAAATTACAGCCATCCATGCAAAGCAGATATTTCGAAGTTTAGGCCCCTCCATCTCCCCTCCAGAGACACACACCCCAGAAGCAGCCGCTCGTAGGGAACCTGTCGGGCTTCTCACCCCCTGTGGGGGCAGGGGCTGCCCAGGTCAAGGTCAGAGCTGGGTACGGATGAAGTTCATGCACAGCCATTCGCTTTCTTGCCCTGGCCATCTGGTTAGCTTTCCTGTAACCCAGGGTTCCTTGTACCTTGGACATCCCCAGAAATCGATATAGAGCACTGGTTTCTTGTGTGTCACCTATACCCAGCAGTCCTTCTTGCCTCCATTTTGTTAGAATATGGGCACCTGTCCTGGGCTCCCACAGCTCCCACCCACCTTCACCTGTGCCTCCGCTTTGATGCGGTCTGAGGAGTGAGCCCCAGTGCTGTTTTGGCCTGCCTTGCTCTACACTCTGTCCACAGCCGACTCTCAGGGTAGCAGAACAACTCAGAACAGTGCTGTTCAGAAGGCAAGCCATGCTCCCTGTGGGCCTGCTGTGGCCCCTGGCTCCAGTCCCCATTGTCATGGTCAGGTGGGCCCCATGTGGTCCCCTCTTTGGTACCTGGGCCTCTTCTGGGTTTGGTTTTTCCTGTTTGCAAATGACTTCCCTGTTGTTGCGAGAAGATGTCACTCTTTCAAAGGGACTTCCTGGGCAGGGGTGAGTACGAGATGAACCGTCTGAAATGATTTTTCATTGCCATCCTATATGTCTGGGAATTCTGGGGCAGAGGGGTTTTCATTTGGAACTAGGAGAGCCCCTCCTCGCTGTCCCTTGGCCACCTCACCGAGCCCATCTGCTGTGAGGGCTCTCCCTGCTCCGCCTGGACAGGTTGAGGGGCTTCTCCAGCTCCTAGTTGGCACTCTGTGAGTTTAGGAGCACAAGTGGGTGCTGAGTGGGTTGAGAGGCAATTCCAGTCACTCCTGTTTCCATTTCCCAGCCCTTTTGATCTGTGTTCCGCAAAAGTGCCCCAACTTTTTTTCTTCTAGGGGATGGGGTGGGGGCCACTTCGTTCCGAGTGCTCACTGCATTCTTTTCCCCGGTTGTGCCTTCTCAGTGTGCCGTGTATGTGTTTAAGTCCTCGTTATGTTTCAGTTGGGCATCCTAGTCATTGTGCCCACTTGTGCCCGGGCTTGTTTGTCCGTCCCCATCCTGCTCTCTCGTACACACGCCGAACGCTGGCCCCACCGCTGGGGAACCGGGCAGGGTGAGTGGAAGCTCCGTGCGTGGTGACTGGTGCCCAGTGAGGCTTTGGCAGGTATTGGAGCAAGACCCTTCGTTGCTGCAGGGCCCTGCCTGCAGGGTCCCACCTGCAGTTTACCTTCTAGACTAGTGGGTCTCAACCTTCCTCATGCCGCGACCCTTTCATACAGTTCCTCATGTTGTGCTGATCCCCCCAACCATAAAATTATTCTCGTTGCTACTTCATAACTGTAATTTTGCTACTATTATGAATCATCATGTCAATATCTGATATGTAGGATGTATTTTCATTGTTACAAATTGAACATCATTAAAGCATAGTGATTCATCACAAAAACAATATGTAATTATATATTGTGAAATATTTATTTCTGATGACAAATAAATGAAATTTTGTCTTGAAGCATGGTGTAGCATGGTTAATAGTCTTCACGCCGGGTACTTGTATGTGGGCTGATCTGCATGTTGGCGGATCTGCATGTGGACGGACCCTCCTGGAGACAGAGGAGCGGTGTTTCGGTTCCTAAGACCATTGGAAATATGTATTTTCCGATGGTCTTAGGCAACCCCTGTGAAAGGGTCATTCGACCCCAAAGGGGTTGAGACCCACAGGTTGAGAACTGCTGTTCTAGAAGGTACTTACACTTCCTCCGCTGGCTCCCTCTCCTGTGCCTTTTGTGTTGGAGGTCTGTGTCTTTTTGTTGTTGTTCTTTTACTCTGTGTGTGTTTAATTAGTGTCTTGGAAAGGAGGTTTGCAGATGCTAATTGGATTTTATGATGCAGGAACTGAAGTATGACCTTTTAGAAGAGATATTCTGTGACTGTCAGAATTGTGGGGTGCTTAGACCCTGAGAGTAGGAGCGCTGGTGTCGAAGTGAGTTATGTATTGGGCTGCTAACCACAAGATCTGCAGTTCGAACCCACCAGCCACTCTGCAGGAGAAAGATGAGACTTTACACTCTCAGAGTCAACTGGATGGCAGGGAGCTTGGTGTTTAAGACCCTGAGAGGAAGCAGCCAGACAGACCCAGTGCCCCAGGATCAAGGTCAGCTTCTCGTGGTCAGCGGTGGGCTTGAGGGGCACTCCTTGTCCTTGGTGCTTTTCTACCCACCTTGTTAGGAGGATCTGGAGTTTTATCTGAGTTCTGTTTGGAGAGAGCCTCCTTGATGACCCGAGGAAGCCAGTTTTGTCACTTAACATCAAAGATCAGTCATGGATTATCTCCGCACCCCTGCCACTGGGTCACTCCCATCTCCGAGTGACCCTCTAGTCACAGTAGACCTGCTGTGTGGAGTTTCAGATACTGAAGATCTCCATAGGAGTAGCAGCCTCATTGTTCTCCTGCAGAGCAGCTGGTGGATTTGAACCTCCGGCCCTGTGGCTAGCAGCCTAACCCACTGCACTGGTTGGGCTCCCTTCCCATGAGAAAGTTGCTTTCTTTCTTTCTTTCTTTCTTTCTTTCTTTCTTTCTTTCTTTTTTTCATTAAAAGATCATTTTATTGCAGGCTCTTACAGCTCTTATAACAATCCATACATCCATACATCAATTGCATTTTTGTACATATGTTGCCATCATTTTCTTTTTTTTAATCATTGTATTGGGAGCTCATACAACTCTTATTACAACCCATACACCAATTGCGTAAAGCACATTTGTATACATTCTTACCCTCATCATTCTCAAAGCATTTACTCTCCACTTAAGCCCCTGGCATCAGCTCCTCATTCCCCTCCTCCCCCCTCCCTCATGAACCCTTGATAATTTATAAATTATTATTATTTTGTCCTATCTTACACTGTCTGATGTCTCCCTTCACCTACTTTTCTGT
>NW_022111358.1:48284709-48287603 GCF_000313985.2 Echinops telfairi | reverse complement strand
TCTGATGGGGTGCCAAGTCCTGGCCCCAAAGTCTACTTTTGGTATTCCTTGGGGACTTCGTTGCTCTGTTCCCCTTGCTGATCTGTTGCATGTCCTTAGTGTTTGAAAAAGTTGCTTTCTGAAGTAGGTTGTTGCCCCAAATGTCCACCAATTATATTGGCATGATTGTTTGCCTTCTATAAACTCCGAGATACAATTTTTTGTCTTCATGGACTAGAACTTTTTCTCGGAAACTCAGATTGACCTCCTGCAAGCCTGCCTCTCTCCAAAGTGGACAACTGAGCAGCAGAACTCGTGCTGGGTTTCCAGGTGGCCCCTGCTGTAAAAAAGAGACATTTGTCATTGTCCAAATAATGTCGATGGAGTTATTAGCTCAGCAGTAAGGCACTTCCAACTGCACGGGGCTGCTGACGATGGCACCACAGGCCCCTTGTGGGAGGACATGGTCTGCTGGGACGTTTGGGGGCTGAAGAATGGTGTGGCGAGGTTATCCTACCCTCCTTTGACATCATGGGGTGGGATGGGGGAGCAAACGTAACAGCAGCCCAAGGCTGAGGGCAGGATAACGGGGGTCTGACACGCCTGTGACCTCTGCTGCCCCCCACAGCATGCTTTGCAGGGCTCGGCAGTCCAGTGCAGTGACCACACAGAACCACTGACCCATGATCGTGGGGTTTATTGGGAGGTTAAGCGGCTGTATCAGGCTCAGGGTCAGAAATGCTTGGGACACAGGTACTCTGGTGAGGAGCATCTCTTCGCAGTCATGCCCGCAGGCCTGTCCAGAGCTCTCCTAGCATTACTGAGGAACGCCATGGGCACTCAGCTCTGCCGTCAGGCTCAGCTTTAGCTCTGTGAGTCAGCCTCTGAGCACCAAATGGTTACTGTCTCGGTTTGTGCTGCTGCTGCTAGGGACCAGCGAGTACATTCCAAGCCTTGGCCACCATCCTCACCTGTTCTTTTTGAGTTGTCCTTTCCTCATTAAGATACACTCACTGCCCCCAAAGCTTGGCTTTCATCTTTATGGGAGCAGATCACCAGGTGTCTCTCCAAGAGACCTGTTGCTGGGTTTGAACCACCGACCTTTCAGCATAACCATTGCACTGCCAGAGCTCCCTCTTCAGTGCTTCTCACTCACTCCCTGACAGCGAGGTGATGCCGACTCGCAGCCACCCTGCAGGACAGGGTAGCCCTGCTCCTGTGGGTTTCCGAGGCTGTGATTCTGCAGGAGTCAAGGCCTTATCTTTTCTCCCAGGGAGCTGCTAACTCATGGCCGTGAGCTGCTGGCTTTTGTTAGCAGCCCGGTGCGTTACCCACTGCGTTATCCACCAGGGCTCCTGGTTCAATGTATAGTCAGTAGCTAAAATGTAACGGCGTTTTAGTCCTTTTGGGTAGGCACCCAGGTGTGGATGTGTTTCACACCTGACGGGAGCTTCATAGTCCCGTGGCTTGTGGCTCTCCCTGGCCTTTCCGTTTGGCCTGGGAGAAGGCCTAGCAGGGTTCCAGGCAGAGTCCAGGCACTTCAGCCTCCCAGCAGTCCCAAGAAGTGGGAGTTTGTACCCCCTTGACTGCAAGTGAAAGTGTGGCTCAGAGGGGGCCCCAAGTGACCTAAGAAGTATGAGGTAGATTGTAGCAAGGTCGTGTGAAATCAGGTCTGCCCACGTCCAGTCCTCGTCCTTCCCCTTGGCCCACAGTGGTGTCCTAGCACCCTCAGAAGGGCCACCACCTCGGAGGGCTCGTGCTTCCCAGTGCCTGGAGGGGTGGTGGGTTTGAACTGTGGACCTTGTGGATCGCAGCCCAGGGCTCCCTCCTTCCCCCATCGAGATGCCACAGCCATTGGGCCCCTCTCTTGGGGTTTCCTGGGATTCCCAGGATGGAGTTGAGCTCAGTGGGCCATGCTGGTCCTTCCTCAAGGATGAGGGAGCCAAGCCTGAGAGGTGCATGAGTGCCGTCCCAGCCACGGGCCACTTCCATCAGAGCCAGCCCCACACTGGCCTGTGTTCCTTCCAAGGGTGAGTGCGCATGCGCTTTTCTCAGTGACTCGCAGTCTCTCTTGTTCCCTGGTGAACCTAGTTAGTTGGAGCGGCTCGCGTGATTTCTTGTGTCCTGCTCCTTTGGGAGCTGGATTCCCAACAGTTCTGGTTGGGGTGCGGCGCCAGCTCAGTTACTAACAACCCCCCCCCCCCCCCTCCTTATAGTTCCCAGCGACCTGACTCCGGAGGAGCGCCAGGAGTTGGAGAACATCCGGAGACGGAAGCAGGAGCTGCTGGCTGACATACAGGTAAGAGAGAGAGAGAGATGGGTGACTGGATTATCAAGGATGTAACTAATTTCTGGTCCCTAGGAACTGCTCCATCTCTGACAGCAATTTACTGATATTTTTCTAGATTCCTTTCCAGAACAACCAAATTCACGGGGAATCAGTGTGAGGACTCATTGTTTGCTCTGGCCCCCAAGGCAGCAGCTGTTACCGTTGTAGAAATCTTGGTAAAAGCCTTTGGGGTTTCGGGGCCAGGGCTGCCCTGTCACCACCAGGCGGCAGCGTGGAGAGGAAAGACGCCTTGGTTTGAGTGCAGATCTGACAGTTGCGCCTAGATAGCGGGCAACGCTGGGGAAGCTTGCAGCTCCCCATTCTGAGGACAGGTCTGCTGGGTGAGTGGGGGAGGTGGCAGGAAGCCTTCCTGACACTGAGTGGCAACATTAGCCAGTCCTGCGCTGGCCGGCTGGCTCGGCAGCTCGGAGGGTGGTGGCTTGGCCGCCTTCCCTCACGTGTGTTTAGAAAGCAGCGGCTGGGCCTGACAGGCTCCATGGAGGCAGCCAGTTTGGGTTGAAGACACATTTGTCGTCGTCGTCGGTGCCCTGAGCCAGTACGACCGAGCAGAGTGCCACCAGCCCCG
>NW_022111358.1:48272594-48284609 GCF_000313985.2 Echinops telfairi | reverse complement strand
GCTGTCTCAGTCCATCCTGTCGGGGTCTTCCTTATGTGTGCTGACCCTCTGCTGCACATGTCCTCCGGGACCAGCCATTTACACACTGTCTGTACCTGGTGGTTCACTCCTGTCCGCGACCATGAACTCTGTGACTGGGTCAGGTGCTAGGCCCTGTCACCTATGTCCTCCCTCCTGCCTAATTGTCACACAGAGTCCCCGTTCCAAAGAGAACTTGTCCACAGCCCACCATTTCAGGAGGTAGTAGATGAGCTAGATCCAGTGTGCTGAAGGGAGAAGTTCAAGCAGCACTGAAAGCCTCAGCTGAAAATAAGGCTCCAGGAGCGATGGACTACCTGTTGAAGTGTTTCCGTTAGCTGATGACACACTGGAAACACTCATCTGCGCCAGGAAATGTAGATGGCTCCTTGGCCAGCTGACTGGAAGAGATGTACATTTGTGCCCATTAGAAAGGTGACCCAACAGAATGCCCAAGCCACCAACAGTAGTTTCATGGACAGCACGCACACGTACAATCGGCTGATGATCACCCAGGATGGTGGCAGTGGGACACTGACAGAGAGCTGCCCCAAGTTCAGCCTGGATTCAGAAGAGGAGGTGGAACAAGGGACATTGTTGCCGATGTGAGGTGGATCGTGATTCAGAGCAGAGGATATCAGAGAGATGTTTACTTGTGTTTCATTGACTCTGCAAAGGCATTCGACTGTGTGGACCCCGATCAACCATGGATAACCTGGAGAAGAATGGGAATTCCAGAACACTTCCTGGTGCTCATGAGGAACTAGTACATGGACCCAGAGACAGTTGTACAAACAAGGGAACACTGCATGGTTTTCAGTCAGGAAAGGTGTGTGTCAGGGTTGTATCCCCTCACCGTACTTCTTCAGTCTGTGTGCTGAGTAAATCCTCAGAGAAGCTGCTTTACATGAAGAGGAGTGTGGCATCAGGGTTGGAGGAAGGCTTACCAGCCTCCGATACACAGATGACACAACCTTGCTTGCTGAAAGTGAGGAGGGCTTGAGTTCCTTGCTGATGAAGATCAAGGATTCCCGCCTTCAGTATGGATTACACCTTACTGGAAAGAAGACCTAATTCCTCACCTGGACCAACAGGTAACATCATGATAAACGGAGAAGAGGTTGAAGTGGTCAATGATTTTGTCTTGTAATGATTTGGATCCACAGTCAATGCTTTGGAAGCAGCAGTCAAGAGATCAAAAGATGTGTTGCATTAGGTACATCTGCTGCACCAGACCTTTGTAAGACTATTGAAAAGCAAGGATGTCACTTTGAGGACTAAGGTGTGCCTGAGCCAAGCCATGGTGTCTTCCATTGCCTCATATGTGTGTGGAAGTCAGACACCGAGCAAGGAAGACCTAAGAAGAATCGTGCATTTGAACGGTGCTGGAGGAGAACATTGAAAGACTCACAGGCTGCTGGAAGGACAAACTGACCTGTCTTGGGAGAGGTATAGCCAGACTGCTCTGTGGAGGCAAGGATAGCAAGATTTGATCTTACCTACTTTGGGCATGTTGTCAGGAGAGACCAGTCCCTGGAGGAGGACATCATGCTCAGTCAAGTGGAGGGGTGGTGACAAAGAGGAAGGCCCTCAAGGAGGGCCGCAGCAATGTGCTCAAACACAGGAACAATTTTAAGGATGGTGCAGGACGTGCAGTGTTTCCTTCTGCCCTGCACAGGGCCAATACCCATTGACTTGGCACCTGTCAACAACAAATGATATCCTGGCAGGGAGCTCATCGTTGTTTCAGATTACATTGCCTGTCTGATTGCATTTGTATTATGTGTTGTATTTTTGTTGGCATGGGGGCATGCAGAACGTGCCTTCCCGTGGTTTGCCCAGTGCTGCCTCCTACCGTTAACCCTGGGCTCTTTCATTTGTAGAGGCTGAAGGATGAGATAGCAGAAGTAGCGAATGAAATCGAGAACCTGGGGTCCACGGAAGAAAGGTGAGTCTGCTCAGCTGCTGGCCAGCCTTAGAGGCGGTGGTGTCTCGGTGCCCTAATGTTTATTAAGACAAAAAAACAGACAGCACTAAAGGCATGGACACATCATCCTGATGGAGGAGGCCATTGTTACAAGGTCTGAATGGCATCCAAAGGCTCGTTGAGATACAAAGCTTTATAAAGGGTTTCGGAGAGCAAAGGAAACTCACAGAAGCATGCCTCATGACTGTGACCCCTGAACGGTCTCCATTACAGTGACACGGCCAGCCAAGCCAATAAAAGACAGACCGCCCCTCTCTTGGCCGGCTGGGAAGGGACAGAGGTAATTCACTCTCTCAGGCACTCTGCCAAGATGACCCACATCATCGATTAGTGATCAGTGATCTATGTGGAGACTCTGCAAATGGACTTGGGGCTGTCACTACCATCTACTGCCTTTGGGAACTGGGTGTTCTGAATTTAAGCTCTAATACAACACAAACCACACTGCCAGCCCCCGGCCAGACACCCCTGGGACCCAGAGCGCCTCTGCTTGGCCCTGTGGTGCCCGCTGTGCTTGGCCAAGCTTCAGAGGTTCTGGTTTTCTCTGTGTCAAGTCAGCCCTCCCCAAGTGACTGTGAAAGCCGTCCGCAGCAGCTCGTGCCCAGCGTTGTCTGCAGTGTCAGATGCGTGTCGGTGCCTCAGAGGCACAGGGGCAGGAATGCAGGGGAGAGGGCGGTGCACAGTGAGGACAGGAGTCTCTGGGCAACATGAGACATTAGTGTCTCTAAGTGTCTGGTTTTGAATGGGGGCTCCAGACCGTTCTCTAACAGTTTAATGCAGTCATCAGGCCGTGTGCAGTCCACGGGTGTCTGTTTTCCTAAGCCTTAGGCTCCCCGGCTAGCTTCACGAGGCTGTTGGATTTTGTGATTTTGAACTCGGGTGGGTGGGGGTGCTTGACTTCAGGGGGCTGGTGTCAGCTCCTGTGGAAAGTAGCAGCACGTCACTGAGTCTCTCTCATTAGCCTGCATGAAAGCTTGCCCTCTTGCCCGTTTAAAAAAACCTGCCCCATCCAGGTCCCATCAAAGTATGAGATACTGTTACAAGGGCATGGAGGGAGGCCACAGGTAAAGAGCAAGGGTTTCCACCCTGTGTGTCTGAAGACGGGCTTCTGCCTGGGTGTGTAAAGAGCTCATGGGACCTTACATACAAGGACAACCCGAATGAAAATAAAGGCAGAAACTTGGAATACACAGGTCACCCAGGAAACAATGCTGCACAGGAAGGGGGTACCCCACCTGCACAGCCTGGTGCTGGGAGGGTGGGGGGATGTGCTGTGGCTCAGTGAGCTCCAGGAACGTGTGTGCGTGAATGAGAGCCACTGAACCACCAGGCCCACCCCTGGGTGCACACACACTGCCACACAGTGACAGAAGACAGGCCTGCGGCCCCACTGTGTGCTGTGTGTGCTGAGACATGCGTGATTCTGTGGTGTCCAGGACCAGACAGGAGGTCATGGTTGGCTGAGCAGAATGTTAGGATGGAAACTAACTGTAGACAGTGGTAAGGAATTTTACTGGGCGAGGAAATCGTTCCCACACGGGATTATTAAAATCATCATCAAAATCATTCTCACGAGCATTAACATGGGTGTATTGTGGTGTGTCAGTTACACCTTACACGATCTGCTTGTTTTCACCATCATTTACAAAAGAAAACCACTGACCTGGTGTGGGGCAGCTGCCCCTCACTTCATGGGGCAGAGCCGCCCCAGTCCTGCCAAGTCCTGGGAGGCGAGTGGGGGTGCCGTTGGTTTCTCAGTGTTTCCCTCACCTGGAGAACCAAGGTGGCTCTGTTGGTTGTTTTACAGGAAAAACATGCAGAGGAACAAACAGGTAGCCATGGGCAGGAAAAAATTCAACATGGACCCCAAAAAGGTATGGGAATGAGTGGTGTGTTTTCATGGCGCCCCGAGAGCACTGGTAGCTCAGCGGCGGACACAGCCGTCATGTCGCGCAAAGGCCCCGTCCTCTCGAGTTGTACACCCGGGCTCCTCAACAGTAACCCCTGACCTGGAGTAGCCCTAGCGACCTGTTCACCCCTGCCCCCCAGTGCTTCTCCTGGGCATCATGGGTCTCTGGTGTCCCCCCACCCCCAGGGGATCCAGTTCCTGATGGAGAACGACCTGCTCAAGAACACCTGTGAGGACATCGCCCAGTTCCTGTGTAAAGGCGAGGGGCTCAATAAGACGGCCATCGGTGACTACCTGGGGGAGAGGTGAGGCCGTCAGGACCTGCAGACACAGAAACTGCCCCCCACCCCACCCCCTCCAGATGATCCCAAGGTGCCGTGGAGGGGAACTCTCTTAGGGAGGATTTTAGTGGTTAGATGCAGAGGCCACAGCAGCCCCTGCTTGTTCAGGTCATAAACTCAGATGGGTTTCTTCTGTGGTGCCTGACTGGCCGACAGGTGACTCAGTGGTCAGCCTTCCTGAGCCCACTGGACCTGGACCTCAGAGTTTGGACATAGGACTGAACAGGGGATGGGTGCCTCTCAGGGTCCGGGTATGATCTCTGACCTGGGCTTCCTGGCTTCGGGCTTCTCTCAATAGGGATGAGTTCAACATCCAAGTGCTTCACGCCTTTGTGGGGCTGCACGAGTTCACAGACCTGAACCTTGTCCAGGCCTTACGGTGAGTAGCCTCCCGGGAGGCACCTGGGACGGTGTGGGAGACGGGTGTTGGATGACACGAGTGATCACCCCCAGGCACAATGACACTTTGCTGCCATCGTGTCTTTGGGAGTTATTTCTAGAATCTTGAGGTTTCTTGAAAGCCCACAATCTAGTGGGCCATGGCTGACAGTGGTGGGCTGGTGAGAAGAAGTGAATGGTGATTCATTGGCCCGGAAGCCCGAATCTGTGCAGATGCTCCTTGGGAGTCGATGATTACTTCCCATTTGGAACCCCCTTCACATCCACTCGGCCTTTGTTTCGAGAAGAGTGCTGAGGCTGGAAGGGCGGTCTGCTCTGAGCGCCACAGAAGATGGCAGCCCAGCAGGTCCCCCCTCAAGTGTGACGCTACATAACTGAAGTTGCACACCCACGTCTGAAGCCGTAGCGCGCCTGTCTCCCCCACAGGCAGTTCCTGTGGAGCTTCCGGCTGCCGGGGGAGGCGCAGAAGATCGACCGCATGATGGAGGCCTTCGCCCAGCGCTACTGCCAGTGCAACCCCGGGGTCTTCCAGTCCACAGGTAACGTGCGCTGGCACCGCCCCAGATAGGTTCCTTGCCTGAGCAGGAAAGTCCAACAGGAGAGAACAGAAATATTCATTGTGACATCTATGAATCATGAGATAAATAGACAGCAACTGTTACAAATCACGTTTATCAGGGGGAAAAATCTTTGATGGCAAAAGAAAATGGTCGTCAGTGGAAGTCCACACTGTAGGCCTGCTACCGTGTGTGTGTCTGGGAGCCACATTTGGGATCCGTGGGTACCACTGGGTGAGGAAGATACTGGCAGGCATGTCTGTGAGGAAGGCCACCGTGGAGGGAGACTCTCATTTTCTTATTAGGCAGACTGCCGGCTCCCAGGCCATCAGACATTATGGTTGTAGTGACTGTTCATTCTCGTGGTGGAGGATTAGACCCGACGACTGTGTTTCTCTTGTGATGAGCCCATGTGCCTAACGAGCAGACACGTAGCGCGGAGGATGGGTGCGAGGGCTTGCGTGCTGCAAAACCCACAGACTGTGCGAGGTTTGTGTAGAGACGGGCTGTGGCACTCCCTGCGTGCCCTCCCCCGATGCCATGCTGCTGGCAGCGTCGGACATTCTTCCAAAGGGGCTGGTGTGCATTCACAGCGTGCGCGGCACACGCCGCTCTGTACCTCCACTCTGCGCCTGTCCTCAGTTACTGTCCACCCTGCCCCCCCCCTCCTCCCCTCAGGGTGTGCCCCTGGCCCCCTGCCTTGAGCGAGCCTCCTCTCTTCTCTTCAGACACCTGCTACGTCCTCTCCTTCGCCATCATCATGCTCAACACCAGCCTGCACAACCCCAACGTCAAGGATAAGCCCACCGTGGAGCGGTTCATAGCCATGAACCGGGGCATCAACGACGGCGGTGACCTGCCCGAGGAGCTCCTGCGGGTGAGCCGAGCTGCCTTGGGCGGGGACTGCCAGCAGGGGTGGGGTGTTCCTCCTGTGGATTCACTGGGAAACTCCCAGGCAGGCTCAGACACCATCCGTCACATTGAATCTGGAACTGCTGCGCCCTCCTATTGCCCAAGTGTGAGCCAGGGGGGAGAAGAGCTAAGTCTGCAATCAGACCCCCTGCCCTCTTTCCCCCAGAACCTGTATGAGAGCATAAAGAACGAGCCCTTTAAGATCCCTGAAGACGATGGCAATGACCTCACCCACACCTTCTTCAACCCTGACCGGGAAGGCTGGCTGTTGAAACTCGGTGAGTGGCGCCCCTGGGCTAGGACTTTTCATTGGGGACTGAGCTGGGGGTTGGGAAGGTGGTTGGGCTGCAGGGTCAGCGGGTGGGGCTGCTGTGGAGAGACAGGGCAGGGGTGGGGGGTTTCTGTGTAACAAAGATCTTCAGAAAGAGATGCCCCAGGACACGCTATGCGGGCGTGTGTCTGCGTCACATCTGGGGACACGCTGTCCTCAGCCGTCCATGTTCATGTTTCCACTTGTAAGTCCGTTGACAAGGTGTCGTGTGGAGGTCCCCTTGGACCTGACCCAAGCCCGTTTCCCCGTCCTTTGGCCTTGGGACAGCGACAGCTGTGTCCATCTGTCCACCTCCACCCCACCCCCTACCCCATGCATCCTCACCACCGCACCTTCCGCAGGCAGCATGCATGGCAAGCTAGAGCCTGGCTGCAGCGCCCCCACCACGGCACCTTCCTCTCCCTCCGTCCGGGCCCAGGCCCTCCACAGCGCCAACCACTTACCCAGAGGCCCTTTCCCTCTGTATCCCGGGAGCCGGTCACTGTGGAAGGACGCCAAGAAATTCACAGATCTGAGTGGGTTCTTGACCACTAACCACAAGGTCGGTGGTTCAAACCCACCAGCTGCTGTGCAGGAGAAAGATAAGGCTGTTGGCTCCTCTAAAGATGTACAAGCTCAGAAACCCTGCCTGTACAGGGCACTGTGAGTCGGAATTGACTCAATGGCTTATTTTACTTACTTTTGTATTTATTTACTTGTTTGCTTTTGAAGAGGTCCCTTTGTTTTCTTCTGCCCTGGCTTCTGAATGTGTGTGGGCCCCCACCAGGGTCCTCCCTTCTCTCTGGGTTTAGTGAGGCATCCAGGAGAGGTGCAGCACAGCCTGCCGTCCTTGGCACCCGGGAATCAGAGACGGAGTCTTGATGCTCTTCCTGGTTCAGAGGCAGCCCACCCCCTCCCAGTGTCCGCACACAGCGACTTAACGGATGCCTTCTCCCAGGGTGCCTTCATGGGCCAGGGTTGTGCATGTCGCTCGGCCTGGCTAGCCTTAGATTTCTAAGCCAGGGGAACCGTCGAAGGGACAGCTCTACACTGACTGATTCCCAAGGCTCTGCCTCCACACTGCCAAGCAGGCGGGCCCTGCAGGAGACACTGGCATGTTCCCCCAGTGCCCAACACTCCAAAAGATGGCCCTGAGCCTGCACCAGGGAGAGCCTAGACTGTAGCTCCACCTGGGCCCATGGACGTGGTGCGGTCCTCACAGCCCTTCTTCTCAGCTCCCTCCGAGTGAGCACCTCCACCTTCCCTAGTGTGAACATGTCTGTGTGTGTGCCTGTCCCCGAGAGTCTGTCCTCTGTAGACCCATGTGTGCCTGGTACACGGGCCAGGCCGGTGTGTCTGAGTCATCACACACACTTTCAAGAGACCATCCTGCCCCGTCAGTGACTCAGGGCATAGCGGTCACCATCAGCTGTGTGAGCGGGGGTGTGTAGAATTGTGGGGTTCCAGCCCTGACCCAGACCCAGCAGGTGTGGCCCCTGCGGCCGCCCCATGGTTCCTGGGCCTCATTTCTGGCTGTCGGCATTGCCTGAAGCAGGCGTGCGGGTGACTGAGGTGTGCACCGCGCGATGAAGGAGCTGAGTCAATTCATTTGTTTTAATTTTCTTTTCTCCCTCATTTGTATGTTTCCATGATTTGGGCTCTCCTTTCCTTGCCCCAAACTCCAGGAGGTATGTAACCCCGGGCCCCGCCCGCCGCTCTGCCCAGGCCCCGAACTCGCCGCAGCCTTTCTGAGTCTGTTGTCCCGGTTATGTTGTGTTCTTTCTGTTCTGATTTTTAAATTGCTGGTGGTAGTGTTACTGCTGCTTCTAACTTATTGTACAGTCCCTAGGGAACCGGCGGGTCGGGCTCATCCTGCAGGGCTAGCCTCTTGTTGTCCGGTAGCCAGGCTCTAAGGGCTGGGGGGGGCGCTTAGGGCGGTGGGAGGGTGTGCAGTCAGACGGGCTGCTGAGGACCGAGAGCACATCTGCAGGGAACCTGGCCAGGGCGCGGCATCTTGGTTGGATCACAGGGACGTCTGTGCTCCGCATGTGGAGTCCAGCCAGGAAGGAGGGGCAGGGAGAATCCTTCGATTTCCTAGGGCCACTTGCATGCTTCTAACAGACCACGCGCAGAAAACAGATGGAGACGAAGGCCCGGGGTCCAAGCAAGGCTTCGGCAGCCAGTGGGCCAGGTGTCTCCTCAGCTCCAGGGGCACCCTGGCGGGGGTGGGGTGCTTTCACTCTGCCATCTCTGTTTAGGTTCAGTTTGGGCTCCTCTTTCCTGGGGAGTCCCCACAAGAGCCACACAGGCCCTCCACTCTGGGTGGGCACAGTGCGTCATTTGCCCTCTGTCAGGAAGCAGGCTCGGGCCTGCTGGGGCTCTGCCCTGAGCCCCACTATCAGAGTGTCGTGGGGGCTCGCCCTAGACTGGGGATGGGCACGGGGCAGCCAGGGGCTGAGCCTTCCACAGGGACTGTGCAGGTGCGCATTGCTCTGTCTGCTTGCTCGTGTCTGTCTACTTCCACCTGCAGGGTTCCCTCGGCCGAGGGCCAGGGACAGCCAGCTTTGTCCTTAGAGGAACCCCCAGCTCTGCTCTCTCCTGGGTCCCTCCACCAGGGCTGGGGTGGGGTAGCCTGTGATGGAGGTGAATGGGGACCAGCGTGAGTTGGTGTGTCTCCCTGCGTGCTGAGCCCAGGAAACAGCAAACCCACGCCCATCCAGTTATCTGGCCGGGAGGAGGCAGTCCCTGCCTCAGAGCACACCGCCCGATTTTGGGTTCTCCCTGTGCCTCCTTCTCCCATTCATTCCCACCCCTACACATGTGTCTTCTTGTCCCTCTCTTGCTTTTTTCTTAGTCTCATGCCCGGTGTCCTACAGGGACCAGGGCGGGGGTGGTGGGGGTGGGGGTGTCACACTGAAGTCAGAGTCATGAGGGTGGAGGGGCTTCCTGTGCTTTGGAGCTGGTGTAGGGTGGGCTAGACAAGGGCTTGCTTATGCAAACCCCCCTATCCTGACCTGGACAGCTGTGGCTCAGACTTCCTCCCTAGAGCTGAGCAGCGCCCACCCTCCACCCCCCCCACCCCCCAGTGCTCCACAGCCCCACCATGTAGCTTCCTCTGGTGTGAGCACATGGGCATGCCCTGGAAACCCCCCACCCTGTTGAGGTGCTTATGATGATGGGGCTGGTGTCACTGAGACCTGGCCACCCTCTCCTCTCAAAGCCATGCCCCTGGAGGTGAGGGCTCACCTCACCTGGGCCCCACTTGGGCAGCCAGGGCTGCAGGACACACCACGGCCAGCACCAGGAGACTCACTCCAGCACACAAACCCAGCAGGGCAGACTAGGCTCATGTGCAGACAGGGCCCCTTCTCAGGGAGGACCTGGGTGGCTCAGGCGAGGCTCCTGTCGGGCACCAGCATTTCTGTTGAGAAACACAGGTGGGGTCCACCCAGGGCTGCTGGGCCCCTGGTCAAGTTGTCTGAGTTCCTGAGGCCTCCCTGGCTGAGGTCCTCCTCCAGCACTGGGGGCCAGGGTGGGGGGGTGCTCTGCTCTCAGACCGCTGAAAGGTCAGTGAGAGATTTCACCTTGATGCCGCAGGGAGGCTGCGGGCAGGGCCTCAGGAGGGTGAGTACCAGGCTCCAGGAAGACGGGATTTGCCAGAAAGGGATTGGGCCAGCCCCTGCCTGTCTTCCCCTTCCCACCACCCTGCCCCCTCTGCCACTGGCCACCACACAGTCAGGCTTCCTGCTGCCGATTCTGCAGCCACAGCCATTTGTTCCCATGGTGGGCCATCAGCACCCCCGGGGCCCTGCCCTGCACTCTGGCTCCATCCCCCAGTGTCATCGACTGCTTGCTCCGCTCATCCATAAAGACGCTTCTGCCTCGGCTCTGTGTCTCATGCCCTGTCGTCCGCCATGGCCCTGCCCCTGCCTCCGGCTCGCCTGGGTGGTGTGGGCGGCACCCTGGCGACTGCGCTCCTCTTGCTCTGCAGGGGGCCGGGTGAGGACCTGGAAGCGGCGCTGGTTCATCCTGACGGACAACTGCCTGTACTACTTCGAGTACACCACGGTGAGCCCCGCAGGGCGAGGGCACGGCCACCAGAACTGGCTGTTGGGGTGAGGGGCTGGTGCACAGAGAGTGGGGTGAGGGGACAAAGGAAGAGGGACAGACGGGAGGGTGTTTGGGTTGATAGTCTCTTTGTTTATTGATCGGTAAGTGGAAACTCTGCTCCCTCTCCCAGAGAATGGTGTCTGGAGGGCAGGGAGGGTGAGGGGCACAGCCTCGGACCCGTCCTGGGGGAGGCCGAGGTGGCCCCCAGAGTCATTGCCTCCCAGGGCTGTGCTGTGTGTGACATGGGATCCTTTGCCTGTACAGGATAGGAAGACGGGGCCCGATGGCCTCAAACCACCTGCATAGCGCAGGAGAGCGCCCTAGGAAGCTCAGCCCGCAGACAGCCTGCCCAGGGCGAGCTCCGGCATTCCGGGGAGGAGCAGGTCCTCTCAGGGAGATGTCAGGAACTCCGATCATGAGCAGTGAGGGCATGAGGCTGGAAGACGGGTGGGGCGTGCCGGCCACAGGACAACCCGATGGACCCCAGCCCTAGCAGTGGAAAAAGGACTGTGGGGTAGGGATGGAGGCAGACTGGGGCAGGTGGAGACCCCGGAGCAGGACCATGTGGGGTCAATGCATTGAGGGTGTGATCCAGGAGGAAGTATCTCCTGGAGCTTTGTCCAGGTAGGCAGGGTCTGACCACCTGCTACAGGCAGCAGAGACTGTCTTTCCAGCAGGACTGAGGCCTGGGAGATGTGGCAAGCCTGGCCAAGACATAAGGCCCTTGTAGGTGCAGGCAGCTGTCTGCTTCCTGGAGATGCCACCGGCTGTCGTAGACACACTCTCAAGGTGGTTATGGAATCTCCTGAGCTCCCACGTGGCCAGGAGCTGTTGCTGATGGAGATGGAGGATGCTGGTCGCTGTCCTGAGCCTGGTCTCCCATTAGAGTGTGGCAGGGGGTCCTGACAGCCCCCCTCTCTTCTCTCCTATCTGCAGGATAAGGAGCCCCGGGGGATCATCCCTTTGGAGAACCTGAGCATCCGGGAGGTGGAGGACTCCAAAAAACCGGTGAGTACTCATCGTCCGGAGAAAGCGACGGGCCCAGCAGTCCTCTGAGGATGCATGGACTTGGCAAACGCTTGCCTAGAAAAGCCATGCGAAGGACTACTAGGACTTCCCGTTTGTCCTGTCCTGTGCGGCAAGGGCGTGTCTCGGGAGCTTGTGTTCTTCCCATCTGCTGTATTGCGTGAGGACTGACCATGCCCTTCCACATATAGTGACTGTCGCTCACTGACTCTCACGGAGGGTGCCTATGTCCTCACTTAGCGAACGAGCATCACTCACCTGCTCGTGTGCGGCATTGATGGTAGCTCACTGCACTCAGTGAGCTCGCTTACCTGCATGAGACATCGGTGGCCTTTCTCCTCACTCAGCAAAGACCGTTGTATCAACTCCTGTTTCCCCTCACTCAGCAGGGACCACTGTATCTATCAAGTAACTGTTTCCCCTCACTCAGCAGGGACCACTGTATC
>NW_022111358.1:48260333-48272494 GCF_000313985.2 Echinops telfairi | reverse complement strand
CAAGTAACTGTTTCCCCTCACTCAGCAGGGACCACTGTATCAAGTACGTGAGCTCTCGATACTGTTTCCCCTCACTCAGCAGGGACCACTGTATCAATATGTGAGCTCTCGATACTGTTTCTCCTCACTCAGTGACCGGCTTGCCAACTCTGTGCAAGGTACTGAGGCTTCAAGCTTGGCCACCATCGCTCACTGGCTGTGTGTGAGGCATCGGCATCCTACCTCACGTGGTGACAGCAGCACACACTTGGGCCCAGGCACTTGTTCCAGGACCTGGGCTCTAAATAGACATCTTCCTGCTTTGGGATGAGGACCTTGGTAGCTTGGCTGTCAGTGTGTGGAGATTAGAACAGAGGCCTATGGTCCCAGTGTGTGGATACTGGACAGGGGCCGGTTGTCCCGGTGTGTGGACACTGAACAGGAGCCTGTGGTCCTGGTGTGTGGCAGATAGGACAGGCTCAAGGAAGGTAGTGCCTGGTCACAGCTTCCTCGGAAGTCTCACCCATGCCCCCCTTGACTCGCAGAACTGCTTTGAGCTGTACATCCCTGACAACAAGGACCAGGTGATCAAGGCCTGCAAGACAGAGGCGGACGGGCGCGTGGTGGAGGGCAACCACACGGTGTACCGCATCTCCGCTCCCGCGCCCGAGGAGAAGGACGAGTGGATCAAGTGCATCAAGTAGGTGCCCCACCTGGGCCCCGCCCCACCCCTCCATGGGCCATGGACCTGCAAGCCCTGGGCAATGTTTGGCTGTGCCCCCTGACTGCTCTGTGGGGGCTCCCATCCCAGGTGCTCCTCACCGAGTGGGCTCTAGCTGTCTTTTCTCACTGAGGAATCAGGGCTGTTACAGGGAGACAGCTCTGTGCCAGGATGGCTGTCCGTGGGCCAGGTGCTGGACTAGCCCATGTCTCCTCCCCGTTAGATGTTCCCTTCAAGCCCCTGTCCAGGGTCAGCCCCCTCAGGAGTCCTGGTGCTGTGGAAACGGCACCTGCTGGGAACAGGCCTAGTCAGCTAGAGACCCTCCACCCTAACCCCCTCCTCGTGTGCTCACCCCCGCCCTCACCCGACTGCCAGCTCCAAGCAGGGACCGCCAGTCCTGGTCACCAAGGTTGGCTCCCAGCCGCGCTGCACTGGTGCATGAGGGGCTTCTGGTGCCCCGTGACCACATAGCTAGAGTGAGAACACTAAGGCCCAAGTGTGTCTCCTGAACTAGGGTCCTGCCTGAGTGCTGTCTGTCCCCTGACCCTCGGTCTCAGGAAGCATGTCACCATGAGCTGGCTGTGGGGCCACCAGGTGCTGCTGGGACCTGCCGTTGACCACTGTCTTGACTGCACCCCACATCGCTCTGATGGCACCTCATGCCACAGAGCGCTCCCACATCTCTGCATCTCACATGCACCCCACATCTCTGTTCCCCATGCATCTCTGAGGGCCCAGTTCTGCCCACTGCACCTCAGCTCCCTGTCCCCCCATTTGTGTATGCAGAGCAGCCATCAGCAGGGACCCCTTCTACGAGATGTTGGCAGCCCGCAAGAAGAAGGTATCTTCCACAAAGAGACACTGAGAAACCCGCGGGCACCGTGCCCCTCCCCCTGGCACTGCCCAAGCCCTCGGACTGGCTTCAGCTTTCACTCCTTCATGAAGTGGAGACGGCTGCCCCTGATGCCTCTCCGCCCCGCCGTGCAGTCTGACAGCAGTGTCATCGTCGCGCCGCGCCTGCACCACTCCTGCTTTCTGTGAAGGCACCTCCACCCGCCCCGACTCCGCCCGCGGCCACCGCCGGGGGGATGGAAGAGAAGCCACACGCCATACAGATAGATTTCCCCGGAACAGAGAGAGCATAGCACTGTCCGGACAGCAGCTGCTGGCAGGGTGGCCAGACCTGGTGCTGCCCATCTGGGCACAAGGTGAAGGAGAGGGTGGGGGGGTGGAGGCCATGGCCTCTGTGGTCAGGACCCTCCGGACTCGGCGCAGGTGGCCTGTGGAGCCCCCGGGAGGGGAGGGACTCTTCTCCAAATGCAAGTTCTGGGTGGGCTCCAGGCCACAAAGTCAACGTTCTTCCCTGAACAAAACACCTGCAACCCAAACCCAGGGGCCCCGCAGGGCTTCGGAACGGCCCGACTGTTGCCCACCTGGTCCTCGTTGTAGAGGAGGGAGTGGGTCTCACCAGACCGCCTTAGGGCCCACCCTGTCCTGGTGCACGGACACCCGCCTCTCCTGCTGACGACAGCTGTTGGCGGTGGCGGGGCGTGCCCGGCCCCAACTCGGTGCGAGGGCTGCGGGATCCGGCCTTCCTGCCGTTCTCTCAGGGACTCTCAGGGAGACCCCTGCCGCTTAGCGGCTCCCTTGGCCACCGCCTCAGCAGAGGGGGACACAGGCCCCTTGGAGCCGGCAGCCTGCCCCTCTGCTCCCAGGCGCAAGCCGCACTCTGGGCACCACCTTCAGGCAGGAGCCCTTGTAGGAGGCAGTACAGCTGGACCCACCCAGTGGTGGCTGCATGCTGCAGCCTGGGAAACCCCGGCCGGCAGGGGGTGCCAGCCAGTGGCTGGGGCCAGAGCTCCCCAACTGGCCCCGCTCTGGGGCCCCACCCACCGCACTGATTCCCAGGACAGACTGGGAACAGCAGCTGGGTCAGTATTAGTCTATTTATCAGAGTGTACATATCTCTGTATAGTTTTTCTCCTCCTAGATTATTTTGTATTTGTTTAAAAAAACAAAGTTTTGTCAAAATATAAAATATAAAGACATGACTGAAAACTGTTGACAGGGTTCTTAAAAAGATTATAATTATTATTTTATTTGTTTTGTTTGTTTTGCCTTGTAAACTAGCACCAAGGAACTGCAGCAAATAAACTCAACCTGCCCGTGCCCCCTCTGTGCCCGAGGCCAGCTTTCCTGTGGGCAAGGAGCTCTGGGAGGGAGCGTCTGTGAGCTTTCCTGGAGCGGTGGTGGTGGGAGGGGCTCTGGGAGGGCAAGGCTGGAGGGCGGGCACAGCACTCTGAACCGCCTCCCATGGGGCAGCAGCCATGCCGATAAGAAGGGAGAGAACACCCTGCCTCCTTTCAGGGGAGAAAATCACTCACCCTCTCTAACTGAAAGGTCAGAGGTTCAGCCCCACCGCCCTCCTCAGCAAAAAGACTGCCTGCTCCCAAGAGATGACAGCCTTTGGGACCCCGAGAGTCAGTTCTGCTGTCACCTGGGGTCGGCATGAGTCGGACTAGACAGCACTCAATGGTGACTTTGAAACCAAGCAGCATGCCACCAGCCAGGGAGCACACCTCCAATCTTACTGGAGCTCACAGACGTGCCTGCCTAGAGACAGCTGGCTCACCGGCGAGGGGGGGGGGGGTGCACAGCAGCAGGCCCACATCTTTGTTTGCAGCCCAGCACAGGACCAGGACCTGGGCATCATGGTGACCCCCGCAGCGTCAGCCTGGCTCAGTGATGGACGCCAGGGCCTCCGAGGCTCCGGCTGCCATGGTTGAAGGGCTTAGCTCTGTGGTTTCCTTCTCGGCTATGCTCTGCACCACACACTCCAACGGGGTGTGGGGGGCTGGAGGGTGGCACTGAGGGTGACGGGAGATGACCCAGCAAAGGGGCAAGAGTGAGGCCAGGGCAGCCAGGTGGCCTGGACTCTGGCTTGCGGTGGTGGTGGTGTGGTGGTGGCAGAGTTGGCCTGGACCTCAGTGACTTGCTGGGCCCTGCCCATTTTGTAACTCTGAGAGAGTGATGGGGAGAACGTGGCTTGGTTGCATCCCTTGCAACTCAGCCCACTGCCATCCAGTCGATGGGGACTCAGAGACCCAATAGGGCAGAGCAGGGCTGCCCTGTGGTCTTCGGAGATGAATCTTCCTCCCGAGGAGGGGCTGGTGAGTTTGAACGGTGAGCAGCCCACTACACCACCAAGGTTCCTTTAAAAACTGCAAACCAAACTCAGTCCCTTGGAGTCAGTGCTGACTCACCAACTGTGCTGGCAGAGAGCTGCCGTGACTAACTACAGGACCAGGAAGCCCGGTCTTTCTCCCTCGGAGCAGTTGACGGTTTTGAACAGCTAACCCTGTGGGTCAAAGCACAACTCCACCAGGGCTCCTTTAGAAGTTAGTAATGTTTATTGGAACGAGTTCAGTAATAGGAATATTGGATATGTTTCTAGTAAAATGAATCAATAGGAATTGTTAAAATGTTAGGATTTTCGTATGATTCCCACCCCTGGTCTTGGGGTCAGGCTGGGTTCTCTAGAGAAACAAATCCAATGACCCCCGTATGCGCCTGTCTGTAGAAGGAGATTTATATCAAGAAACGGCTCACACAGTTGTACAAGTGGGTCAGTCCAGTCTGGCTCAAGCCCAGGGTCAGCTGTCAGCTGGAGGCGTCTCCTGACTCCTGCAGCTGCAGGGGCTGACGGGCAGGGAGCAGGGAGATGGAGCAGGAAGACCACAGGCTGGTGGATGCTGAGCTGAGGGAATCCGAGGTCGGCTGATGGCGGCTGGGGTCGGCAGGCAGCATGGCAGGAGGTGGACAAGCCAGGTGCAGGATGCAGACCCAGCAGTAGGCATGAGCTCCTTCCACACACTGTCAGTCTGCACGCCCGAATAAACCCCCCTCTGGGGTACCAAGACTGTGACCAGAGGAAGGAGGGGGTACCGTACCTTCTCTGCTCTCCCCACAGCTGCCTGGCTGCTTCACGAAAGACCTATTGTGGAGCTGGCCACACCGCCATCATGGGACCCTCGGGCCCACCCAAGTTGACACAGCCCTCCCTGTCACATTGTCCTCAGGTGCAGGAATGGGGGCAGAGGGCTTCAGTGTGATCCTAGGTCAGGGCATAAGCACCCTCGTTGAAGAGGGACCAGACGGAGACTCCCTCCTTCAAGCCCTAGGAAGAAGCAGTAGAAAGGGTTCCGTTGTGCCCTCCCCGCCTGAACCCTGAGGCCTCTGGCCCGCAGAGCCTATTCTACTGTCTAACCCATCCCCAGCCCCTCTATTCCGAGTGATAGCCAAACCCCTTCTCTCTCTTCTGGGGGGCAGTTGGAGGCAAGTCAGAAATCTCCACATAAAACTCTTGCCTGAGTTAGAGCCTCTGGCTCAGGTCGTGTCAGGCCAAGCCCTGCCTCTGGCCAACATCTGAGTGGCTAAGCCGCGGGTTCCTGGTCAGAGACAGGCCCCCATCTGAGCACTGTTCCTGAGCACCCTGTGTGCCCACTGGGGGATGTCGTCAGACCCGCCCTGCCGAGCTGCAAGACAAAGAGGAGGCAGCTGTCCCTCTAAGCACGTCTGGAATCTCTAAGGAATGACTGCCCTGTTGTCCACGGGCACCGTGAGCTGGAGGGGCTAGACATCAGTGTTGGACCTTGCAGTCGGTCCTGGAAAAGCTGACCATGGTGATCCGCCAGCTACAGCGGAGTGGCTGTAAGCCAATTCCCAAGGGCTTTCCGTCCATCACCACTGGGATCAGGCAACTGGAAGACGTGGGCTGAGGAGAGAAGCGACAGGATGTCCACTGGTGAGGACAGGTGGCGTGTCCCGGGACTGCGTTTCTGCCTGTGCTCGTCAAGCCAGAACATGTGCTTAATGAGCACAGAGGGCAGCCAGAGCCCTGGTGCTGTGGTGGTTTATGAGTTGGATTGCTAACTGCAAGGCCATTGGTTCAAACCCACTGTGAGGGAGAAGCCTTCTATTCCTGTCCAGAGTTACCGTCTCATAGGCCTCCTGGGGCAGTCCTATAGGCCTGCTACGAGTCGGAATCAACTAGATGGCAGTGAGGTAATTTTTTTTATATGTAAAGGGGGAGGGGGCAGGGGGAGGTAAAGAGTGTTTGGGGGCTTGGTAAGTGGTGCCTGACTCACTGGGTCCTCACGTTTTTTTAAAAAGCCACTGTGGGCTAGTGGGTTAAACACTGGGCTGCTAAACCCAAGGTCAACCATTTGAGACCACCAGCCACTCCGTCGGAGAAACTTGAGGTTTTCTACTCCCTCTGAGGCCAGGACAACACAGCCTGGAAGGCGAGTGACAGTTAAACCCATGGGTGTCACCCCCCCACCAGCTTCTGCCGTTGCAGCCTTCTTGTTGGCCGCCAGTCAGCCGATCCCCTGGGGACACGTGTGGCCAGCCCCTCCCCTATCAAGATTGGCAAGACCCCAAGAGGGCTCCCAGTCTCGATACGAATCCGATGAGCCTCGTGCCGCACAATAAAGCCCTTCCCCTTGTTGGAAGCCGCTCGGCATTGGCAACTCTGTCAGAGCTCGTCCAGAACACCGTACAGAGCCACAGTCTGGGGAACCCACGGCGACGGTTCCGCCCCATCCCGTCAGGGCTGTGGGCTGGCATGGACTCCATGGCAGTGAGTGAGACTCTAAGAAGGGGGCCCTGGGATGGGGGTGTGTGTGTGGGGGCACACCCTCTCCCTCCCATCCAGTCAGTGCTGACTCACAGCGACCCCCGTGGGTGGGTTTCCAAGACTGTAATTGCCTACGGGAGTAGAAAGCCCAGTCTTCCTCCCTTCTTCGAAACCCGCCGAGCTGCTGCTGGTTTCGAACTGCCCAACATGGTACCCACTACACCACCTGGGCTTCTAGAGAAGTGGGTCAGAATTGAGATGGACCATATTCACAACCTCTCTGAGGTCAGATGCCACCCAGTAAATCGCTGTCACAATGTCCTGTTCAAGCCGGGCAGGACCCAGCAGGTTAGGAATGCCCAGCTAAGCAGGGCTTCCCCTGGAAGACGTTCTCCTCCCTGCTGGACCAGGAGGGGATGTGTCCGGCAGAAGGCTTCCTCCGCACAGCTCTCCCGGCTCAAAGCAACCTTCCGGATCTCTTCATTGGTGCAGCGAACACCCACGTCATCATGACCACCAGGCTGTCCCTCTCCCCGGCCGGAGGATGCATGGTAGGTTACTGGCATAGTTGACAGGCATAATCCCTTAGCCACTTGTGATGTCTTCACAGGACGGTTTTGCAATCGCTCTGCCCAGCATCTGCGTATGTCCCCTTGTCGTGAGCTCAGAGCTGAAAGCCATGAGGAGTGTCCAAGGGTGAGTGCGTCGTCCAGCTCGGCAGCCAGGGCTGAGAACCCCAGGGGACTGACGCACTCTGCCCAAAGTGCTCAGGGTCAGGGCTGCGGTTCCCATCAGAGGGGCCCAGGCTCCTGTACACCCCCCGCACCCCTCATTGCCTCTCAGCTGCTCCTGGGGAGCCTCTCTGGGGTTAGGGGACTGTTTTTGAGATCCCCACGCTCCATGAAAGGATCCAGGGTTTCTCGGTTACTGCTCTGTCCCTGAGCTTCTGTCCTTCTGAACCAAGTCCTTCACTGTGGGTACAGCTGCCCCCAAGATCTACCCCTAAATCATGTAGTTGCATTTGCCTTTCTAACAACCCGTGAAAGAAAAATCAATTCTGCTTTGCATACTGTTGCTAAATGCCCTCCCCACCCCCACCCTTTGCAAACATGTGATAAGAGTGTCTGTGACTTAGTCCCAGCACCTAGCAAACCCCGGGCAGATGTGGTGGCTGAGCCTGGAGCCCAGGCCTGGCTGCACGGTGCCTGGAAGTGGTATGGACAATGGTGTGTGCCTGAGCTCCTGGGGGACTTGGTGACGTCCAGGTGACACAGCCACACCTGCCTCTGCCCAGTGAGCATTTGAATGCACCGATGCCAGCAGACCTGATGGCTCAGTGCCCACTCCACAGGGATCTGCTTGTGCCGACAGAAGGTCAGGGGGCTTCCCAGGTGGCCTCTGCCCTATACCTCTGGGCAGCCTTGACCACCCACCCACCTCCCCTCCACCCCCCGGCAGATATCTAAGGCCAGGAACAAAAGCCTTGCCTGGGAGGAAGGTAAAAGGAAACAGAGGAAAGCTCTAGGAAGCAAAGCTATGGATAGAGGTATAAACATAGGTGTGTACATATGTAAATACATTAATTCATAAAAGCAGAGGTATTGGCCTATGTACATATATCTATATGGCAATACATTGAGGAAGTGGACCGACTTTGGGCCTCTGCACAAGCCCTGCCTCTAACAACCTGGCATTCCGTGATACCCTCCCGGCACAATCACTGCCTAAGCAAATGTGGTGAAGAAAACTGATGGTGCCTGGCTATTAATAGATATAGCATCTAGGGTCTGAAAGGCTTGAAGTTAAACAAGTGGCCATCTAGCAGGGAAGCAGCAGCCCACATGGAAGAAGCACACCAGCCTGTGGAATCATGAGGCGTCAGGATCTTGCAACAGGCATCAAAGACCCAGAACAAACAAAGAACCCATATTGAGAACAAGGGGGCTCGGAGCAGAGATCCAAAACCCATCTGCAGACAATGGGACATCCTCTCATAGAAGGGTCACAAGGAAGGGATGAGTCAACCAGAGCACAGTATAGCACTGATGAAACACCGTATTCCTCTGGTTCCTTGAGTCTTCCTCACCATCCCCCACCCCCCAAGCCCTGCCTTTCACTGTGGGCTAGACCGGAGCATGTGCACAGGTACAGACAAGAGATGAGAGCTCACGACACACGGAATCCAGGAACAGGAATGGGAGTAGCAATGCCAGGAGGGTAGGGGAGAAAGTGGGGAGAGTTGGGGAGGAAGGGGAAACTGACCACAATGATTGGCACATTACCTCACCACCCCACACCCCCACACCCCAGAGGGATGGACAACAGAAGCCATGGGGGAAGGGAAACAGCAGTTGGTGTGAGATATGAAAATAATAATTTATAATTTATCAAGGGGCACAAGATGGGGAGGGGTGGAGGGAGGGGAAAAAAGAGCTGATACCAAGGTGCTCTAATAGAAAGTGTTTAGAAAACACTGATGGCATGTAAGTACAAATATGCTTGATATAGTCGATGTGTGGATTGTTATAAGAGCTGTAAGATCGCCCAATAAAATTATTTAAAAACAACAACAACAATTCTGCCTGCCCAGGGTAAGGCTCCTTCCACACGGGAGCACATGGCCCAGGGGTCCCAGTCGTCCACAGTCACGGATGTCAGATATGCTCAGGCCTCCAGCATTGTCCTCAGGCCCTCAGGGTGCTCGCTGATAAGCTCTGGGCTGCTCCTTGAGAGGTCCGGTTCAAACCCACTGGCCACTCTGAGGGAGGAAGGCGAGGCTGTCCGTTCCTGTAAAGACGGACAGCCTCCAGTACCCTGCTCAGGGTTGCTGTGAGTCAGAGTGGCCGTGATGACCATGGGTGGTCATGCCCTGAGTGCACGATGGGCAGGTGCCACCCAGACCCTTAGAAAGAGCCACGAGCCATCTTCCCTCACAATTGCCACCACAATCAGCCATAATATCCCACTACCAGCTACCCAGCACCTCACGTTTCCCTGTGAGCCCCCAAACCAGCTGCTCCCATCGGCCTGGGACTGAAACAGTCAACAAACCCACTGTAGTGAAGTCGATGGGTGCCCACTCCCAGGGTAGGGGTGCCCCTGTGAGTTTCGGAGACCTTCACTCTTGATGGGAGTAGAAAGCCTCATCTTTCTCCCACGGAGAAGCTGGCAGTTTCAAACCGATGACTTTGCAGTGAGCAGCCGGATGCGTAACCACTATGCCACTCGGACTCAGCGACCCCCCTCGTGTCTTTCTTCTGAGGGCCGCCTGGGGGGACTTGGCTGCCTGGGGGGACTTGCCCCTGCAGCCTTTGGGCTTGGCCAGACATGCCCATACCTGCCTCACCCTTTCCTCCCAGTCTGTTCCTGCCAAGCAGGCTGCGGCTACTAGGCCCCAGGCCGGGAGGGGTCCCAGACAGACAGGGACCGAGAGGAGGGCAGTTTGCAGTGTGTGTGTTAGCTTGGCCCTGGGGGCCCTGTCCCCTGTCGCCCATCAGCCCATGCCTGCCCGCCTTTTAGTGTGGTCACAAAAAACCTTGGAAGCCTCTGTAAACTTTGAATGGAAACCCTGCCCCCAGGCCCTCCCAGTCAGGGCCCAGGACGAAGGCGCCCCTTTCAAAGGGCACCTCCAGGAGCCAGAACAGCCCCTAGGGAGAGGGATGAGCAGGAAGCCAGGGGCAGATGTGAACGTGCACTGGTGAAGTCCACCCTGAGGGCCTCCGAAGAAAGGCCTGGCCACCCAAGTCCAAGAAAACCCAGCCATTGAAAACCCGTGAGGCGCAGTTCTACTCCAAAACACACGGGGGCGCTGCGGGATGGTGTTAAGACCGACCTCCCGTCTGGATGCTCAGGTGTGGGTCTAGATGCTCTGGGAGGTTACAGACAGGCTGGCTGGAGGTGAATGGCGGGGTAGGGGTGGGGTGTG
Source organism: Echinops telfairi (assembly GCF_000313985.2). NCBI lineage: Eukaryota > Metazoa > Chordata > Mammalia > Afrosoricida > Tenrecidae > Echinops > Echinops telfairi. The sequence goes on along the minus strand of NW_022111358.1, from coordinate 48,262,231 downwards.
TGTGAGGGCGAGTCTTAAGGGACCTCAGCCTGGTCTTACCATTGGCTTTCACAAGCCCCTTGGCCAAGTCGTTTCTAGCTAGGCTTGCTGTCCATCAGGTGGAAATCGGTCCCCGGCACCTGCAGACTGTGGACTTTATCACGGCAGCAGCGGGAGCCCTGCTAACCGCAGGGCCAGCAGTTCTAAACCATCAGCTGCACAGAGGCATAGTCTCAGAAACCCACAGGGGCAGTTCTAACCCGTCCTGTGGTTGCTATGAGTCAGCATCCACTTGGCGGCAGTGGGTTTGGTGTTGGTTTTGATCATAGCAAGGCCTCAAAACAGCTAACACGCAGGGCAGGTGGGCCGGAGAGGGAAGCCAGGGTCCAGCGAGCGTGGCTCAGCGTCAGCCAGCTTCTGAGAGCTCGCTCACCCTCCTCCTGTTTGTTCTAAGCCTCCTCCCTCGATTTCCCTCTCCTCTTCCGCCCCCCACCCCTCTCTCTCTCTCTCTCTCTGTCACACACACACAGCAGGGCTCCTGTGTGCATGTATCATTCTTGTTCTTCCCATTTTTTTAAGGGTGGTGAGTACACAGCTAGAAAACACGGGCCATTTTAATAAGACTCCTGTCTTTAATCATCTCCTGCCAGCCCTCCTGATGTGGAAGCCCTGGTGGTATAGTGGTTGTGCAAGGCTAGCAGTTCAAAGCGCCCGGCTGCTCTGGGAGACAATACACTCTCTACTCCTGTAAAGAGCTACAGCCTCAGAGACCCAGTTGGACCCTGTGGTCTAGAGTTCCTGAGTCAAAACGGACTCCATGGCAGGGGGTTGTTTCTGTGGAATTTGGAGCTTCGGCGACCCATACGGGCCCTTCTGCCTCGGTCCTATCGGGTCACTAGACGTCAGAACTGACTTGATGACAGGGAGTGAGATTTTGAACTTTAAGAAGAAAATAAAAAATCCCACTCACGGCTGTCTGTCAATGTCAACTCAGATCAACCTTCCAGGACAGGGTAGAACTGCCCCTGTGGGTTTCAGAAGCTATGACTCTTTATGGGAGGAGACAGCCTCATCTTTCTCCCAAGGAGCGGCTGGTGAGTTTGAACCGCCGACCTTCCACGACACACAACCTGCTCCACCACCAGGGCTCCCTTGAAGTATCCTGGGGGAAGAATTTGCCGTCTGAGTTTTGGATTCATCACTCCTCATCCAACGTGGAAAAGAAGGCAAATAAATCCTCTGGGCTGGAATGTTCTGGAGTGGGCTCAGCGAATTGCATGCCAAGCCCATTTGTCTGGGGCCAGGGGGCACGTGGCACTGCTGTGTGGGCTGGGATGTGCCCACCCAGCCAGAGGGATGATGTCCTAGCCAGAGACACCACCATGGGGGACATGAGGACATGAAGCCTCAGGGCTTCCTTCGCTTGTAAAAGTGACGTTTTACTGTGTTTTCAGGAAACGTTGACAGAGCCAATAGGTTACCACTCACCAGGCATGACACAGCTGGTTTTGGGACCCCGGTCTCTTTCCCACAGCCTGTCCACATAGCCTCGGGCTGCCTCCTGTGTGCCTGGCACCCAGCAACCAAGTGGGAGTTCACGCTGGCCCTGCGGGTTTGGACACAGAGCTCACAGCTGCCCCCTCCTTTGGCCTCGACTCGAGACCCATCATTCAGCCACTCCCCAGCCCCGGAGAAGAGACAGATATGTGTTTTCTGATGGTCTTAGGCTACCCCTGTTGAAAGGATCGTTCAATCCCCCCAAAGGGGTCACGGCCCACAGGTTGAGAACCGCTGTTCAGTGTGTTCATTCCAGAGTGCTTGGCATAAGGACGCTGCCATACGCAGAGGGGGTTTATGCAGACCGACCCGAGACCCTCTTCACTGTCTGGTAGTTACATAATCTGTTGTCAATTGGAGAG
>NW_022111358.1:48256076-48260028 GCF_000313985.2 Echinops telfairi | reverse complement strand
ATGCTTACAGCATCACTGGATCCACAAAACCTTCCACCCAGTGGCCTGTAATCATCCAGCATTTGGCGTCATTGCATGTGTTTCAAGAGTCTGAAGAGGACTTTATAGATTGGTATCAGACATGGGCTAATATCGGACTTATGGACTTGATCTGGACTGGTCTGGGATGTTTTCTCAATATTCAACTGCTCTTGTATATGAAGCTCTTTCTTATACACATATGAGTTCCCTTAGATTTGTTTCTCTAGTCTACCTGGACTAATCCCCACCTTCTCCAATGACACTGTTTGCAGTCTGCCCGTGTGGCCCTGAGGCCTCCCCAGTAGCCCACCAGCACAGACCAGGATTCACCCCAGGTGAGGCAGCTGCTGCCCACCTGCTTTGAAAACTACTCACTGTGGAGGGAGTGCCAAGGAGCAGTGGCAGGGTGGGTGATGTGTCCGGCCGCCAACCGCAGCCATATGTATGTCACCTGATTTCTTGCCAGCTGTTGCCGGGGACGGACGATGATCCCAGTCAAACAGAATCCTCCACCTCCGCCTTTTCTCCAGGCGTCGAGATGTTGTTGTTCGTTGGCCCTTGTGAGGAGTTGGGCTCTCTTTATGTTGAGTGGTTACCCGTACCAAAGGCCATGGCCCTCGATTGCCATCAGGAAGCGCTTTAAGTCCTCCGCTGTCATCAGGCCGCTGGATACAGGGAGATCGAACCTGGGTCCATCTCTCCCAGTTAAAGAAAGCAGCAGCCCCGACCTGGACTGCTCGTCCTCGGAAGGCTGAAACGGACAGGCAGTGGGAGGCCAGAGATCCCCTCTGAACCTAAGATCTCCGCCAAGAGCAATGCAAACCTTGGAATGCACCGGACTCTGTTTAGAGCTCAGTGCTCCTGAAGTCGGCCTGTTTCTCAGACTTGGATTCATCATTGGCTAGGAACTTTCCCTCTGATTCACGGTTTGCTCTCTGCTTCTTACTCCTAAGTCCCCCAGATCAAACCCACTGCCATTGAGTCAGTTCTGTCCCATAGCAACCCCTACACAGCGTCCCCAGGGCTGTGGATCTCTACATGACATGAGCAGCCAGCCTCAGCGTCCTCCCTTGGTGTGGCTGGTGGGTTTGAACCTCCAACTTTCCCGTCCGCAGTCTAGCCCCACCAGGGCTCCGGTGGTCCCGCTGAGCCGCTCTTCTTCCAACGGCCTCGCTGCAGTGTGCTGCTACGGTCCCTTGTTTGTATGTTTCATTTTCTCCCCTTGCAAAGAAGGGAAAGCGTGTTTTATTCTAGCCGTTATTTTTGCTACCTGGCTTTTGCGTGACAAAGCTTCCTCTCCCGTAGATTTCTTTTTGCGACATCCGAGGGGTCTCATTACTCTTGGAAAGATAACCCATGTGTCAAGTCAGCCCCCTCATTGTCTGGTGATGGCAACATTACTGAGTGTTATCCCTCTCTGACACCCCCACCCCACCACCCCCCTCTCCCTGGCAAGTCAGCCCACTGCCACCAAGTTGTTCTGGCTCACAGAGACCCTGGCGGACAGAGCAGGACTTCTGCTTAGGGTTCCAAGTCTGTCTATAATCTTTCCAGAAGCCGGCTGCCTCATCTTTCTCCCATGAAGCGGCTACTGGGTTTGAACCACTAACCTTTAGGTTAGTAGCCCAATGTGTAACTCAGGCATCATTCGAACCATCTGCAGAGGGGTGTATAAGAAGTCTCCCACACTGAACTATAGCTCTGAGTGCCTGCTACCAAGGGAGCCAGATGGTCAAGATAGCATGAGTTATAACACCCCTCCCCCCTTGTTCTCAGACCGACCTCGGGCACCATGAACACCAGCCAGGGCCTGGGACACACGAGGACTTGCTGTGTACAATGCAGACAGCCTCGCTTAAGCTTACACGGATGTAACCTTGATCACTGAGTTAGCAGTTCATTATAACACACAAATGCCCAGATACCGTATATACTCGTGGATAAGCCGAGTTTGTCAGCACATTTTTAATGCAGTTTTTGTAGTAAAATCAGGTGCCTCGGCTGATATTCGGGTCAGCTTATACTCAAGTATATATGGTACTTCTTGTTAACCCGACTGCCCCTCCAGCCCCCCCAACACACATGCACACACAAAAACCACCTTGGCTTCCTGCTTTTGGATAAGGCGCTGATTCTAAAGATGGGGTGTCTGTCCATTTGTAACAACTGTTTTGGCGTATCACTCAATGTTGATACAATGTTGACATCACACACCATATGACTCAATGTTGCTGCTGTGTTAGGTGCCCTCGGGTCGGTTCCAATTCACAGCGCCTTGTGCACCACAGGACAAGACAGTTCCACAGGCAAGCGCATTCAGGAGAGCTGCGTCGCCATCACCACAGTCATCTTTTAGAAGATCTCATTTGATCGCGCACACAGCATTCTTAACTCCCCAGCCCCCACCTCCACACCCCCAGGCTTTCCTTGCCAAGGAACTATTGGTTCAGTTACTGCCTCTATCGACTCGCCTATCCATGCAGAAAAGCATTTAGAAACAAAGCAAAACAAAAACCTAGCAGCACTGACAAAGGAAAACAGAAAAATCCTCAATTGAAAAGAAAGCAAAAGAAAAAAAGTTTAAACTAGTACAATTTTAATTAATTAAAAAATCATTTTATTGGGTGCTCGTACAACTCTTATCACAATCCATCCATCCATCCGTTATGTCAAGCACATTGGTACATTTGTTGCCCTCATCATTCTCAAAACATTGGCTTTCTACTTGAGCCCTTGGTATCAGCTCCTCCTTTTTCCCCTCCTTCCCCCCTCCCCCTCCCTCATGAACCCTTGATAATTTATAAATTTTTAATATTTTGACATGTCTTTATAATTTATTTTAAAAATCATTTTATTGGGGGCTCGTACAACTCATCACATCCATCCATCCATCCACTGTGTCAAGCACATCTGCATGCCCGTCTAGAGCAATTTTTAAATGGGTCAAAGAGGAGATCAACCAATGAGATGTTTAATGGTAATGTACCAGCTCTTGATCAGAGCTTTGCTGTCTTGATTTGCCTTAGCGGCCTCAAGACACCAATCAAAAAAGGCGTCCCACTGAGGCTGTTTAATTCAGGCTTTAATTCTTTACTTATTGCCCAGAAAGATTGTCTTTTTATGAAAGACCAAAGGTCTGTGAAGCAGCCGTGAATTCCCCAGACTGTCCTCAGAAAGGGAGACCTGTCAGAGCAAAGACCGTGTCAAAGGACCAGAACGCTTACTCGCGCCACGTGTGGGTCAGGGTTCCAGAGCTGGACTCCGTCTGCCTTTGAACACAGCAGAATACATTAATTCATTAACATTTTTAGGATAGTAGGTTCTAGCAGCATTCCAGTAAAGGGGGCTCACAGCGCTCACAAATTAACCATCTAAGTGGAATTTACGTCACAAAACGTCCCACAGTGAGCCTGGAGAGCTTCCACACAAGAGAGGACGCTGGCATGGGAGCAGTCACCTGCCTGACGGTAACTCCTGAAATGCCTGCCTGCTCTACAGACGCCAGAGCTGGGGCCCCGGAACCTCAGGATGTGAAACAGCCAGTGCACCTTCCAGATCCCACTTCTGACACCAGAAATGTCGTGTTCACGGAAGAAAAGCAAGCTGATTGTGAGAACAGGCGCACAGTTTAAACTGAGGAAACACAAAGTGAAAGTGATCCACTGAGCCTTCCCCCCGGAGCTATTCATTTACAGGGGCTGGGGGTTGTGGGGGTGTGGGGGGAGGTCAGATGCGCAGGCATTCCCTCCCCTGAAGGCAATCAGTTGCCAGACTGCAGGTCTGCTCCCTGCCTCTGGGGACAATGGACAGGCTCCTGTAGGAGAGGTTTGCACCCTACTGATAATGTTCCTATGGAGACCCAGAGACCACCCCCTAGACCACCCTCTCATTGCTGTGTAACCTATAGTGCAGCTCCTCCCTGTGACGTATG
>NW_022111358.1:48254046-48255305 GCF_000313985.2 Echinops telfairi | reverse complement strand
GAGCTCTGTGCCACCACCCTGCCTCTCAGGAGCACCCAGCCGTCCCCGAGGACAGAGTAGCTCTACTTCTTGTCCCAGGCCATGTCCCCCAGGGTCCTTGATGCCATCAGAGAAGGGTGCCAAGGTCCACTCTGGTTTCTTGAACTCAGGAAAAGAAGCTACAAATAAGAAAATCAGGTTTCCAGGTGGCTTTGAATATCACAGTTATGGATTCTGTTTGTATTGCAATTGGGGATTTAAAAAAATTAGCATTACTTTCTAAAACTGTTAGTTGAGCTGTTTTTGAGTCCCCTCCTTGACCTTGTACTCCCAGGGAGTCCCACAGTTTCCTAGCCTTAGTCCTCTGTCCTGTCCTCTTGCCTTACGTGCCCCTCCACATTGGGGCCCGGGGTTGGTGGTAATAGATTTAGGGTTCAGTCATTGTTTCTGGGTCTCCTTTTGTTAAGTTTTACTCCACAAATATTCCCTTTCTTTTTGAACTCCTCGCCTTTCTCTCTTCAAGCCCCTCATAACCACGAATCCAATATTGCCCCCATTTGGCCTGCTCTTGATACCATCTGTCAATGGGCTGCTGTCCTTGGGTGTCTCACTCGGCGGTGTGAGGCCAGGTGGACTAGACAAACGAATCCAGAGACACTCACATGTGTATAAGAGAGCTTCACATCAAAGAGTAATTATATATCAAGAAAACATCCCAGCCCAGTGCAGATCAAGTCCCTAAGTCTGATAGTAGCCCATATGTCTGATACCAGTCTGTAAATTCCTCTTCAGACTCATGCAACACATGCAATGACACCAAATGCAGGAAGATCACAGGCAAGTGGGTGGAAAGTTTCGTGGAACCAGTGGTGGTGGAAGCATCTCAGTGCTGGTGTGGGTCTCCATGTGACTCTTCCAGCTCTGGGGCTCTGGCTCCATCAGCATTGCTCCATGTGGCTTGTCAGCAGGAAGATGAAGCAACAAGAGTGTGTGTCCTGCCTCCAGGGAGGAAGACCAGAGTTCCCAGAATCCTCAGGAGAAGGCCATGCCCACACAGAAGCACCATTGGCTATGATGTGATTGACAGGCTAGACTCCACCCCTTTGCTCAAGTTGATGGGAGATGATGTAACTGCCACAGTGGGTGTTTCCAAGGGCTGCCCGCATTGTGGCATTAGAACTCCCCTTTTCCCTACGATTGCATTGAGTGAATGGACCACGTTTTGTGTGTCCAGTTATCTGTCGATGGACCCTTGGGTTGCTTCCCCCTTGGACTTGTAA
>NW_022111358.1:48251297-48252776 GCF_000313985.2 Echinops telfairi | reverse complement strand
GGGCACTGGCCTATGACACTCCCTGAGGCAACTCCGGAGTCCCCTGGGGAAAGCACTCTTCCCTCAATCACATCTGCTCAAATTTCCTGGGAAGGGCGGGGAAGATCCCCCACCAAGGAGCAGCATCCCCCATCTCCGGCTCAACCCTAACCTTGACCACACCTGGCAGCGGAAAGAGTGCACAGAGCTTCCAAGGCCTGACCTTTCAGAGCGGCTGTGTTTCCAAGCCTTTCTTCCGAGGCACTTCTGCCTGGACTTCTGCCTGCCTCCAGCTTTTTGCTCCACAGCAGAGCGAGTGGACTGCTGGCGCCCAGTAGGGCCGCCAAACCAAACCAAACTCACCGCCATCAGCCCTGCTGGCGTGTTGGATTACAAGTTGGGATGCCCACTGCAAGGTCAGCGGGTCAAACCCACCAGCAGCCCTGAGGTAGAAGGATGAACTTTCTGCTCCCGTCAGGAGTCACCGGCAGTTCTGCCCTGTCCTGTGGGGACTCTATGATTGAAGTCACAGGGAGCTTCAAAACCCACACTTGGCCTTGGGCCTGGAGGCAGGGTCTGGCACCATTCATTCTGGAAGCTCCCCTGGTGAGCCCAGTGTGTGGCCACGCTGGCAACCAGCCCACAGCTGCCCTCGGGTCCCTGGGGCTGTGATGTCAACTCGGGCGGATGAGTCTTCTTCCAACTGAATGGTCACAAATAAGGACACAGGCAGGGGCCTTGGGAGCAAAGGACAACTGGCCACCCCAACTGGCTTCAGGAGGCCAAGGCCTCCGTCCGCAGCCAACCCACCACCGCCTGGGGTCCATTCCAACTCCCAGTGGCCCCGCAGGACAGAGCTGACAGCCCCAGGGGCTTCCAAGCCCATCATCCTTCGGGAAGCCAGCTGCCCCAGCTTGCTCCCTCAGAGTGGCTAGTGGGTTTGAACCGCAGCACTTAACCACTGGGCCACCAGGGCGTCTCACTCTGAACCACAGCAGCAGTCACCGTCACCTGGGGTTCCCAGAGGCTCAGGCACAGGGACACTCGTGAGGATGGTGGGGGACCCCGCACGCAGGTGGGCCCCCTAACAGCCACAACAAGCGAGCTCTGGGGGCGCAGGGTCGGGAGAGGGCCCACTTGGCAGCACCGTGCAAGAGCCTGGAGTGAGGTGTCTTTGTTTTTCATGAAAATGATGAGAAGTCACCCCCTCCCACCGACATCGGCAGCCAGCAGGACCCACGCACAGGCCTGGGAACACAGTGAGGGGTCCATTACCGCCCCGAGCGTGCCGGGACTGAGTACATCTCCTCGCTCCTCGCACTGCTGCGCTCCAGAACAGGGGTGACGGTGTGCCCCCTCCCTCGGTGCTGGCCTTGCTGGCCTGTAAGCCCTAGAGCCTTTCACCGGGGCCTCCTCTGGCCCTGACGCTGCCGGCTGTATGTGCAACCCTCCCTGGTGGTGTCGCTGGGCCAGGCACCGGTTGGCAGGTCTTTCCCCCGG
>NW_022111358.1:48248309-48249906 GCF_000313985.2 Echinops telfairi | reverse complement strand
GAAAGAGGCTGGTGGTTTTGACCTGTATCCATTGTGGCTTATGGGCAAATGATTGAATGATGCAGGAAGCAACAAGAAAAGACGGAAAGAGCACGCGGTCATGGTGCCCCAAAGAACCAGTCCACCGTCCGCCGTTTCAGCAGGTAGATGTGAGCAAGAACCAATGGTGCGGAAGGAAGAAGTCCGAGCTGCACTGAAAGCATCAGCCAAATACAAGACTCCAGGAATTGATGGAATGCCCATTGAAATGTTTCGGCAAGCTGATGGGGCCCTGGAAGCACTCACTCTTCTGTGCCAGGAAAACTGGAAGACAGCTACTTGGCCAACTGACTGGAAGAGGTCCATATGTGTACCCATCCCAAACACAGGTGACCCATCAGAATGCTCAAGCTATAGAACAGTATCATTCATATCCCCTGCAAGTAAAATTTTGCTGAAGGCCATCCAACCACGGTTGCATCAGTACATTGACAAGGAGCTGCCAGAAGTCCAGGCTGGATTCAGAAGAGGCCTTGGAACAAGGGATGTCATTGCTGATGTCAGGTGGACCTTGGCTGAAGGCAGAGGATACCAGAAAGATGTTTGCTTGCGTTTCATTGAATCTGCCAAGGCATTCAAGAGTGTGGGCCAGAATAAAGCATGGCTATCCTCGAGAAGAATGGGAATTCCAGAACACTTCCTCGTGCTCACAAGGAATTTGTACACAGATCAGGAGGCAGTTGTGCGAACAAGGGATACTGCATGATTTAAAATCAGGAAAGCTGTGTGTCCGGGTTGTATCCTCTCACCATACTTGTTCAATCTGTGTGCTGAGCAAATCCTCAGAGAAGCTGGCTTACGTGAAGAAGAAGGTGGCATCGGGAATGGAGGAAGGCTTGTTAACCACCTGCGATACACACAGATTGCACGACCCTGATGGCTGAAAGTGAGGAGGACTTGAATCCCTGTGAATTATACCTCAATGTAAAGAAGACCCAAACCCTCCCAACTGGACCAATCAATGGGTAAACACCATGATCAATGGAGCAAAGGTTGAAGTGGTCAAGGATTTTGTCGTACTCGGACCCACAATCAATGCTCATGGAAGCAGCAGTCAGGAGATCCAAAGGCAAGTTGCCTTAAGTCAATCTGCACGAGACCTCTGCAGAGTGCTGAAGAACAGGGGCCTTTCTCTGAGGACTAAGGTACGCCTGACCCAAGCCATGGGATTCCCATGGCTCCGCACGCATGAATAAGCAAGACCAAAGAAGAATAGCTGCATTGGGATTGTGGCGCTGGAGAAGAACATAGAAAGTACCATGAACGCTGCAAGCATAAACCAGTAGTCTTGGAAGAAGTATGGCCAGAGTGCTCCTAAGAGCAGTGGTTCTCCACCTTCCTGATGCTGCGACCCTTTCAGACAGTTCCTCATGTGGTGGTGACCCCAACCATAACATTATTTTTGTTGCTACTTCATCACTGTCATTTTGCTACTGTTATGAATCGGGCGACCCCGGTGAAAGGGGTCATGACCCAACAGGTTGAGAACCGCTGTACGAAATATTTATGTGCTCTCTACAGGCAGAAGAATGCTAGATTAGAAACAGCAGAATAGAGA
>NW_022111358.1:48246540-48247451 GCF_000313985.2 Echinops telfairi | reverse complement strand
AGAATGACAGTGGATTATTGTAAACTTAACCAGGTGGTGACTCCAATTGCAGCTGCCCTTCCAGATGTGATTTCATTGCCTGAGCAAATTAATACTTGTCTTGGTGCTTGGTATGCAGCTGTTGATCTGGCCAATGCCTTCTTCTCAATACCAGTCTCAAAGGACCACCAGAAGCAGTTTGCCTTCAGCTGGCAGGGACAACAATACACTTTCACAACTGTCCCCCAGGGGAACATAATTTAGTCCGAAGGGACCTTGATTGCCTGTCTCTTCCACAAAACGTCACACTAGTCCACTATCTTGATGACATTATGCTAATTGGACCCACTAAGGAGGATGTATCAAAGACTCTAGATTCATTGGTACAACATCTGTGTGCACAAGGTTGGGAAATCAACCCAACGACGATTCAGGTACCCTCCACCTCAGTAAAATTTCAAGGGGTCCAGTGGTGTAGGGCGTGTCCAGATATTCCTACTAAAGTGAAGGATAAGCTATTGCATCCCAACCCCCCAGTGGCTAAACAGGAGGCACAACGCCTAGTGGGCCTCTTCGGATTTTGGAGGCAACATATCCCTCACTTGGATGTTCTACTTCAACCTATTTATCAAGTGACATGAAAGACCTCCAGTTTTGAGTGGGGCCCAGAACAAGGAAAGGCTCTGCAGCAGGTTCAGGCTGCCGTGCAAGCTGCTTTGCCACTGGGACCATATGATCCAGCTGACTCGATGGTGCTAGAGTGTCAGTTGTAGATAAAGATGCAGTGTGGAGTCTTTGGCAGACCCCTATTGGTGAATCACAGCGTAGACCGTTGGGATTTTGGAGTAAAGTCTTGCCATCCTCTGCAGACAACTACTCCCCTCTTGAAAAACAGCTGTTGGCCTGTTACTGGGCCTGAGAGGAGACTGAAC
>NW_022111358.1:48243925-48245893 GCF_000313985.2 Echinops telfairi | reverse complement strand
AGGACTTTAATAATCAAGTGGATAAGATGACATGCACTGTGGAGACTGGTCCTCCTCTTTCCTCTGCCACTCCGGTCATCGCCCAATGAGCATATGAACAAAGTGGACATGGTGGCAGGGATGGAGGTTATGCATGGGCACAGCAGCATGGCCAATAGGGACATATGGGATTAAGAAGAGCAGAGTTCGATTGGAGGGCAGGGAGATAAATGGCTCCACAAGGCCCGCCCCTCTGGCTCTTGCTCTCTGGTGATCAGAACATGGTGTGGTCACTTTAGCTAGTTCTCCACCTCAACGTGTGAGCTACACTACCTGTGGGATCCTGTTGCTAGAGCTTGAGGCTCCTTAGAGACCTGCTTCTCCACACTGTATATCACTTGAGCTTGAGGCTGGTGGATCCTGTCATCTTGCATTGCTTGAATTCAATATCCCATCTGGGCCTACTTCACTAAGCTCCTGAGCTGCTGATTGTTGGTGACCCACCCTGTGGGCAGACTGCCTGCATTGCCCAAGGGAAGACTCCACTGTCTACTTCCTTGACCTTGGCCCCAGCAGCCCTCGTGAGTTGAACTGAGCCCTCTGTACTGCTGTGTGGACTAATTAGCTGTTACATTCTTTCATGCTGTACAAATATATCCATCTATATGCACACGCACATATACACATAAACATAATCATCAGTGGTCTGGTTTTGTTTCTCTAGAGAACCCTGCCTAACACAGCCTAACGGAGATGGATTGACACAATAGACTGACACAATGGGCTCGAGGATAAGAACTGCGAGGGTGACGCAGGACCCAGCAGTTCCCCCTGCTGTACACAGAGTCCACATGGGTCAGACGCCACAGCACCCAACACCAGTGGGTGGGGAGGCCCCCTGGTGGTGCAGTGGGTGAAGTGCTTGGTGGCCCTTGGAACAGCCAAAGATGTGGCTGCCTGCTCCCATACTGATGACAGCCTTGGGGGCCTGGTGGGCAGCTCTGCTCGGTGCTACAGGGTCACTCAGAGTCGGCAGGGCCTGGAGGGCAGGCTGGGTTTGAGATTTTTGGGGGCCAGAGCATGGGCTCAGTGCTCCAGCGGAGAGGCGGGGATTATTCAGGAGCCCCCCATGGCCCGCCCCCTAACTGCTGGGGCTGGGGATGGTGGAGGTTCACGTCCCTGGTCAGCTGAAGAAAAGGTTCTGGAAGCCTGCGGAAACTTCCAGAAGTTCTGTGGCAGTTGAGGCCCCTCAGGAAAGGGAGCCATTTCCTTTACTGGCCTGGTCTGGACACCCGGATCCCGGCGGACTGACCGTACCTGCGGTTTGGCTCAAGTGGGTGAGCAGGCTCCAGCCCCGTGAGGGGCAGTGAGAGGGCAACCTGAGAGGGAGCCCCACACAAGAGGGGTTCCTGGGGGACGCAGATGGAGGCTCATAGGACTGAGATGGGGTCCCTGGAAGACCCAGTCAAGGGACCCCACAGGATAGAGGTAGGGTCTCAAATAGAGGTAGAGTCCCCTACAGGACAGGAGTGGGGTCCCCAGTGGACAGATGAAGGTCACATAGGGGAGAAGTGGGGCTTCTTGGAGGAACACAGGTGGAAGAGAGGTGGGGTCACAGAGAACAAGTGGGACCCCCAGAGGACAAAGGTGGGGTCCCTGGAGGACAAAAGCAGGGGCCCCTGTGGGGGCTGCCCCACCCTCCAACGCTCCTCCAGCCCCATCCCCAGGATTCTGGGTTCCCGGCAGCTCTGCCCCAGCCCTGCCGCTCCTGGGAGGCCCCCCCTAACCCCCTATCCTCCCCTCCCCCACAAAGTCCTGAGGACACCATGCAGAGCCCCCAATGGCTGGGTCTCTGCTCCCCTGGGAGTGCTGCCTGGGACTCCCTGGGAGTGGTGTGCTGGGGCCTTTTCCATCCTCCTCGGTGGTCAGGCAGAGGATATCCTGGATGGCCTAAGGACCCAGCAGGGTCCACACTGCTCCAGGCCACTC
>NW_022111358.1:48242000-48243606 GCF_000313985.2 Echinops telfairi | reverse complement strand
TGTCCTTGTCCTGGCTTTTCCAAGAGCCCTGGTGGCACTGAGTGGGTAAGCATGGGACCACTAATGGCAAGGTTGGCAGTTTGAACCCACGAGGCGCTTGGAGGAGGAAAGATGAGGCTGTCTGCTCCCACAGATTGACAGTCTGGGAGCAGTTCTACTCTGCCCCGCAGGGACGCTGGGTCGGACTCGATGGGATGGGTGGCAGCGGCTGGGTGCCGACTGGAACTGAAGTAGACCCCTGAGAGTCAGCTTCCTGGATGTCCGTGCCCCTCCCCACCATCCCCCAGCCCCCAGGTCTCACAGGTGCCCTGAGGAGCGGAGCTGACCGGGGTCACCCCAGGCATCAGGTTCCTCCTGTAACTGGGTGTGCCACCCAGTCAGTTCCAAGTCCTTGCCACCCGGCAGGAGACAAGAGAAGGCCCCCAAGGGGTTCCGAGGCTGCCAATCCTGATGGGAGCAGACAGCCTGGCCTTTCTCGTGCAGAGCAGCTGGTGGGTCTGAACTGCCGGCCTTGTGGTGGCCACCCCAGCACTTATCACACCGAGCCACTAGGGCACCTTGCCCACCTCCCAGGTGCCGTGGGGCCTACACCAGCTTGTGGCGCACCCTGTGGGCTCTCTGTGGCTGTTCTCCCTGAAGCCATCACCAGGCCTTTCTTGTTCCTGCCCACAGGGTGGATTCAAACCCCCGGCCTTTATGTCTGACAGCCGACTAAGGTCTCATGACAAATCCCGGTTTCTCTCCACTAGAGCTGAGTTTGCGCCTGGTGCCCTCATCAGTGGGACTTCAAAGGGCCCCGCCTCCCCATCAAGGGCTGTCTGCCCCCGTCTTCCCTGCCAGGTGCTCCCCTCGCTGCTGAATCAGACGGAGAAGCTGAGCGGCTGGCCCGGTGTGCTCTCTGAGGCGTCTGGACCAGAATAAGGCATGGCGACACCCCTCCTCTCGGATGTGCGGGTGGAGTACCTGGAGCAAGTCTCCTCGGTCACCCTCAAGTTCAAGCCGGACAAGTGGAGCAAGATGCTGGGGGCAGAGGAGAGTGTGGCCATGCTGACCGAGTTCCTGGAGAAGCCGGACGTGACAGTCCTGATGCTGACCCTGAATCCGGCCGGCCTGATCATGACCAGCCTGGGCTTCCCCTCCTCGCTCAAGTCCAAAGCCGTCTACTTCCTGAAGAAGAAGCCCGAGAACATCACCAGGGACAACTACAAGTCCTGCCTGCTCTACGGGGACCTCAGCCCCACGCCCGTGGACCAGCTGATCGCCACTGTAGAGGAGGTGGGTGCCCGCCACCGGGGCCAGGCAGGGCTCGGGAGGCCCCCTCACCTTCTCGGGCGGGGGGTGGGGGAGCCTCTCAGGACCTGGGCATGCCAGGGACAGTCCCTGCCTGGCCTGCAGAGGCTGAACCTCGATCACCAGCAGGCTCCAGGCTGCCTGCCCGAGCGGGGCCACCAAGGAGAAGGTCTCCCTTCCAGGGCTCAGGGAGACCCTGGGACAAGGCCCTGATGTCACCATGATCGCTGGGCAAGATCTTTCAGTCTTCTCGCTCACGGCCATTGAGTCCATGCCTGCTCACAGCAACCCTAGGGGACAGGGGTCTGTCTCCAAG
>NW_022111358.1:48239571-48241566 GCF_000313985.2 Echinops telfairi | reverse complement strand
CTGAGCGGCTGGCCCCGCGTGGTCGCCGAGGACATTGTGCTGCAGGCCCACAAGCTGAAGAACGAGATGTTCGTGATGGGGGGCAAGGTCAAGGGGAAGACACTGCTGCCCATCCCCGAGCACCTGGGCAGCCTGGACGGCACCCTGGAGTCCATGGAGAGGTCGGAAGCCAGATGACTCAGTCCTGGGGGGAGAAGGCTCTGGGTCCCAGCCGGGGATGTAGGGGTGTACCCCCAGTCTACTGGTGGTGTGAGACTCTTGGAATAGTCACCAGTGTCCTCACTGGGGACAGTTGCTCTTCCATGTGTCCAGTGTCTGCCCGGGGGTCCCAACAGGAGCTCAGGGGGCCCATCGCAAGCACCCCCTCTTCTCTATTGAGCCACTGGCATCTGACGCCCCCCTCACCCGTCCAGCGTGGGAGTGGGAGGGTCCTGTTTTGCACTCGTGCCCCCCACACACACATACAAACACACACATACATACACACCCGCCCTGTGCCCACAGGATACCCCCAGCCTTGGACGACTCAGTGCTGCACGCCATTGAGACCATCATCATCGACTGGTCCCACCAGATCCGCGATGTGCTGAGCAAGGACTCAGCCCAGGCCCTGCTAGACGGGCTGCACCCGCTGCCCCGCGTTGAGTTCGAGTTCTGGGATGCCCGGCTCGTGAACCTCAAGTGCATTCATGAGCAGGTAACTGTGGGCGGTGCACGCTGGGGCAGGGTCTCAGCCAGGGCCCTTGTGTGTGTGTGTGTACGTGTGTGGTGGGGGTGGGGGTGTAATTCTCCACTGGCAGCATTTGGGGTCTCAGCGTGTGCCCATGGTTGGTCTCAGCCGCTCAGCTAGTGCCTATTGGGGACCTCGGCATATGCCCATGTGGGGTAGGAGGTGGGGGTGGGGGCGGGATCTCAGCAGGCTGCTCACAGGCCAGGCAGCCTCACGCCAGGTGCAGCTGGTGGCTTTGGGAAAACTCTCAATCTCTCTGAGGGTGGGGTGGGGCAGGCGGGGGTGGCTGTGCATGCAGCATGTTGGCTGGGACTCGAACCTGGTCTCCTGCAAGGAAGGCAGATTGAACCACTGCCCCCCGGGCCCACTTGTCCCCCACCGGCCCCGGTCTGCACTGCCCCCAGCTCGGGCTGCAGCAGCGAGCGGTGGACGAGCAGCCCGTCCCCACAGCTCAACAGGCCCAAAGTGAACAAGATTGTGGAGATCCTGGAGCATGCCCAGAGCTGCTACTGGCCGGCCCTGCAGACTGTCTACACCAGTGTCACGGAGGGTGAGCTGCCGCCCATGGGCCCCGGGGACACGCCCACGAGCAGGACCCCACTTCTCCAAGGACCGGGGGTCAGCACTGGAGAGAGCGATTCAAAGGCTGGTTTTCCCTCAAGTCAATTGTCAGGCCTGTCTTCCAAGGCGCGCACTGCACCCTCCGTTCACCCCACGCAGCCCCCACGCCCGGGTCTCCCGGGGAGGGCCCTGGTGGTGTCCTGGTTACGTATTGGGCTGCTAACTGCGAGGCCAGCAGTTTGAAGTGACCACCAGCAGCAGCGGAAGCTCCGAGGGAGGAAGAGGCTTTCTGTCTCTGCAGTCTCAGAACCCCCCAGGGGCAGCTCCTCCCTGTCCCCATGGACCCGTGGGCCCTGAGCTGGTGTTTGCTCCCCGCAGGGCTGAAGGAAGCCAACGACATCGTCCTCCACCTGAAGCCTCTGAGGATCCTGCTGGAGGAGATGGAGCAGGCAGACTTCACAGCGGTGAGCCGCGCCCGAGGGGAGTTGCCTTGCTCCAGGTCCGGGGGGTTCCCTTGTCGCTCTGAGTGCCAGGGCAACTGGGGGTGGGTGGGCTTGGGTGCCCCGGGCAGGGAGACTGGATATGCTGCTGCTAGCTGGGTGCCGCTGCCCCCTGACTCACAGCCCCGCTCCCCCACCCCACACCCAGCTCCCCACCTTCATCGCCAAGGTCTTGTACACTATCTGCTTCATCTGGGCCACCTC
>NW_022111358.1:48237117-48238880 GCF_000313985.2 Echinops telfairi | reverse complement strand
GCCCCTCTGGGCGGACTCCTGCCTTTCTGTCAGCAGCCAAGCATGCGCACCATTTATGTCACCCTGGACAGCTCCGGCCACCCCACCCAAACCCAAACCCAGTCGATGCCGGCCCTAGAGACCCTATAGGGGAGAGTAGAAGGATTCCTGGGGTTGCAAATCTGCACTGGGGCAGACCGCCTCCTCTCTTTGCCTCGGGGTGGCGGGTGGGTTTGAACCATCCACCTTGAGATTAGAAGCCTGGTGCCTAACCCCCAGAGCCACCAAAGCTCCTTACTTCAGTCCCTCAAACCCAAACCCTACCTCACTGCCCTCAAGTTGAGGCTGACTCACAGTGACCCTGCAGGGCATGGTAGAACAGCCCCTGTGAGTTTCCCGGAGTAGAGAGCCCCGTCTTTCTCTCGCTGCCGGGAGTCTGGGTCGACATGATGGCAACAGTTTGGACTTGGGGGTTCAGCCTGAGGTCAGGGGTCAGGGTTGCAGCACTGAACTCCCTCCCACCCGCGAGGGTGGCTGGCAGGTGGGTGGGATTCATGTCCCCGGAGACAGGAGATGTGGGGCCCTGGGGTACACCGAGGCTTGTCGGCTAGCAGCCTGCAGCCAGCACAGAGTGGAAACTGACCCTGTCCCCTGGGCAGACACGCACGTACCTGAGCCCGGAGGAGGTGCTGAAAGGCCTGCAAGGGGAGGTCGAGGAGGTTCTCAGCAGCATCTCCCTGTCGGTGAACCTGCTGAAGGAGCTCTACCGGACCTACGATTTCTGCTGCGCAAACATGGACCGCTTCTTTAAGGTACCTCTGGGTCCCCGGCAGCAGCAGCAGCGAGGGGAGAGCTGGACCGGCCAGGCCACATGACGCCCTCTCTCTCTGCCGCCCCCAACACAGCCCAACAAAGAGCCCGTGCCCTGGGAGTTCCCTTCCTCTCTGGCCTTTTCCAGAATGAATGCCTTCTTCCACCGCGTCCAGACCATCGAGGTAAGCCAGAGGTGCTGCTCGGCCCTGTGCCAGCTCCCTGGTCACGGATGGACACGCTCACCCGCCCCCTCTCCCCTGTGGCCAATGTGCTCCGAGGGCCTTCACAGCCTGCAAGGGGGGGCGGGGGACGGGGCTCATCTCCTGGTCCCCTCCAGACACTGCCCTGCTGTGAGCCCCCTGCTTTTTTCACTGTGTGGCTTTCCATAGGAAAGCACTGGGCCTTTCTTCCTGATCTCTTGGCCTGGAAACCCATCTACCATGGGGGTGGGGGGATGGGGGGACCCCTGGGGGTGTCTGAAACATGGACGGCAGAGCTTCCCGCATCCCAGCCACATGCTGGGTGCAGAATGGCAGACTAGCCAACCAGGGGTGGGCCTCACTCTGCGCAGTGGCCGCCCAGTCCAGGGAGATCTATGTCATGGGGAAACTGAGGCTCAGGGAAGCCCCCTCCTCCAGCTGCAGCAGTTAGCCAGAACCATTGGTGGCTACTCCCTTGGTCTCATCCCCCTGTTGATGGGGTGAGGTCGGTGACACACTAAATAGCTGCACCAGGAAGCTCGAACGGAGACCCCCCCGGGAGAGTTAGTGGGGGGGGGACACTGACAGCAAGGGGAACTTCAGCAGGGCCCCACCTGAGCATCGTGGGGGGGTGCGGGTAAACGGGCATTTTAAACACCGCACGGGGATGCTTGCTCCAGGGAGAGGACTTGGGGACTGAGCAAGGCAGTGGGGTTCTCGTCTTTGTCGCCTGTTGTATGGCTTTGTTTGTGTGTTTGTTTGAAATGTGTG
>NW_022111358.1:48232736-48234550 GCF_000313985.2 Echinops telfairi | reverse complement strand
TCCTCACCATCCTCCACCATCCCCCAT
The DNA here is from genome assembly GCF_000313985.2 of Echinops telfairi. Taxonomy (NCBI): domain Eukaryota; kingdom Metazoa; phylum Chordata; class Mammalia; order Afrosoricida; family Tenrecidae; genus Echinops; species Echinops telfairi. The sequence goes on along the minus strand of NW_022111358.1, from coordinate 48,234,523 downwards.
CATCATCACCCTCCACCACCCTCACTTTGGGTGACCCTGCTGGTACTTGAAATACCCATGACCTAGCTTCCAGCATCACAGCCACCGCAGTGTGACACGGTGACAGACACCCGTGTGTGGAGAAGACGGAGGAGGAGAGGACGCACTTGAACGATGGTGCCGGCAAGTGACGTTGAAAGGAGCGCGACTGCCAAAGGAACCAGCGGATCTGTCCTAGAGGAAGTACGACGGGAATGCTCCTTAGAGGCCAGGGGGGCGACACCCCGTCTCACAGCACTTTGGACGTGCGCTCGGGAGAGGCCAGGCCCTGGAGAAAGGACGTCGCGCTTGGGAGGCCCTCAGCAAGCTGGGCTGACCCTGTGGCCCCGACCACGGCTCCCTGTGGCCCCGACCACAGCTCACACCTGAGGACCGGGCGGTGTTTCCTTCTGTCGTGCATGGGGTCGCCAGGGGTCAGACCCGACTCCACAGCCCTCAGGACCACAACGACAAGCAGAGAGGAGCAGCTGGGGGTGGGTGTATGGACCTTCCCCGTCCCATCTACTCAGGTTCCTCCTGAGGCTCAGAGCCCCGCCTTCCTCCTCAGCTTCGGACCCCTGCCACCCGCTGCTCCATTTGGGGTGAGCCCCCCACCCACCCCCTGCTCCTGTAAACTCCTGAGCTGTTGGGTAGCGTTTCTCCGGCCGGCCATCCACCCACAGCCAGGGACATCCTGGACCCATGGTCCACACGGCCATCTGCTCTGGGCAGAACATCATCTCAGCCTCCTGCCCAGAAGTCAGAGGGCAAAAAATATGCAACAAAAAAAAATCAAAGGGGGCATGAATTGAAGAGGAAGCAGACAGACAGACAAGCACAGCCAGGGGCAGGAAGGACATTTCCCAGCAGGTACTGCTCCATCTTTCCGATGGAGGCTGGTGTCCTCCTGTGTCCCTGCCCCTCCACCCCGCCCCCGCCCCCACCTTGCAAGCAGTAGCGGCGGGAGGGGTGGGCTGCCTGCTAACAGGAGAGCATGGTTCTCTCCCAGAATCCACAGCTGCCTCACTGGCCAGCCTGGGGGCAGCCCCCCGGCCCTCATGTCACAGCTCCTGTTAGGGACCACCCACAGACCTCTCTCTCCAGGGTCCACGAGGGCCAGCCCTCCCCCCACCCCCCACCCCGCAGCCCAGCCCCATGGGGCTTCTCAGACTGTGACTCTTGAGAACAGCAGACTGCCTCGGCTTTCTCCCCCAGAGCAGCCCGTGGGTTCAAACTGCCAATCTTTCTGTTCGCAGCCCCACCGCGGCTCCTGCCTCTAAGACAGCAGAGCCTAAACCTTCCAGCTAAATCCCCACCGTGCTTCCTGCTCTCAGCTGGCCACTGCACACCTTCCCCGGGCTGAGGCACCACCGCCCAACACACACCCGGCACCCTGACTCCATCAGCCTGAGGCTGATGGCCTCCTGCCTTACCCCCCACCCCAGGCCTACCCCAGCTGGCTCGCAGCACAAGGCGAGTCCAGAGTCCAGGGGCCCCAATGGGTGGGGTGTTGGGCTGCCAGGTCAGCAGTTTGAAAACACCAGCCGCTCCGAGGGAGAGCGATGAGGCTTTGCATTGCCACAGAGGGGCAGCTCTACCCGTCCTGTAGGGTCGCTATGAGTCGACCTCGCCTCGGTGGGTTTGCTGTGGCTGAATCTCTCCTCCTCCTCCCCTCCCCCTCCCCCTCCCTCCCCCAGTCTTGCAGTCCGGGAAGCCCCACCCAGCTGCTGGTGACTTGAATTCATCTTGGGCTTGCAGTCACAGGGTCA
>NW_022111358.1:48229589-48232544 GCF_000313985.2 Echinops telfairi | reverse complement strand
GAAAGAGCCTTGGGGTCCAGTGTCTGTAAAAATGACCCAAACCCTGCCCACTGCCGTGGACTTGGCTCCAGGACCCCAGGGGGACCGTTGCCCTCCATTCCCCGGGGTCGATATAGATGGGAGCACACAGCACCCAGCAACCACCCTCCCCATCCTTCCTGTTGGGTTAGGACCCGCCCTACCCCAGCATGGCCTCAAGTTGTGGCCCCAGCACGGGGGCCAGGCGCCAGGCTTGAAGGAGACTGCGTTCAGACCCCCCAAGCGGGTTCTCAGAGCAAAGGCCATCTCCTGATGGCAGTGTGTGCTGCCTGGGCACCTCCTTGGGGTGACGGGCACCTCCTTGGGGTGACGGCCCCCTCCCAAAAGGAAGTGACTCTCCCGACGCAAAGGTCAGGCTCCTGGGGGCACCCCCCACAGCGAGATGCCATGTGTGGGTGTTCTGTCCAGTGTCTCCTTGCCCCAATCCTGATCTCTCCTGGGCCTGGAACTAGCCCCTGGAGATCGTGGGTCCGGGGGTCTCTGCTCACCTGGAGGTCAAGTTGAAGAACAGGACACGTCCGCTCCAAGGCCCTGGAGTGGGGTGTGGGTGTGGGTGTGTCAGTCGAACCCATCGCTTCAACGTTCTGGCTCCCAGCAACCCGACGTGCACCCAGCAGACCCGCCGGGCCCTGCACCCCTCGCCGTGGTCCTCAGGTCGGAGCCCAGGGCTGCGGCCACGGTGTCGTCCATCCCGCCGAGGGCCACCCTCCTGCTTGCTGTTCCAGCAAGCACGACTGACGTCCTTCTCCAAGGACTGCGTCTCCTGGCACTGCGTGCAGTGGACATGAGGAGAAGGGCTTCAGATAGAAGGGTTAAAATACTACTCCGGCGGGTGCTGTTGCAAGGGCCCCGCCCACACCAGTGGCTTCAAACGAGAGAACTGCGTCTGGAGTCCAAGCTCAGGCTGTCAGCAGAGATGGCTCTCGCCGGAGGCCCTGGGGAAAGGTCCCATTGGGCTCCTCCAGCTCCTGGTTGGGACTGGTGCTCCTTGGCTTGTGCCACACCCAGTGGCTATCTGGTCAGGTCTCATGGTGACTCAGGGTGACCCCGTGCATGCGTGCATGAGCAGAACGGAGGGCCCACCCTGCTTCAGGATGACCCCAGGTTCACAGACTAATCCTCAAAGACTCCATTCCCAAGCAAGGTCACAGTCCCAGGTCTGGGGGATGGTGCAGGATGTTAACGTATCTTTTTTTTGGGGGGGTGGGGAGGGGGTAGGCAATTCAGCCACTGCAGGGGAGCACAGTTTTCCTCCCCCCTGACACCTACATCTCCTTGATGGCTGCAGGCCAGGGAAGGACAGGGAGGGGATGGGGCAAGTGGGGGACCCTGGCTGAGACCCGCCTCTCCCCCATCCCAGCTGCTGACCATGTGTGGGGGCCTCCTGGAGCGGCCGCTGATTCTGGCTGAGGTGGTGCCCAGGTACTCGGTCATGTTGGGGCTCTTTGACGCCGAGCTAGACAACACCAAGATCCTGTACGATGCCCAGATGGCCGCTTCTCAGGGAGGGAACATTCCCCCAATCCACAAGAACATGCCTCCGGTGGCCGGGCAGCTCAAGTGGAGCCTGGAGCTGCAGGAGAGGCTGGAGTCCCCCATGAGGGACCTGAAACACATTAGTCACCCGTGAGTGGTGGTGGCCCCTCTGGGGCTGGGGAGGGGAAAGGGTGGGGTGGGTGGCAGCACCCCTCCCTGGCAGCTGGGTGGAGAGGCTCTTCTCTCTTTGGCCACCTCACTTTCCTGTTGCCCAAACCGTGACCTCTCAAGGCCAAACCCCAGAAGACACCCGCTCAGGACTTCTGCTTCTTCTTCCTTCTCTGTGCATGGGTCCGATTCAGGAGTGCTCTGGCTGCCCCCGCCCCTGAGGGCCCCAAGTTCTAGCTGGAGGGGAGGGAAGGTTAAGGAGGGCCAGGCAAAGCCTGGAACCTACGGCTTCTTGGGCCTCTGATTCCAGGGTCATGTCCAGCCCAGAGGCCCAGCTGGTCTACCAGAAGTACGATGAGATGATGGCCCTGCTGAAAGCCTGCCGTGAGAAGACCTACCAGGAGTGGGTGACGCGAGTGGACCAGGACTGCTACTTCAACCTGGGGCAGCCCCTGATCCAGCGGGATCCCTCCACAAAGCTCATCCAAGTCAACTTCAGCAAGGCGGTGGGTGCAGCTAAAGGTCCAACACACGTAAAGTCACCACACAGGAAGCTGGGTGGTGTTTTTTTAATCACGGCAGGCGCCAAGGACGAGCCTTTCCCCTCTGCCCTCCCCCCAGGGCTCACTCCTGCACAGCGGCGAGCCCCCCGATCCCATCCAGCTCGTGGTGCTGCTGGGGGTTCACGTTTATACCAGGTTTGGCCAGCAACTTTGCTTCATGAGCAAGCCCTTCCGTCAGGCTGGAAACGGAGCCTCAAACCCCCTGGCAGAGTTGGGATGTAGGAGGGAGAGCGCGGCCCAGTGAGCACGTGATGGTTTCGCTTGGTGGCCTTTCACGGTACCCCAAGGGGAACCCCGCATTTGAAAGGATGATAACAGTAATAGTAGTGATAATAAAGCCTTTCCAGGATCTAAACCAATGGTCCTCAGGTGACGCCAGGGGAGTCCAGGGAACTTGGACAAGAGGGCTGTGATCCAGGGCCGATTCGGGAGGCTGTAGGGCAGGGGTTCTCAACCTTCCTAATGCTGCGGCCCTTTTACACAGTTCCTCACGTTGTGGTGACCTCCCGACCACAAAATCATTTTTGTTGCTACTTCATCACTGTCGTTTTGCTACTGGTATGAATCGGGTGACCCCTGTGAAAGGGTTGTTTGACCCCCAAAGGGGTCTCAACCCACAGGTTGAGAACCGCTGCTGTAGCGGGTCAGGAGCAGGTGAGAGGGCGGGGAAGAGAGGGCAGGATGGATGCTCGAATGGGGACCAAAAGGC
>NW_022111358.1:48226941-48229283 GCF_000313985.2 Echinops telfairi | reverse complement strand
CTCGGTGGGTGGCACAGCTGGTGGCCGTCCTGCGTGAGGTCAAGTACCTGAAGTTTCAGCAGCAAAAGGAGATGCCAGACAGCGCGGAGAGCCTGTTCTCCCAGAACGAAACCTTCCGGAAGTTTGTGGGCAACCTGGAGCTCATCGTTGGTTGGTATAATGAGGTAAGCCGGCCTGAGTCCCGTTTCCATTTCTTTGTACCAAGTGCCGGGTGGCTGTGCATAGAACCCACGCAAGTGGCAGCTGGCCAAGTGAAATGAAATTGATGGCTTAATATTTCAAATTGGGCACAAAGTTATGCATGCAAGTGGCGGCAACAGTGATAGAAACTCCATTGCCACTGGACGCCGGGTGGCATGGCATGGTTGTTCAGAGATGGGTTACGCTTCTCAGCAGGCTGTGTGCTGGATGGGTCTAGACTCGTTCCACAGCACTGGCACCCATGCTGCCGCTGAGTCAGGTGCTGTCAAGTGGATCCCCACTCTCAGAGACCTGATGTCCAGCAGGTGGTCCTGGGCCACCCGCGCCATCTTCGTTAGGTCGGAGCCTGGTGGTGGTCTTCCTCCTCTTGGCTGCCGCTCGACTTCACCAAGCATGGCATCCTTTTCCAGGGACCAGGCTCTCCTGACTACGTGCCCCAAGGACGTGAGGCCAAGTCCTGACACCCTCACTTCCAAGGAGCGCCCTGGCTGTACTTGCTCCAGGGCAGATCTGTTTGTCTTGTTGGCAGTCCGTGGTGCTCTACATAGTCTTCTCCAGCCCCCACCGTTCAAATGCAGCCATTCTTAGTCAGTGTCCAGCCGTCGCGTGCTTACGAAGCGATTAGACACACCCTGGCTTGGGTCGGGCCCGCCCTAGTCCTCCAAGTCACCTCCCTGCTTGTCAACACATTTAAGGGGTCGCGTGCAGGAGATCAACTCAGGGCAGTGCATCATTCGATCTCTGGCCGGCTGCTCCCATGGGCACTGATGGTGGCTCACACACACATACGCAAGAGGCAACCCTTGAACGCTCCGTCTCAGCTCTGCTTGCCGTGGTGGGACCTGTTGGTCCAGGGGTGCGGACTGCGCTCTTCTTGACCTTGAGCCGTCGTGAGGACTGAAGGCCGCCGTCCGGGGTCACCAGCAAGTGCTCCATTCGAGTCCCCCTCACTCTGAGCAGGCAAGGGGATGCCACCTGCATATCGCAGGTTGTTCACAAGCCTTCCTCCCATCCCGAGGCCGCACCCTTCCTCATCTCATCTGGCTCCTCTGATTTGCCCTTCGCCACCCGGTACGTCTGGAACGGCCCTTCCCTGGTGGGTCAGGGTCACTGTGGCAGCGACATCATCTGGTGTCAACTTGAGACAATTAAGGAGTGACGGGGTGGGGTTTAGCCTGTCAATCAGGTCACAGTTTGATGACCTCATTTGGAGGGGCTCCAGAGATAAATAGCTCACTGGAGGCCGGACACACCCTCTCTCCTGCGTCATCTTCCTGCTAACAAGCCACACGGAGCTACACTGATGGAGCCAGAGCCCTGGAGCTGGAGGAGCCAGCCACATGGTGACCCACACCATGCTTCCGCCACCGCTGCATCCACAAGACTTTCCACCCACTGGCCTGCGATCTTCCTGCATTTGGTGTCATGGCTTGTGTCGCATGATTCTGAAGAAGAATTTACAGACTGGTATCGGGCATATGGACTAATGTCCGATTGATGGATTGGCTGGGATGTTTTTTTGATATAGAATTACACTTTGGTTAAAAAAAAAAAAAAAAAGAATTACACTTTGGTATGAAGCTCTCTCTTACATCTATATGAGTGCCCTGAATTTGTGTCTCTAGTCAACCCAGACTAGCACATTATGGTACCTGGGCAGTGGGGTACTAGAAGCAAATGATGAGGATTGTTTGACCTCTCCCTCATGGTAGGGTTTCTTCTGTGGCTAGCCAGAGGTCAGACATGGCCATGTAGTTTCCTGGGTTGTTTTCTAGGGAGAATATGGGAAGTTAAACTTTTGATCATTTTCTTTGGGTGTTGTCTTGGTTATTCCTATTTGAAAATGATGAAAATGAATGTTAATATATATTTTGAGCTCAGAGACAGAAATCGCCCCTTGAATTTCTCAGAGACCATGCTGCTTAGTGAAAATGGCTGACAGAAGGCCCAGCCCCGGCTCGAGGCAATGAAGCCAGAGGCCTAAGGTCATATTTTGTATCAACAAATAGTTTAAAGATTAAGACAATAAAAAATATTTGAAGACTGAAAAAAAAAAAGATAAATCAGATAAGGATTGAACGTGACTATTTTAAGACTTGAGTTTAGAATCTGGCTGTACTCCATTTACACAGTTTTATTCT
>NW_022111358.1:48224730-48225918 GCF_000313985.2 Echinops telfairi | reverse complement strand
GTAGGTGCAGATATGATTTTATTACTTTGTCTAAAAATTATATATGGCTAAAGAGTTGTGTCAGAGTGTCAAGCTGACAAGGGGTGGTCTGTGGTAGTTACATCATCTGGTGTCAACTTGAGACTATGAAGAGTGAAGGGGTGGAGTCTAGCCTGTCAATCAGGTCACAGCTTGATGACCTCATTTGGAGGCGCTACAGAGATAAATAGCTCACTGGAGGCCGGACACACCCTCTCTCTTGCTTCGTCTTCCTGCTGGCAAACCACAAGGAGCTACACTGATGGAGTCAGAGCCCTGGAGCTGGAGGAGCCACGTGGTGACCCACGCCCATGCTAAGATGCTTCCACTGACTGCCACTGGATCTACAAGACTTTCCACCCATTGGCCTGTGAACTTCCTACATTCAGCATCATTGCATGTGTTACGTGAGTCTGAATTGGGATTTACAGACTGGTATCAGGCATATGGGCTAATATTCGACTTATGAACTTGATCTGGAACTGGGCAGGAGGTTTTCTTAATGTACAATGACTCTTTGATATAATAAATAAAGCTCGTCCTATTACATATATATGAGTGTCCTGGATTTGTATTTCTAGTCCACCCAGACTCACACAGTCCCGAACCATCGAAGATCAAAAGGCAGCATTTGCAGGAGAGCAGAGTTCAGAGGGTCAGGAAAGGAGGAGAAATGGAGACGGGAATGGGGAGGAAGTGGGAGGAGGGGAGTGCATCGAGGGACTGGTAACGGATTCGGTGAAACAAAACGCACATCACTTAGTGAATGGAGAATGGGTGCCCAATGTACGATAAAGATATATATATATATACTTTTAAACCGGACAAGAACTATTTACCAGAATCCAGGCGAAGATGGCTCCCTGCCACCTGAGGTATCTAGTGAGAAGCTATGTGTGTAGGTGCTGCCCTGGAGACGTGCTGAAGAGACCTGGGGAGATGGTGGTCGCCCCCAAGCTTCACAGTTCCAGAATCGCCTTCAGGTTGCTTCCTTGCGATGGCCCCGTCTGAGGATTTAACACGAACAAGCTCGCTTTCAGGAGCTTGGTGACAATGAGGAGTTCCCAAGGTGGTTATATTTGGGGGACAGTCCCTTCTAGTGGAGAGGATGTTCAGAGCATCATCATCCTGGTCTGGGGGCCCCCGGAAGCCTGGAGAATGTGGACTCAG
>NW_022111358.1:48222037-48223696 GCF_000313985.2 Echinops telfairi | reverse complement strand
GTCAAGCTGCTGGCTGCTGAGACAACGCTGTTCTGGAACAGTGAGGGTAGGGGGCTCGGTCCACCGCGTGTGGGAGGGGAGGGTATGATGTGTCCCGTGTCTGTCCCCAGACCCAACTAGAGTAAGTGGCTCCTTCTGCCTTCTGCCTCAATGGGCTGGCTTTTCTCCTCCAAAGGTGGTTTCCCCCGGGTGGTGCATCTAGTTACGGTCTACCCAGAGGGTCCAGAGGCAGCCCCCCACAGGCCAGGCAGGTCCCCCAACAGCGTCCCCCCACAGCGCAGGGCTGGTGCTCTGCTTCAGAAAAGTCAGCCTTTGGAAAAATCCTGCAAGGAAGCCTGATCCAAAGGGAGGGAGAGAGTGGAACAGAATTCCACACACTCGCATGGCCTCCAGGCTTGCGGGAAGCCATTGAGGCTGGCTGAATCCTTTGAGCCTTAAACCTGATGTCTTCCTGAAGCCATGTGATCACCAGACTGGCTACATTAACTAAGTCTGCTCAGAGAGCATGATGTTCTTTGAAAGGACTCCCTGAGGGCATCACGCTGACCACCGGGATGACAGGGGTCAGCGGGGAAGCTCTGGTCGGGCCATGAGACTGTGTTAATGGGATAAAGGGTTCAGAAGAGGAGGGGGTGAATGGTTGCCCTGCTGACTCAACCATCCGTCACGACTGAGGCTGGTCTGACACAGAGCAACCCTGCAGGGCAGAGAAGAGCTGCCTCAGCTTTCTCTCTCGGAGCGGTTAGTGGGTTTGAACTGCTGCCTCTGTGGTGAGCAGCCCAGTGCACAGCCCACACGGCCGCCCAGGCTCCTCGGCTGCCCCGCTGGGAGAAGGGGATTCCCCTGGGGGAGCGCCCCTCGGGGAAATGGTGCCGCCATGCCAAGCTCCAACAGCAACCAAAATGGACACAGCAAACTTGTGTTCTAAGGAAGGAGCTTATTCTCAACATCGGCAACATGAGAAAGGCAAAAGAAACCACCCCAGGGCACTGTCCACCAGGCACCATGGGGCACCCATGGGTGGGGTCGCCTGCTTGACTGCCACTGGTTTTCTAATCTTCAGTGAAGTAGAAAAATGTTAGATCCATGGATATACATATAAAGGACCCTGGTGACTGCTAACTGGAAGGCTGGTGGTTCGATCCCACCCGCCGTGCTGAGGGAGAAAGCGGAGGCTACCTGCTCCCGTCAGGAGGTACAGCCCCAGAAATCCTGGGGAGCGCTGGCTGAGGGTCAGCCTCGAGCCTGGCAGGGGCTGGGGCTTTGGTCCAGGTTTCACCTACCCAAGGAGCCCTCCTGGCACAGTGGGTTACTCCTTAGGTGCTAGCCATAGGTTGGCAGTTCAGACCCGCTAGCTGCTCTGAGGGAGCAAAGATGAGGCTGTCTGCTTCCATGTGGAAACCCTAGGGGGCAGTTTTACTGTCTGACAGTGTCACAATGGGTCAGCACGGACGTGAGAGCAAAGCACGCGCACGTGCGCACCAATGTGCACACACAGCGTTTCCCACTGCAATACTGTTTTGCTGGTGCTTGGGAAACCCCCCCATTCCCCATTCCCAGCTTCTTCCCATCGCCCTTAGCATGACCCCCCGAGGAGCGGCTCCCTCTCCACCCCACCTGCCCTGTGATGGGGTTATTTAAAGCTAAAAGGAAGCTCTG
>NW_022111358.1:48219903-48220752 GCF_000313985.2 Echinops telfairi | reverse complement strand
GGCTTTGCATCGCCCCCCTTCATGCCTCTTTCAGGTGTGTTTGGGTACATTCAGGAGACGCGGGAGATGCTGCACGACCTGCAGACCAGGATACAGAAATCAAAGCAGAATATCGAAGGCATCTCCCAGGCCATGAAGGTGAGTGAGTGGGGCACAGGGCAGGCCTCCAGCAGGGGCACCCAGGAGAGTCTCGGGAGGAGCAGTGCTGGGGACACCCCGCCCAGCAGCTGGCTGCGGTCCCCACGTGTGGGCCCAGGTCCGCGGTCGGTCGGCGGCTCTGCCAGGCTGGCGCTGGGAGCAAGGGCTACGGAAGCCCACGGCGAACCCGGCCTGCCCGGAGAGGGCTCGAGGTTCCATAAAGACGCAGACTCGAGAGCTCAAATCTGAATGCCCCACCCCACCCCGCCCCCCAAAACTGGGGGAAAGTCTTCACTAGTTCTCCAAGATCCGCCAGCCCATCGGCGCCCCGTTTTAGTGAAGACCATGGTCGCTAGAGAGCCACCAGGAAGTCTTTGAACCCCCCTCCCCCATTACCTAATATACTCAAGTAAAAGCCAACCTGAATATCAGCCGAGGCACCTAATTTTACCACCCAAACTGCATTAAAAATGAGCTGGAAAACTCGGCTTATCCACGGGTGTATATGGTGGTTGTCAGTAGCCATAGTGCTGGTTTGCTTTTCCCGGGGTCACATTTAAGCGGTTGTTTCTCTCAGGGACTCGCACACCTGGCGGAGGGGCTGCCCTCATGTGGTTCCCCCACCTGTGACTCTCCCCAAACACCTGAGCGTTGGCCCTCTGGGAACTTTTCTCCCTGAGCCCTCCCTGCATCTCGGCTTCACGCACCCCC
>NW_022111358.1:48218144-48219803 GCF_000313985.2 Echinops telfairi | reverse complement strand
AGGCACGAATGGGGGGTGATACAAAGCCCGTCTGGTCGGGGCAGGAGGGCTGGGTGCCATAAACATCTCTCTGCCCTTGAGATAATTAAGATTTATTGTGCCAACCTGGCCGATAAACACGCGTGGGGTTAATTGAAGGGCAGAGGGATAAATCTGGAGATACTGGTGTATCCCCACCAAAAGCGTCCTTGGGGAGGAGCCCTGAGGATTCGTGGGCTTGTATCCTTCCTGCCAAACCAAGCTCACCACCACCCTCTGGGACCCTGCGAGCTTCCGAGACGGGAGTAGCAAGCCCCGTCTTTCTCCCGAGAAGCGGCTGGTGGTTTTGAACCGCAGGTGAGCAGCCCAAGGCATAACCACTATGCCACGAGGGCCCGTCTAGGAGAAGGGCAGAGACGCCAAAGGCGTACGTGAGAGTAGAGGCACCCAGAGGTGGCAACTCATAAGTGAGAGTAGAGGCACCCAGAGGTGGCAGCTCATAAGTGAGAGTAGAGGCACCCAGAGGTGGCAGCTCGTCACTGCCCTCGTCAGAACTCCCGCACAGTCTCCCTGCCGCCAAGCCAATTCAGGCTCATGATGACCCTACAGGACAGGGTGGACTGCCTCTGTGGGTTTCCAAGACTGTGACCCTGGGAGCAGACAGCCTCCTCTTTCTCCCACGGCGCGACTCGTGGTTGTGAACAGCTCGCCTTGTGATTAACAGCCCGACCACTTAGCAGCCCAAGTCACCACGCAGCCACCACGGCTCCTCTAATGCAGGAGGCTGCACAAACGCACCTTTGGTATGCTGGGTCAGAAGCACTGGGGTGCCTGCTGGGGACTGACTCAGCCGGACCCCGTGGGACAGGGTGGACTGTCCCCAAGGGTTTCCCAGGCTGTCCTCTCTAGGGGCTGGGTCACCAGGTCTTTCTCCCACCCACTTAGCCACCATGGCACCAGGGCTTCAGAAGGCCTTTTGATGAGGAGTAGGGATTAAAACCAGATGATCGCTGTAGTATGATCACACCACAGCCAGAATCCTAGACCCCTGCTGGCCAGTCAAAGGGATGTTACTGATCCCGGCCCTCCTCTGGGAGCCATCATGGGACATACTGCAGGGACTAAGCCCCCCACTCAGGTGCTTCCTGCCCCCAGACCAGGGGTTCAAATGCCCCTCACTGGAGAGAGTGACTTCAGAGTTCCGCTAGCCCCAGAATGCCTTTACCTTGACTCTGCAAGGCCCTCAGGCCCAGGATCTGCTGGCTCTGGGCCCCCAGCAGCCCCCGGAGCAGGCAGGCCTGTACAGACACGGAATCCCCCTCCCAACCCAGCCGAGGAGCGTGGCAGTGAGGGGCAGCGTGGCAGCGCCCTAGCTCCTCCACCTCTCCCCACTCCGTGCCTCCCCTGCAGGACTGGTCCACGAACCCCATGTTTGAGAGAAAGGACAACAAGAAAGACACCCTCCTTGACCTGGAAGGACGGATGGCCAACCTCAACAAGCGCTACATGGCGGTCAAGGAAGCGGGTGTGAAGATCCAGGCCATGGTCACGGTGAGGACCCGCCCACCTGGCGTGCTCTGGAGAGGGGTGGGGTTGGGGTGGCCGACGAAGGCAGAGCCAGACTTCTCGGGGACTGGCTGGGTGGGGACCAGCTGGGTGCTTCCCCGATGCTCCTAGAAG
>NW_022111358.1:48213700-48216422 GCF_000313985.2 Echinops telfairi | reverse complement strand
CCAGAGCTGGATGTGTGCGTGGAGGAGTGGATGAGGGATGCCCAGAGCTGGATGTGTGCGTGGAGGAGTGGATGAGGGATGCCCAGAGCTGGATGCATGGATGAGGAGTGAATGAGGGATGCCCAGAGCTGGATGCACCGGTGCACGAGTGGATGTGTGATGCCCAGAGCTGGATGCACGAGTGGATGAGGGATGCCCAGAGCTGCTGGAAGCACAGAGGGAGGAGTGAATGGAGGATGTGAATGGCCCCTCCGCAGGAAAACGCCGAGCTGTTCAGAGCCGACACCACAAGCCTGTCTTGGAGAGACTACGTCCATTACATAGACCACATGGTCTTGGAGGAATTTGACCAGTTCATTCGCAACTCTTTGACCTACCTGATAGACAACATGGCTGTGGATGTGAGTCACCCAGCGGGCCCAGGGGTCTGGGCGGGGTCTAGCTCTGGGGCTTCCTGATGGCAGAAAGGGCGGTCTTTTGGGAAAATAAAACAGATATGGGGTGACTAAGCTCTCGACTCCCATCAAGAGCTCCAGTCTCGGGAAGCCCTGGGGGCAGTTCTACTCTGTCCTGTCTTGTCCCTGGGGGTCTGCATTGGCTCAATGACAAGGAGCTGAGTAGTGACCGCCCCATCCCAGTTTGCCAGTCCCACTTTGAAGCTGAACATCTTGGGGTCCTCAGGAACCTGCTCCCTGCAGCAGCCACAGCCAGGAGAGATGGGGCCTGGGGTGGCCGAGGGGTGCAGAGGCCGTGACCCTGGCGTGGCCTGTTCTAGGGCAGCGTCGCACCCCTGTTTGAGGTCCACATGGAGCTGGATGAGGATGGGATGCTCTTCAACCCCTCCCTGGAGATGGGCGCCGAGCAGGGCTTCCTGATGCTGATGGAGAGCCTGATCAACGACATCTACAACGCGGCCAAGCTCATCCCCCGGCTCGCCCGTGGCCAGATGAACTACAAGGTCAGTTGTGCACAACACCAGCTCCCGGCGTCCAGCCAGAACTGGGGGCAAAGGGATGGTGACTCTGAATACCCGAGGTTGGCTTGCTCTGTTCTGTCACTTACACACCACGCCACTCTTGGCGCCCCAGCATTCGGCCAAATGAACCTTCCACGCCCTCCGGGCCCCTTGACTGAACAGCATCGGACGTCCTGGTGCCCAACTGCCAGGCCTCATCCGGGCACCAGGCAGGTCCAAGAGGCATGTTTGTCAGGACACGGCTGGGCTGGCTGTGAAGTACAAACGGAAATAGGGGCCGGGAAATGGCTGGGCCGCCCCCGAAGCAGGTGTGTGGGAGTGGGCAGGGCCAGGCTGGGCGGGGGTGGGGTGGAGGTGCGGGTGCGGAGTTAGGTGACGATGCTGAGAAGGAAATTTCTCTCTGGAAACTGAGCTGTTTCTGAAGCCCTTCCCACTGCCAAGAGGACTTCCTTTGGGGGTGCCCCGAGCAAGGGTGAGGAGGAACGGGACCCGGAGGTGAAAGCTGACGTTCAGGGCTTGACTTATTGAAAGCGAGCAAGTACTGTTTGTCAGAAACCTCAGTAAGGAGAGGGGGTGTACACACTTCTGTATACACATGTGACTGTGCGTGTGCAGGTGCGTGCATGCACCTGTCTGCCTGCATGCTCGTACACCCACATCTACACGTGTGTGTATCTGACAACTCCTGTGGGTTTCTGAGACTGACTTTCCCGGTACTAGAAAGGGGTGTCTTTCTACCTGGAGTGGCTGGTGGTTTCGAACTGTGGACCTTGCAGATCGCAGCCCAGTGTATAACCACGACGCCACCAGGCCTCCTTGCTCCTGCCTCACGTGGGGTCCCAGTAAAGCCTGCGCGGAGGGCGGCGTGAAAGGGACTCGCCCCCACTCCTCACTTCTTACTGTGAACAGAGGGAAGGTTCCGGAGCCTCGGCCTTACATCCAGTGACTCACACGCGTCCTGCCTCACCTCCTCCCTTGCCATCCAATTCCATGAACACCTCCCGATGCCCCTTCCTCTCTGTGCATGCATCCTGTTACCCCCCCCTCCTTCCCTAACCCTCTGAATTTGGTCCTGCAGTCAAACCCTGCCTTTAAAACCTCTTTCAAATGGTTGATTGTTCTGCAACAACACCCCTCAACAGTGTCTGTATAGAGCTATTGTGTGGCTGCAAATTGAGCCGCCCCTGAAGGGTGACTAAGGGTCCCCACTTCTCAGGGGTCCCACCAGGCTCTGTTCTGCTGTTAGGTTCTTTGGGTGGGAAATACCTCGGTTCTTGGCTTCGCACGAGAAAGAATTCACGCCGAAGCCTGGTTTGTGATCCAGGTGGGTTTTTATAAAGGAGGGAAGAACTTCCCGGTTTTGCAGTCACTGCACACGGGCACCCTCGTGGACTGCACACCCACAAGTGGTGGCCCGAGGCCAAAGACAGAGGCCCGGCAGAACGGGCACAGGGTAAGTGCCAGAGGGCGAAGAAGGGCAGGGGGTCTGAAGGTCAGGTAGTTGAGGTCTTGGTTGACTCCATTGGCTGAATTAAGCCCACCTGGGCCTAGTTTGGGCAGCCCAGGTGTACCACACACCTGGCTCAGGCTTGAATGGGCGCATGCCCAGGAGTCTCTCTGGCTGGCTACAGGCTCGCCTGATTCTTGCAGCAGCCTCCTGTCGGGGCCTGAGGCATGGAGAGGGACACCCCGTTGCTGTTTCTCACTGCCTCACACAACCAGCAGGCCTGGCCTTTCTTTTGAGTG
>NW_022111358.1:48208847-48212168 GCF_000313985.2 Echinops telfairi | reverse complement strand
AGGCACCCTGCTCAGGTCAGCGTTGGGGTTGTGGCCGTTTCAGAGGACCCCAGCTCAGGTCACGGCGCCCTGTGGGTGCCCCGGCGGGCCCTGACTGGGACACCTGGCCCACAGATCGACTCCTACGAGAAGCTCTATGAGGAGGTGTCCAAGTTGGAGAACACGGTGATCTTCCAGGGCTGGCTGCAGTGCGACTGCCGCCCCTTCAAGCAGGCGCTGCTGAACACCATCAAGCGCTGGAGCTTCATGTTCAAGCGGCACCTGAGTGACCATGTCATCAACAGGTCAGCAGGGCCCTGAGGGCGCTCGTCCACCCCTGTGGCTGACCCCGGGCACCGGAAGCTGCGGGGGAGCCTGGGAGCTAATATGTGGGCGAATAGCCATGCAGTTATACTCCCAATGAGCATCCACCCAGTGGTGGCCAGGAGGGAGTGGTCTGACCATCGCCCCATAGAGAGACTGCTCAAGGCCCCATGGAGCAGCGCTGCTCCAGAACTGAGTCAGAGTGGGACCAAGGATTGGGGGCTCGGGTTGGTGAACCGGGGCCAGTGAACATTGTGCAGGATAAGGAGAAGGGCTGAGTGGACTAGCGCCGCCCCCCACCCCACCCCGTCAGGATCCTGTGGGGCCCCACCGTGGCCTTGCTGCTGGGGGGGGGGGGCTCAGCCTTTCCCCGCCCACTAGCAGCCCCCGACACCCCCATGTCTCGCAGCCTCTCGGACCTGGAGACCTTCATGAAAGGGGCCAGAATGGGCCTGACCAAGACGCTCAAGGAGGGGGACTATGACGGGCTGGTAGAGGTCATGGGGCACCTGATGAAGGTCAAGGAGAGGCAGGCGGCCACTGACAGCATGTTCGAGCCACTCAAGCAAACCATCGAGCTGCTGCGGACTTACGGCGAGGAGATCCCCGAGGAGGCACACGCCAAGCTGCAGGTGGGGACCAGGGCTCGGTGTGGGGAGCGGGGTGACATGGGGTGCTGAGGACTGAGGACAAGGAGACACATGCTAAAATTCAGGTGCAGGTGGGGGCACACGGGCTAAAAAAGTTAGAAACGTGCTGCCACCAAGAGAGGAACGGGGTGGGGGTGGGGGTGGGGGTCAGCCCCTCATGGAGGTGGACACACAGATTGCCTTGTCGCTATTGGCAGCTGTCAACTCCCCCCACCCCTGTTCCCCACCCTTGGGGACCCCAGGCCCAGCAGAAGGTAGGCTGCCCAGTCCTGCACCCTCTCCTTGATCCACTGCGGACTAGGGCCCTGGGATTGCTCTGGAAGGTCAGCTTCACAGCCACAGGCCAGCCTCCGCCGACAGAGGGTGGCACGGAGCTCATGAAGTGCCTCCACTGGGAATTGAACCAGGGCCCTCACCACAGCATCACTGCCCTGCCCCAGTCTATGCTGTGTGGTTAGGCGCTGGCGCGTTGGCTCTGACTCACAGTGAGCCTACACACAGAAGGAAACGCCGCCCGGTCCTGAGCCAGCCTCACAGTGGTTCTGTCTGAGCCCATGGCCGCAGCCACGGTGTCCGTCCATCTCCCCGAGGGCCTTCCTCTGTGTCGCTGCCCCTCCGCTTCACCGAGCACGAGGTCCCTCTCCAGGGACTGGCCTCTCCCGATGCCAGGTCCACAGACCCTGAGACCGCCTCGCCGGAGCATTCTGGTTGTGACCACAGGTGTATCTAGACCCAGCCCAAACCCAGTACCTCGGTCGTCTGACTCAGGGGCCTCGTGGCGGGTTCCCAAGGCTGTAGGTCAGGGTCTCTCAACCTTCCTGATGTCTCAATCTTTTGTACAGTCCCTCATGTGGCGGTGGCCCCCAATCATAAAATTATCTTCAATGCTACTTCATCACTGTCATTTTGCTACTGTGATGAATGGGGTGGCCCCTGTGAAAGGATCATTCAGCCCCCAAAGGGGTCCCAACCCACAGGTTGAGAACCGCTGCTGTAGATCCTTACAGGAAGCGGACAGCCTTGTCTCTCTCTCTCAGAGCCGTGGGTGGGTTTGAACATTGTGGTGGGCCGCTTATTCCCCAGTGCCACCAGGGCTGTGAGACAGATCTACATGTGGGCTGAAAGGGGGGCGAACCACACGCAGCCTACCAACAGATCCAGGTGAACTGGGCAGGTCCTGGGGCCAGTGGACTGGTCAGATCCGGGGAAGCTGCGGGCCAGGGAGTTGGTCCTTGGGACTGTTGCCACAACTTCCCATGAGCCTGCCGTGGTTTCTCAAGACCTTTAAAACAAGAAGACTCAGGCAGCCTGGCCCTCTGCCTTGACTGCCTGTCCGTCTGTCTGTCCGTCCGTCCGCAGGAGCTGCCAGAGCACTGGACAAACACCAAGAAGCTGGCCCTCCAGGTGAAGCAGAACGTCGCTCCGCTCCAGGCCAACGAGGTCAACATCCTGAGGCGGAAGTGCCAGCAGTTTGAGGTGCCACCGGCCGGCCCAGCGCGGAGGAGTCGGGGATGGGGGCAGGGCTGCCCATGGGCTCAGCTTCTTGGGGATCTGATTGAGGCGCCGCTCCTGTCTCCCCAAAGCTGAAGCAGTATGAGTTCCGGGAGAAGTTCCGGCAAGAAGCTCCGTTCTCTTTCAGTGACCCCGAACCCTACAAGTCCCTGAACAAGGTACCTGCTCAGGGAGGGGACCAGCTTCCCTGTCTGTCCCCAAGCCGTTCCTATCAGCCCAGCCCCGGGCCATGCGACTGGCCAGGCACCCGTGTCAGTACATGTGGGTGTGGGTGTGGGTGTGGCAGTGTGCCTCTGTGAGTGTGTACACTCATTCCTGTGTATGCGTGTGCCCCTGCATGTGTACCCGTGCCTGTGCATACACGTGCTTATGAGTGTGCAAACATGCATGTCTGCGTGCCCTTGCATGTATATGGGTGTGTGGCCATGGGTGTGTTTGCGCACATGTGAGTGCGTGCGCACATGTGAATGCGTGTAGGGGTGTATGTGTCAGCATGTCCTTGTATGTGTACCTCCGCCTGTGTGTGCTTATGTGTGTGTGCATGTGGGCATGTGCATGAGGACATGAGTGTGCATGTGTGTGGACGTAGACGTGTGTGAGTGTGCACATGTGGATGTCTCTTGAGCGTCTCCGTGTGAGTGTGTCTCCTCCTGGGTGGGTGTGTCTCATATATGTGTACACGAGTGTGTATGTGTGCACAGGTGTGAGCTGTCCCACCCAGCCCCACTGCCTCTCCTCCTGGGGGCTGCCTGCTGCCCCTCCAGGCTCTCAGCTCACTCTGCCTCTGTGTCCCATTCTGCGCTCAGAGCGCCCTTTCCCAGTGCATGCCCCAACCCCTGTCTCTGTCTCTGTCTCT
>NW_022111358.1:48207859-48208747 GCF_000313985.2 Echinops telfairi | reverse complement strand
CACACACGCACGCGCCCTGCCCCTCCGGCCCGAGTCCCATCCGCCCGTCCCTCTCGGCCCCCAGCAACAGAAAAGCATCGCGGCCATGGAGGCCATCATGGAGGCCCTGTCCAAGTCCGGGAGCCTGTTTGAGGTCACGGTCCCTGACTACAAGCAGCTCAAAGCCTGCCACAGGGAGGTCCGCATGCTGAAGGAGCTCTGGGACATGATTGTCGTGGTGAGCACACGGTGTCCTGGCCAAGGGGGTGCCGCCTGCCCCCAGCAGAAACCCCTCTGTGCATCCTGTCCTCCCTGTGCTGGGCCACGGCTCCTCTTCCTCTCCCTCCTCTCCCTCCTCTTCCTCTCCCTCTTTCTCCTGTCTCCTCCTTGCTCACTCCATCTCCCTGTGTTTAATTGGCAAAGAAAATCACAAGCTCCGTAGGAAAAAAAATGCCCATCAGGTGCCAGCTGGGAGACCTGAGAGCCCGCTGCCAGACACGCTTCCCCAGCTTAGCAAGAAAGCGACTGCCCTGGCTTCTTTCGCCTTTACATGTTCTGTTTTATGTTGTACTTGAGAGTATGGGGGGCGGGGGGCTTAGTGACTAAGCTCTCGGCAGTTCAAAGCCAGCAGCCCCTCGCAGAAAGATGTGGCCATCTTCTCCCATCAGGAGGCTCCGGAAACAGACCTTCTGCTATGTCCCATAAGGTCATTGTGAGCTGGAAGCACCCACCGGCAGGGAATGTGGGTGGACGTACGAGGTGGCCTGGTGGTGTGGGGTTAAGTGCCAGCTACTAACTGAAAGGTTGGTGGTTTGAACCCACCAGCCACCCGGAGGGTAAAAGATGTGTTGTCTGCTTCCATCAAGCTCTCTGCCATGTGAGGCACGAGATGGGCAGTGCCACCCTGTG
>NW_022111358.1:48170338-48207196 GCF_000313985.2 Echinops telfairi | reverse complement strand
GCTGTTGTACAGAGTCACAGCTGGGTGTTGGCATCGCAGCAGGCAGACAGGTCTTTGCCAACAGCTCCTTGGTGCCCCTGCTGCCCTTCCAGTCACGCCCACCCCCTGGCAACCCACAGCCTGGCCGCCTCCCTCTAATTCCAACATCTCCAGCACCCCTGGACCGGCCGGCCAGGATGAGCCCCTTGCTGCCTGGTGCCCTCTCCAGTGGTCTGGTGCAGGGGCAGAGCACCCTGTTTCTGGCTGAGCAGTAACCCCTGCAGCGGGTTCCCCCTGCGGCAGGTCCCGGGGCTCCAAGGAAGGACTGGAGCAGAAAAGAGCAGTACTGCCGCCAGTATCCCCGGGCAGGCGGGGTGGGGCCTGCGCTCTCACTGTTGGGGACCCCATGCCCATGCCGGGAGCAGGCTGGCTGTGTGATGAGAGTCACGGCCCAGCAACCACACGGTTTGTAGCGCGAGCAGCTGCACCGGCTCCCCCTCTGACCCCGTCAGCACTCAGGGCTGGGACCAGTTTGAGTTTCCGCCTCTAACTTTCCGCTTGCGGTCCCCTCACTACGGAGACCACGCTGGAGCTCTGTCCAGGAGCGTCTTTGCCACCGGTGGTCCCCTTCTGTGGAGGGTCTGTGGGTGGCTCTTCTAAGGGGCGCTCTTGTTCCCTACGGGCGGGGTCAAGGAGAGTTCTTGTCCCAGCCGCTTGTCATCCGCGTGTGTCGTAAAAGCATCACACAAAGCCAAAGCGAACCCACTGCTGGCGGGGCCACGCGGACGCGTGGCGGCCCGGCCTTGAGTCTCCGAGGCTGTGACCCTGTACGGATCCACAACCCATGGTCCTGGAAGCAGAAGTCGGGATCAAACCATGCACGACAGGGCCTCTTTCCCGTGCTGGAAAGCAAGGAGGTTGCCTGAGGACGGAGGCGCGCCTGACCCGGCCACGGTATTTCCAATCGAGGCTGAAAGTCAGGCGTTGGATCAGCAGGAGACTGAGGCATCTGAACTGTGGTGCTGGGGGAGAGCGTGCAAAGTACCGCGGGCGGCCCAAGGAGCCAACACACCCGTCTCAGAAGTACAGCCGGAACGCTCGCTCCGTGGAGGTGAGGGTGGTGAGCGTACTGGTCCCACGTACTTTGGTCATCAGAGAGCAGGCCCCGAAGGAGGTCATCATCACGCTTGGTAAAGAGGAGGAGGGGCGGCAAAGATGAGGAAGCCCCGCAACAAGATGGCCCGACACCGTAGCTGCAGCATGAGGACAGTCGGGGTGGTGCGGGCCGCGGGCCGTGCCACGCTGTTGTGCACACAGCGTCCCTGTGGGTCCAAACCCACTCGAGAAAACTGACAGGAGCAGCCAGCGCCTCTTCCTTCCTCCGAGTGGCTGGTGGGCTTGAACTGCCGACCTTGCAGTTAGCAGCCCAACGCCCTACGCACAGGTCTCCTTTCTCAGAGCCAAAGAATTTACCATCGGCCCTTTCAGCATCGGGGTCTGGTTGTCAAGCTCTCCGGCGTCTCCGCCCTGCCCTGCCCCCCGGTGTTTGCTGCTGGGCAGGTCGGGGTCTTCCCTGAGAGCCCGCTGCGGAGAGGTAGGGTCCACTCGCCCACCTGCTGCCCCCTGGAGCCGGCTGCTGCCACAGGTGCAGGCCTTCCTACCTTCCTTCCCTTGGAGCAGCACGCCGAGTGCTTAACCCCCGCACCACCTGGGGTCCCCGTAGAGAAGACGGCCTCGGAGGAAACCCTGGCGGGGTCATCCCCCACTGGCCCAGGGTCACTGTCGGCATCAGCGTTAGGACGTGGGTGACACTGCCCAGGAGCCAGCGATGAGCCTTGCAGCCAAAATAAACGGCCGATCCTAGGGCTGCCCGCCGCCGCTCCTCAGGAGAAAGACTCATCTTCACTCCCGTGAAGAGTCAGTCTGGGAAAACCCACGGGCAGTTCTGCCTTGGCTGATAGGGTCCTGAGTATGAGCCCCTTCAAAGTCAGCATCTTACAATGTCGTAACGCCCCCTCCGCCCCTCTCCACCCCTCCATCCTGTTCTCACATCACAAGCCCAGGCTACCCCTCCTCCAGGCCCCCTCCGGCTCACAACACCCCCTCCTCACAGCTCCCACCCCCACCCCCAGCAGTGAAGGGACTCGGGTCCCCTGCCTTCTATCAGTCGGCTTCTCTGTGCTGGGAGCAATGTTTCTCTGCATTTATCACCCCTCCCATCCCACCCCCGCTGTCTCCCTGCCCTTTACTTGTTGAGTCCACCCTCTGGGTCCGAGCCCCCCACCCTCACTCCCTGCGGCCTCGCTCACCAAGCCCTCCCAGGAGCCAGGGAACCGGGAGGCACCGCTAGCCCATGTCATCCAATGCTGCTGCCCAGGAGGGACCGGCCCCAGTCAGTGTCCACTGCCCAGCCGCCTCCTGTGACCAAGAGGGGAGAAGCTGGCCTGGTGCCTGGAAGCAAGGCCAACGGGGGGCACTGTGCCAACTGCCCTTGTGCTGTGCATTCTCAGCCACAGGACAGCTCTCGACTTGCCCCACCACCCGCCCCACCCTGTACCAGCCACTCACCCGAGCTCTAGTAGTGGCTCAGATTAGGAGCAGGAAGGGGAGACAGGTCTCTGCAGACCCTTCCCAGAGTGCACCCCACGGGGGAAGCCCTGTGTCCGAACCAGGTGCACATACCTGGGGACAGGTGTGCCCTTACTAGGTGAATAACAAGAAACAGGCAGGTGTGTGTCCTTCCCAGGGCACACCTAGGGGGACATATGTGCCCTTCCCAGTTGCACACCTCAGGGGACAGGTGTGTCCTTCCAGGTGTACACCTAGGGGGTCAGATGTGTCCTTACTAGGTGAATGACACCAGGAAAGGGGCATGTGTACCCTTCCCAGGGTGCACACCTCAGGGGACAGGTGTCCCCTTCCCAGGTGCACACCTCAGGGGACAGGTGTCCCCTTCCCAGGTGCACACCTCGGGACAGGTGTCCCCTTCCCAGGTGCACACCTCGGGACAGGTGCGCCCTTCCCAGGTGCACACCTGAGGAGATGGGTGTCCTTCTAGGTGCACACCAGCATCGACGACTGGAAGACCACCAAGTGGAAGGCCATCAACGTGGAGCAGATGGACATCGACTGCAAGAAGTTTGCCAAGGACGTGCGGTCCCTGGACAAGGAGATGAAGGCCTGGGATGCCTTCGTGGGCCTGGACAACACCGTGAAGAACATGATCACCTCCTTGCGCGCCGTCAGTGAGCTGCAGAACCCCGCCATCCGGGACCGCCACTGGCAGCAGCTTATGACGGCCGCCCAGGTACACTTGCGGCTGGGCGGGGCAGCAGCCAGATGCTGATCTGCCCCACTTGTAGCTACCAACCTGTCCTAACACAGAGCCCGCGTTTCCACTCTGCACTGGGGGCTCCCAGACTACAAAGCCGGTCCTGGTTGCAGGCCGAATGGCCCCTGTTCCTCCATGGCCTCAGATCAGTCCTGGTGGGGCAATGGGCTAATTGCTGGGCTGCTGAGCCACAGCGTCAGCAGTTCGGATCCACCCGTGGGAGAAGAATGAGGCAGCCTGCCCCTGTACAGATCGACAGTCTCAGAGACCCTGGGGGGCAGTTGCACCCTGTTCAACGGGACCCCTATGAGCTGGGATCAATGGATGACAGTGGGCTTGGGGTCCCCCCAGCCTCAGAGGTGCTGAGTTTTGCACCCTTGAATTTCTTGGCAACCCCCCTAGGGTTGGGTAGCGGCTTTGACACCCCCAGAGGGCCAGCAGGATCCCACCCCCTGATGGCAACCAAACCAAAAGCAAACAATGAACATGGGGTTGATGCCGACTCAGTGACCCTGTAGGACAGGGTAGAGCTGCCCCTGCGGGTCTCTGAGACTGTAACTGCTTCACGGGAGTAGAAAGCCTCGTCTTTCTCCCAAAGAGCGGCTGGTGGGTTTGAACCACTCACCTTGCAATTAGCAGCCCAGTGAGTCACCAGGACTCCTTGGCAAAGGGGAGATAATGAGGTTCTGGGGGCAGCTAGTCACTGAGGCTGTGCCCCACCTCCAGGCAAGGACAGTGGACTCGGGGAAATCAAGAAAGAGCGGCCCGAGCTGTGTGGCCACAGGTGTGAGGGGCCTGGGGAGTCACCAGCCAGGGGAGGGTGAGCACTTGAGCGTCCCCTGGAGGCCAGGGGACAGGAGCACATCAGACAGCAGAGGTTCGGGAAGGTGGGCAGAGGGCTGGTGGGAGAGCTAGGAGAGCCTGGGGGAGAGGGGGTACACATGCTAAGGATTTGCAGGCACAGCGCAACCCCCACCCCTAAAAATCTGCCAGGTTCATGGCTGTGGTGTTAGCCCCCTGACTCATGGTCCCCGGCGGGTTTGCAGTGCCTGGTGTGGGAAATAGTTTGCCAGCCCTTTCTTCCTCCACTGTTTACATCTGGACGCGCTGTTGAAACCGGCTCAGTCTCCCAGCAGCATCCAGGCCTCCACTGATGGGACCTGGGGTTGGGGGTAACCCATGAGGCACATCACTTCGAGCAAAGACTCACTGACCACCACCCGCCCGACTGAAGGCCCTGACCCTCACCAGGGCCAGCAAGGCCACTCTCCCTCCTGGCTACGACTCTTTGTGGGTCCAAGTGAAACTGCCTGCCTTAAGGTTTTTAATGATGGTCCCCCCCACCCCCAAAGCAGAGTGCCAGGCCTCTCCTCTGAGGCTCCTCTGGTTGGACTTGAACCTCCCACCTTTTGTTGGGTAGCCAAGTCAGCTCACCATCTGCACCTCCCCGGGAACGAAACACGGGTTCTCCGCACTGACGGGGAGCAGATGACCTGAGGCACGACCCTCCCGCCTCCGCCCAGGTGAAGTTTGAGATGTCAGACAACACCACCCTGGCTGACCTGCTGCAGCTGAACCTGCACAAATACGAGGACGAGGTCCGCAACATCGTGGACAAGGCCGTGAAGGAGTCTGGGATGGAGAAGGTAACCTCGCTTGGACGGACGGATGCCTTCCACGGGGACACCCCTGAGCGTCACCCAGACCACTGGACCAAGTGTGAGGTCTTTCTCCAGGGACTGGTCTTGCCACAGCAAGTCCAAGGCTGTGAGACCAACTCTGGCCATCCTTGCTTCTAAGGAGCGCTCTGGCCACTCTTCCTCCAAGGTGGCTGGTTGGTTCTGACTGTCCGTGCCACATGCAGCCCTCTGAGCCAACACAGTCACTCACTCACACAGTGAGACCATCTGCTCGGTGCTTCCCCCTGCAGGGTGCCTCCACCCCTGACTCCTCGCCCAGTGCTTGGCCTGCAGAGAAGGGGCTGAAGGTGGCCGGGATATGGGGGCGGAGAGGAGGACGACCCTGGGCTCCTTCTAGAGCTGCCAGGGGAACAGAGGCCAGGCGGGGGCAGCTCTAGTCCTGCTGGGCAGCACCTGCAGGCAGTGTCCTTGGGCAGCATTGTGTGTGCCCCTCGAGTGGCTGTTGTGTGAGTCCGGGCTCTACATCGGCTTTCCTGGGACACAATTCACGGGTCCACCGCATCATCCCTGCAAGTGTAGGCGGCTTGGTTTTGGCAGACCACAGACTGGGGTGGCCATCACCACGGTGGGTTCTGCCTGCACCCCTGGCCCTGGGTAACCTCCCCCACCCCCATCTCCCTTGGGTCCCTGGGTGGCCTTTCCAGCATGTCTGATGGGCCTGAGCAGCACGTGGCCCCTGGTGTCTGCCTGCTTCCACAGGGAGTGTTCGCAGGCCGGGCCCCAAGGTGGCCAGAGCGCCTCATCCCAGGACCATCTTCTTGGCTGGATGAGCACCGCGGTGGACAGGGGACCGCTCCGGGCTTCTGGCGACCGAGCGCATGGCCTGGGATGGCCTGGGCCCCCCAGGCAGCTCCAGACACCCATCCCTGTGTCCCCGGCAGGTGCTGAAGGCGCTGGACAGCACCTGGTCCACCATGGAGTTTGAGCACGAGCCGCACCCGCGCACGGGGACCATGCTGCTCAAGTCGGACGAAATGCTGGTGGAGACGCTGGAAGACAACCAGGTGCAGCTGCAGAATCTGATGATGTCCAAGTACCTGTCCCACTTCCTGAAGGAGGTGACCAGCTGGCAGCAGAAGCTGTCTACGGCCGACTCGGTCATCTCCATATGGTTCGAGGTCCAGCGGACCTGGAGCCACCTGGAGAGCATTTTCATCGGCTCCGAGGACATCCGAGCCCAGCTCCCGGAGGACTCGCGGCTATTCGACAGCATCGACGTGGAATTCAAGGTGGGCGCTACCCACTCCCCATGGGGACTGGGGTGGGGGTGCCCTGTGCCCTGGTGACCTCCCCACATTCCCTTCCCAGGCCTTGATGGCAGACGCTGTGAAGACCCCCAACGTGGTAGAAGCAACCAACAAGCCGGGGCTGTACGAAAAGCTCGAGAATATGAAGAAGAGGTGTGGGCCCCCCACCCCCTGGCGGGGAGCCCCCAACTCACTGGCTGGTCCTCGCTTTCCCTGGACGCATACGTGCCCTGGCCCCTCCAGCCACACACACACACACACACACACACACACACACACACAACCATATGACATGCCTGGCATGTGTATGACATGCGGCACAGATATGATATACGTGACACACAACACAGGATGCATGTCATTCGCACATGACACATGATACACTTGTGACACACAGGACACACATGCGATGCACACATGCTCCAGGCGGGGAGTTGACGTGCAAACCCACCCATGCTCCTCTGTGCCGGGGGTGGCCCCTCCCCAAGGTCAGAGCAGGGCTAGGCATGTGGGCCCCTGTGGAGACCTCTGGATACAGCTGGACAGGTCAGCACTCAGCAGAAAGGCTTGGCCATTACCTTCCAAACAGGCAGGCATTGAGCCCTGGCACAGGCAGGCTCCACACCAGCCGACTCCACTCAGTGGCTGGTGTCTTAGGTCAGCGGCAGGCAGGGGTCTGCCAGGGGCTGCAAGCTCAGGGGGGACATAGGGTGGGCCACGGAAGACCCTCTTCCATTGGTGACCCAGCTCCCCCTCCCCTCCCCACCCCGTGCCCAGCCTGGCCGTCTGTGAGAAGGCCTTGGCGGAATACTTGGAGACCAAGAGGCTGGCTTTCCCGAGGTTCTACTTCGTCTCCTCCGCCGACCTCCTGGACATTCTCTCCAATGGAAATGACCCCGTGGAGGTAGGGCCTGAGCGGTCCTCGGGACGAGGCTGCATTGCCCCTGAACCCCAGGCCCCTGCCTCGAGGCATGCCCTGCTGTGAGGGGGGGTGTCCCTCCTGGGCTCTGTGGTGGGGAGGAGACTCCGAGAGTGAGAGGTGCCCCACACTGCCCCCCAGGAGGCCCCCGTCGGTGGGGCTGGCTCCTCAGGCTCTGTCCCCGCTGCCCCAGGTCGGCCGACACCTGTCCAAGCTCTTTGACAGCTTGTGCAAGCTGAAGTTCCGGCTGGATGCCCAGGAGAAGCCCCTGAAGCTGGGTGTGGGCATGTATAGCAAGGAGGATGAATACGTGGACTTTGACCGGGAGTGTGACCTCTCGGGCCAGGTGAGGGGGCCGCCGACCCCGCCCCCATCCCCTGAACCAGCATCATCTTAGAACGGTGGGGGAGAGAGACAGGAGACGGCACCACTGCCAGCCAGCAGGCTTCGTGTGTGCACCTCGGCAGCTAATCAGTCCATCGTTCCCAATTCTTCCATCACCCGAGGAAAGCAGGTGGCATTTTCTCCGGGTTTGTCACTGGGCTGCCAATGACATTTGCCTCCTTTTTTTTTAACCCCTCTATGAACTCTCCGGGAACAGATGGTGCCCCGCTGCCAATACCAGCTGTTTCGGAAGGGGTCACCTTAGAAGGTCCTAAATTGGGTGGGAGGGACGTGTGGAGCCAAGCTGGAAACCATCAAAGGGACCAGGCTCACAGGTGCAAGGAGGCTGCTGGGACCCCACGACGGTAGCCCTCAGCCACCTTTCAGGTCTGGGACTGACCAGAAGACCCAAGCAGCACTGACCAGGACAGAGTCCAGAGGGCGAGGGAAGAAGGGGGCACCGGGGCGGGACAGGATGAGTGCTAGGCCCGGAGGGACAGCAGTGGGCGATTCACACAAAGAGTATGTGGACTGCGGAGTGTGAAACAGAACACCCAGACCCACTGCCGTCCAGGCGCTGCACCCTCAGCCACCGTACAGGACGGTACAACTGCCCCGAGGGGCTCAGGGACTGTGACTCTTTACAGGAACAGAGAGCCCCCTCCGTCTTCTGAGGAGCGGCTGGTGGTTTCGAACTGCCGACTTTGAGTTTAGCAACCCAATTCACAATCACCATGCCAAACCTGATGATGGGGCTTTGTAAGCTTTCACCAAACTCACAATAAAAGGTGAACACAAGCCAGCTTGGGAGGCCCTGAGCAGTGGTGGGCGGTTCAAGCTCCCCCTCCCCCGCCTCGGGCACCAGGGGGGCAGACCTGGGGCGGCCTCACTGCATTGGCACAGAGAACCTGGGGCACTGTGAGGCCCCGACTGTGAGCCCTGGTGGTGCATGGGACTGCCAGCTGCAAGGTAGGCAGTTCAAACCACCAGCTGCTCCTCGGGGGAAAGACTGGGATTTCTAGTCCCGTAAAGAGCTACACAGGGAAACTCACAGGGGCAGGTGGACCCTGGCCTATGAGTCAGGACTGATTGGCAGTAAGGTTTTTGTTTTGTTTTGTTTCAATGTGTGTGTGGTGGGTGGGCATGGGGCAGAGGGAAGGGCATGTCTGGTGACCACAGGCAGCCCTGGTGATGTAGTGGTTACACCTTGGGCTGATAACCAGAGGTCGGCAGTTCAAACCTGCCAGCCCCTCTGAGGGAAAAAGATGGATGGGGCTTTCCATTCCCGTAAAGCGTGAATGTCTCTGAAGCCCACGGGGGCAGTCCCGCCCTGCCTGACAGGACTGCGGTGAGTGAGGGATGACTGTGAGGATCAGTATCTTCTTCCTGTACCTCGGGCTTGGGGGCGGGGCCTGTGTCACAGCTGTGGTCACCCCCACCCCACCCCCAGGTGGAGGTCTGGCTGAACCGCGTGCTGGACCGAATGTGTGCCACGCTGCGCCACGAGATCCCCGAGGCCGTGGTGACCTACGAGGAGAAACCGCGGGAGCAGTGGATCTTTGATTACCCGGCCCAGGTTCGAGCCCACCCTGCTGGGCGGTGGCACCCCCAGCCTGGACCTTGGGCGGGTAGAGCAGGTTGGTGCCCCAGAGGGCCCTTTCCTTGGCAGCTCACCAGAGGCCCCGGGGGCGCTTTCTGTTCTCAGATTGCGCTCACGTGCACGCAGATCTGGTGGACGACTGAGGTGGGCATGGCGTTCGCGAGGCTGGAGGAAGGATATGAAAATGCAATCAAGGATTACAACAAAAAGCAGGTATGGGCTTCCTCGCGTCCGCCAGACCCGGCCCCCCTGCTCATGGCAGAGGGAAGCCCCGCCCTTGTTCTGTGAGAGCCCACGGCTGCAGTCACCGCGTCAGCCCACCTCGTCCATGTGCCCCTCCACGTTTACCAAGCAAGAGGCCCTTCTGGGAGACGCACACGTCCGAGGCGCCTTGTGGCCGCACTTCTCCCAAGACAGACCTGTTGGTTGAGACTGATTAGTTGCTGTCGGACCGGATCCGACTCACGCGACCCTGCTGTACAACGGGAGGAAACACTGCCCGTCCTGGCCCCCCCACAGCCATTGCTAGGTGTGAGCCCACGGGTGCCGCCATGGTGTCAGCCGTCTTAGCAAGGGTCTCCTCTTTTCACCGTCCCCGACTTTTCCTAGCAGGGTGTCCTCTCCCAGGGACTGGTCTCTCCTGTAACAGGACCAAAGAATGGGCCACCTCCTCTCCCACCCTTGCCTCCCGGGGCGGTCTGGCTCTGCTTCCAAGGCAGCTGGGTTGGTTCTGTTGGCGGTCCGCCGAGCTTGCGGTCATCTTCACCAGCGCCGTCCTTCCGATGCACCGGCTCTTCTTTGTCCGACTGTCACAGGCCTAGGAAGCACTGAGAGTACCCTGGCCTGGGTCAGGCCCCCTTCATCCTCCAAGTAACCTCCCTGCCATACAACACCCCAAAGGTGTCTCGTGCAGGAGATTTCCCCGGCGCAGCGCGGCCTTTGACCTCTGACTGCAGTGTCGGTGCGCGTGGGTCAGTAGGTCTGCGGCACATTGGGAGGTGGTGGGTCTTCTCAGGTCTCCCCACCTCCGCGTGCCGATGAGACCTGGGCCAGGCGCACCTCGGTCCTCAACGCGGCATGGTTGCTTCCGGTCACTTTGAAGAGGCCTTTTGCTGCCCGTGTACTTGGGCCAACTGGGAGAGTGCTCTGTTGCGATCCCTGGGGCTTTTCATCGGCTCGTTTTCCGAAGTGGATCTCCAGGCTTTTCTTCCCGGTCTGTTCTTCATCCGGAAGCCCGACCCCGTGGGCAGCCCTGCTGGCATTTAAGATACCGCTGGGCTGGCCGCCATCAGCCCAGCAGCGCGCACACCACCGCGGCACAGCACGTGGTCAGACCCCGACAGGCAGGTGGTAGCTGGTGACTCCTTGGAAGAGTGGTCTCCCGGGAGACTTCACTTCACTCTGATCCGTCGGGAGATAGGAGGCACAGGCCTCCTGGGGTCTTTCCCACAAGATTCTCCGTCATAAATTTAATGAATGTAAACCAGGTCCCTTCCCACTGAGCGGATCCTGATTCTCAGCAACCCCACGAGACAGAGTAGAACCACCCTGATGCGTCTCCAGGACTTTTAAAAGTCTTTATGGGAGGAGACAGCGGATGGGATTGAACTGCTGACGTTCTGGTTAGCAGCCCAGAATGTGACCCACTACATGATCCGGGCTCCTTTCAGGCTGAAGCCAAAAGGCTCATGGCCATTGAGTCTGTTCTGACTCAGAGTGACCCTGCAGGACAGGGTAGAACTGCCCCTGTGGGTTTCTCAGACTGTCACTCTTTGCAGGAGTAGAACACCTCATCTTTCTCTCTCGGAGTAGGTGGTGGCTTTGAACGTCTAACCTTCCAGTTAGCAGCCCAACACATAGCCCACCAGTGCTGCTCAAAGCATGAAAAGCTGCCCATGTGCCCACCATGGTGCCAGCATCTGGTTAAGCAGCCTTCTACCCTGTGGGTCCACATGTATTTTATCTGTAGGGAGAAACCCGAGGCTGTCCTCACAGCTCCCAGCCAGCTGTTTGGTCCCTAGTGGTCATGGGCATTTCGTCCACAGCGAGATGAAGCTGTGTTACAACCCAGCCAGTCCCCTTACTCAAGGTCACCCCCAAACGCTTTTGACTTCCATTTGTTTTTCAAAGCCACTCTGGTTCCCCAGGGTCAGTGGCCGCCCGGTGACATTGACGACAGTCTTTAAGTTGTGGGACTGTGCCTCCCCCTCCTCTGAGCTGTCCCTGCTTCATTAATGCATCTCACTGCACCCCAAGTGGCTGCCCAACTGATGGGAGTCTTAGACTGCTGCTGCCACCGTGGTCCAGTGTGGAGATCCCTTTACAGCAGCACAGTGCCCACGGCAGTCATTCTTTACAAGCCCAAGCTAAACCATCACCAATGTGGGGCACCGGTTTGGTTTAAGGCTTAAAGATGACCTTAGAGCAATCATTGTGTGGGTTCGTCCAGCCTCTATGGATCCAGGAAGTCGGGATTCCGTGAGGATCTTGAAATTCTGTTGGACATTTTTTTAAAATGGTTTTCTTGACCTCTGATGAACATATCATACAATCCAGCCGCCCAGTCATATGAAGAAGGGCTTTGTGATCCCCACAATCCACTTTGGATCATTTTCTTCCTTCTTGTACCCAGTGGTGTTGACTCCCCGTGTCTACCCATCCTCTCCTTCTATGGCCCCAGGTGGCTGCGGATCCAGTTGCCATCCTCATAGATCCACCCACCCACCCTGACTTCTCTGTACAGAAAAACGCACAAAGTGAAGGCCAGAAAAAGAACCAAAAGTGTCCAACAATGACCACTAAGCACAGAGACACCTCATCCAAGACCAAGCAAAGACTTTTAAAATTAGAATAAATTTAAAGTGGGTCCACAGGGAGCCCTAACAACAAGGCGTTACATTCCAGCCTGAGTGCAGCTGATAAAATCCATTGTCCTTTCTCTGATAAGCAGGGATGGCCACATTCCTAGACTATGCTCAGTGGGCATTTGCCCCGTGACTAAATCCACGGGAGGACCCTGCGGATGGATTTGGGGCTCCACCTATCATCCATAGCGTTCCACGAAACGCATGTTCAGAATGTAGGCTCTGGTTACCGTTTCCTCCTCTGAGTTTGGATTTTACTTACAATCCTTGGATCACACCGGCTAGTGTACTTCTTCCATGTGGACTTAGCTGGCTCCTCATTGAGATGGCTGCTTGTTTTGAGACAAGCCTTTAAGATCCCAGACTCCCTTTCTCCTGATAGCCCAGTACCATCTGATCACTTCACCGTCTTCACCTTGTGAGCACGCACACATGCCCTCCCTCCCTCCCTCCCACAGATCAGTCAGCTCAACGTGCTGATCACCCTGCTCATCGGAAACCTCAACCCCGGCGACCGGATGAAGATCATGACCATCTGCACCATCGACGTGCACGCCAGAGACGTGGTGGCCAAGATGATCACCGCCAAGGCACGGGCAGCTGGGGGTGGGGGGTGGGGGTGGACTCCACTGGGGGCCAGGCTACGTCCTCTCCTGGGGAGGCAGCAGGAAGAGCTTTCTCCCAGCTCTGTTGCCGGCAGCACCAGCACCCCCCACCCATCGACCAGACTAGGCCCTGTGGGCAGTGGGCAGTGGTCTGAGGAGGAGGTAGCTGGAGGTGGTTGTCCTTTAGCAAGATTCAGCTAGGATTGGTGATGGGGTTGAAGGTGGGACCTGGGTGGGAAGTACCCCCCCACCCACCAGCCTGGCTGAGAGAGCCCCTCCTGCCCACACAGGTGGAGAGTTCTCAGGCCTTCACCTGGCAGTCACAGCTCCGGCATCGCTGGGATGAAGAGAAGAAACACTGTTTTGCCAACATCTGCGATGCCCAGATCCAGTACTCCTACGAGTACCTGGGCAACACGCCCCGGCTGGTCATCACCCCACTCACCGACAGGTAAGGCTCGCCCACCGCTCTGCCCGGGCACCTTCCTAGCACCACCCAGCGGCCCTGCCCCTGACCAAGCAGTGGTTGAACCCTCAGCTTCAAACCGAATGAACGGTCAGTGGTTCGACTCCACCAGCCGCTTGAGGGAGGAAAGACTCAGCCGCCAGCTCCTACACAGGTGACCAAAGACCAACGAGGAAAGGCCGCTGACCCAAGTTGATCCCGACGCACAGCGGCCTTACAGGGCAGAGCAGGGCTGCCAGCTTCAGAGAGTTCCACAGGCTGTCCACCTTTACCAAAGCAGACAGCCTCGTCTTTCCCCCTTGGAGTTGCTGGGGAGTTCAAACTGCCGACCTTCGGTTAGCAGCCCAGTGCTGAGCCCGCTGCACTGCCAGGGCCCCTTGCTGTGAAGCTGGCAGGCTGGGAAGCCCAGTGGGACCGTCCCACCCTGCCCCTGTGAGTTGGCATTGACTCAACGGCACCAGTCATGCCATCAGAAACCAGTGTGGCGCCAGCAGGCACTGTCCCCCTGGACACAGGCAGTAAGCCGAGGTCCCTGCAGGTGCTATATCACCTTGACGCAGTCCCTGCACCTGATCATGGGCGGAGCCCCCGCCGGCCCAGCTGGCACCGGCAAGACAGAGACCACGAAGGACTTGGGCCGGGCCCTGGGCACCATGGTGTATGTCTTCAACTGCTCGGAGCAGATGGACTACAAGGTGGGTCCAGGCTCCAGGTGTGCTGGGGGGACAAGGTGTGTGCTGGAGCCCTTGGGGTGTTGGGGGGACAAGGTGTGCTCCTGGGAGTGCAGTCCCCAGGACATGGCCACATCAAAAGACAGCATTACCTCCCCCACCCCAGCCCTGAGCATTTGCTCCTGCAGCCTGCTCCAGGAGGGGTGGGCATCCTGTCACCCGAGCGCTGATGGTGGCCACCCCCACTTGCCCACTGGCAGCTCCCTCTCACACTCCCAACCATGCCGCCCTGGGGGGCATGGGGCTCTCAGTCCCGTCTGCCCTCTGAGATGTTGTCAGATGGGAGAGAGGGTGCCCTTGGGGCCTGATGGGCAGGTGAGAGGAACCTGGGTCTACAGGGGGCCCACATCTCTACATCAGAGCTCCCCCTGTCCTGAAGCAGAAGGTTCACCCTGGCCCCCCAGAGAGAGGATCTTGGGTCTGCAGGGGAACCCTACCTCTTCATCTGAGTCCCCCCATCATAAGGTTGAAGGTCCTACATGCCCCCAGTTAACGGAAGCTGGGTCTGCAGGGTCCCCCCACCTCTGCAGCTGAGTCCCCTTGCCCTGAGGGAGAAGGTTCACCCTGGCCCCCAGAGTAGAGACTTGGTCCCTGTGTCCATGCTGATGGCCAAGTGGAGAGTATTGGGGGTGGAGTGGGTGGGTATGAACATCTAGAATAAAGACCCCATTTGGACTTTGTGACACAGAGGGGCCGGCCTGAGGCTCCTCTCGGGTCCGTGGTGGGGTTAGGGTGGGAGGGAGTTGCTATTCCAGTGTCAGGCCCCCCATGCCCCTACAGCATCAGCCCTGCCAGCCCAGGGCCCGTGGTCCCAGATATAAGTGGTCTGGAACGATGGACCCCCGGCTGGTTGCTCCCTACTCCTCACCTTCTCCAACCCTCTCCTCCCCCACCCCCACCCCCACCCCCCAGTCCTGCGGGAACATCTACAAGGGCTTGGCGCAGACAGGAGCCTGGGGCTGCTTTGACGAATTCAATCGCATCTCCGTGGAGGTCCTGTCTGTGATTGCAGTGCAGGTGGGTCCACCCCGCTGCCTAGTGCCCGCCCGCTCCCACCCTCACAGCCCAGGGGGCATGCCACCAGGTGCCCTGCACTTGAGGTTGAGGGAGAGGGATGGAGCTGAGGGAGACCCCGCCCACCAGGCCCCACGGCCCCTCAGGCATACCTGCAGGAACAGGGAGATATTGTACCTGAATACAGGTGAGGAACGAGCCCAAAGGGTGCACTGGGTTAGCCCAAGGGCGGCTAACCCACAAAGCTGGCGGTTCAAAACCTACAGCTGCTCTGTGGAGGAAAGATGAGGCAGCCTGGTATTCGGGGTCCCTCCGTGCCTGAATGAACTGGACAGCAGTAGGTTTGGTTTGGGACACGAGGGGTTTACTGGTGGAGAAGGCAGGTATCAGCTGGGCTGGACATTGGAGAACTCCCAGGAGCTGACCGTCAGCTGGTGCGGCGGCTAGGGAGGAAGGGAAGGGGGGGGAGGAAAGGAGAGAAGAGGAAACAGGGCCAGTGGGTGAGGACCAGCTGGGTGGTGGCTACTGTCACTCCACACCAGCCAAGTAGGGGAGGGCCCAGGTGGGGCAGTGCTGACCAGGGCCAGGGGGACCCTACCCCAGCCCAAGGATGTAGCAGCTTGCTGCCCTCAATATATTAGATAGCCCCTGTTCCAACAGGACACCAGGAGAGGCTTTGGGTGTGTGGGCAGCGCAAATTGTAAGGCATCACCCCGCCCCCGGAGCTCAGCTCTCAGTCACGCCCCAGCCCTGACTCACCATCAGTCAAGCCCTAAAGCCCGCCCACAGCCCAGTCCCCGCCCCGCCCCAGTCCTTGCCGGCCCACCCTTAGCCCCCACTCTCAGCTCCTCCCGGGCCCTTGCTCAGCCTCAGCTTTCAAACCCTGCCCCCAGCCCTCAAGGGTGCCCACCCTTAGCCCCGCCCACCACTCCCTCAGCCCCGCCCATCCCTGGCCCTGCCTTTGGCCCATCCCTGCCCTCCACCATGCCCTCTGCCCCGCCCCAGCCCAAGCCCGCCTAGCCCCTTGCCCCTGGCTGTTAGCCAGAGGACAGTCCAGGCTAGCAGGGGTGAAGCATTTGTGCTGCCAAATGAGAGAAAGGGCAAAGTGGTGTTTGAATAAGGTTTTGAGCCCTGGGCGTCTGCGCGCCCTCCGGTGGTGGTGTGGAGGTTTGCAGCCCCGAATTCAGCAGCCTTCCGTGGTGGCAGGTCAGAAAGGTTGGAAGGTCAAAGGTCAGCTCACTCCCAAGGCCCCCTACCCTGAAGTCAGGAATTAAGCAACTTCCTTTAAGCATCTGTGATGCAGCAGCCACCACCCCCACCCCCCCACTAGACACACACACACACACACACTCTCTCTCTTCACACCCTCGAGTCACATCCACTGGTGGAAGCCAGTGTGCTGTTAGGATGCTGAACAGGTTTCAGCGGTGCTTCCAGCCAAAGCAGACCTGGAAGAGAGAGCTGGCAACCTACCACCCAAACAGCTAGCCCGAGAACCCCCTGGATCGCAGCATCCCATTGTGTATGGGCTTAGGGGGCCGCGCCATGCTGACACCCCACAATCTGGCTGGATCAAGGCACAGACACTTAGTGGGAGGGCACTCGGGAGGTGGGGCAGAGGGGAGGGGCGGAATGTGACTAAAAGGGCAGCAGGAGGGATCCCTGTGACAGCGGTAGAATGTTCTGGATCTGGACAACACCTCTTGGCTGCAACCTGGTGTGGCAGCTGTGTGAGATGGAGGGACTGGGAGGGGCTGGCCAAGGGCCCCGAGAGCCCTCTGTTCCTTCTGTGTCTGCATCTCCGGCGAGCCCAGATGTAAACGATGTCCAGCTCTCGTGGAATCCAGACTCTTCTGGAGCCAGGGAGGCTGGCTGGAACCCTAAAACTATTGCCCTGTGAAAATCTATATGCTTTAAACAATACACACACACACATCTCCTGAGTTTTCTTTAAAACAGAACTGTAGTTTTGCCAAACTGGTACCAAATCTCTGCCTTGAGGCCCGGTGCTCTTTCAGGACTGTCTTTAAGGCAACAGTTCTCAACCTGTGGGTCGAACAACCCTTTCACAGGGGTTGCCCAATTCATAACATAGCAAAATGACAGTTAAGAAGTAGCAACGAAAATAATGTTATGGTTGAGGGTCACCACAGCATGAGGAACTGTATTAAAGGGTCGCAGCATTAGAAAGGTTGAGAGCCACTGCTTTAAGGGTTCAGATGGATCAAATTGACTCAAAAGGTGGGCAAGGAAGCTGAGAGGCCAGTGAGTGTGTTTTGGTTGCACAACCCCGAGAAGTGGTCCAGGCTGAGGGTAAAGTGTAGAGGGGACTCTAAGAGATCGTGGGGGCACGGACTGGGAAGATGGCCGGGTTTCCCTGGGAACAGTCTGCTGGGAGCGTTCCCAGCAGCAACAGGGTGAAGTAAATTGCCGTGAGAAACAGAGGGGGCAGGCGCCCTGTAGGATCGTGGTGGGACACCTCCCCTGGCCACGAAGGCCCTGGCCAGTGGACACCAGTGGTTTTTCACATCCACGGTTCACGTGCGTGCCCACCCTGCAGGTGAAGTGCGTGCAGGACGCCATCCGGGCCAAGAAGAAGACCTTCAGCTTCCTGGGGGAGACCATCAGTCTCATCCCCACGGTGGGCATCTTCATCACCATGAACCCCGGCTACGCGGGGCGCACCGAGCTGCCCGAGAACCTGAAGGCTTTGTTCAGGTGGGTGGCCCAGGAAGCACCTGGGAGGCTTGGTGGTGAAGCGGGATGGGGCCCTGGAGGGTGGGGACACACCCTAACCGGCAGGACCGGTCTCCCCCAGGCCGTGCGCCATGGTGGTCCCTGACTTTGAGCTCATCTGTGAGATCATGCTGGTGGCCGAGGGCTTTCTGGAGGCTCGCCTGCTGGCCCGGAAGTTCATCACACTCTACACCCTGTGCAAAGAGCTGCTATCGAAGCAGGTGGGGGCTCAGGGCGCCAGGCTCCGTGGAGCTGGTGTGAGGGGGCGGAGACCCACGGCGGGTGGGGTCTCAGGCACCCTGGTTCTGCCGAGCTGGGCTGAGAGCTGGAGGTGGGAGGGTCCTCGGGCCCCAGCTTCACAGAGCTACCCTGGACCCTGCCCCTGGCTGACCTGGGCGTGAGGGGGTCCCCTGGGGCCAGTCAGAGGTCTCACTCACATCCCTCGGCGTGCAGGACCACTATGACTGGGGTCTGCGGGCCATCAAGTCGGTGCTGGTGGTGGCTGGATCCCTGAAGAGGGGGGACCCGAGCCGGGCAGAAGACCAGGTGCTCATGCGGGCGCTACGTGATTTCAACATCCCCAAGATTGTGACGGACGACCTGCCCGTCTTCATGGGGCTCATTGGGGACCTCTTCCCCGCCCTGGACGTCCCCCGCAAGCGGGACCTGAACTTCGAGAAGGTGAGCGGCCTCTCCCACAGTGGGTGGGGGTGCCCTAGCTGCTTTCCCAGCAGAAGAGGGTGGGGGCGGCTCCCCTGGCATGCAGGCCTTCGCGGGGCTGGCGGGCGCGCGCTCTGCAGAGCTTGGGAAGGTCCGGCGGGGCGCCCAGGGGCGGCGGCCAGCGTGCGCGCTTGTGCGCAGATCATCAAGCAGAGCGTGCTGGAGCTGAAGCTGCAGGCGGAGGACAGCTTCGTGCTGAAGGTGGTGCAGCTGGAGGAGCTGCTGCAAGTGCGCCACTCGGTGTTCGTCATCGGGAACGCGGGCAGCGGCAAGTCCCAGGTGCGGGGGCCCGCCCGCACCAGCTCCCAGCCCCGGGGACCCCCACCCAGGACACCCTGCGCGTCTGTGCCGCAGCGTCTGTCCGCGCGTCAGCGGAACGGGACCAGCGGGGTTTTCTAAGGCTGGGGGTCAGGCAGTGGCTCCGCAGGCCTTTCTTCTGAGCTGCCTCTAGGTGGAGCCGTTGAGTAGCCGAGCACAAGGGAGACCAGCTACCTTGTAGTGTCTTATATTAATGTTTGCAGCCAAAGATGCGTTGGGTCTTATTTTCAGGGCACAGCTTACTTTTATATGAAGAAGAATATGGTACACATTTACTGTTGAACAACAAAAAAGGAAGTTTATTACCTGTATACGGTACGGTAGTAGTTGTCATCACAAACCAGCATAACCAGACAAACTGAATCCTACAGTATCAAGAATCTCTTGTTACTACCATTATTTCCATGTACAGCAATCTATGGTATATTTACTCGTAATCTATGGTACATTTACTCGTACTTCCTGTCTGCTCTGCTGCGCTGCGGCCAACAGTGAGCTGCACAGCGGCGCCCATCACTATGGTCCAGAGTCCAGAGTTAATAGTAGCTTGGGGGAGGCTTATTATCAGGTAGGCCTTATATTTGGGGAGGTCTTATTTTCGGGGATGCCTTATATTTCAGTGAGAGGCAAAACTGTAAGTAGGTCTTACTTTCAGGGGATGCCTTACTTTCAGGGAAACACGGTAGCTGCCCGTCCCAGTCCCAGGGGTAGTTCCATGCTCCTCCGTAGTTGGGGGTGCAAACCCCTCCACTCCCCACCCAGAAGCAGCTCTGATTGTGGTCGGGGTGGCATGCCAGACACATACACACTCACACGTGTGCACATGCACACACATGGACACATGCACACACGTGTATACATGCGTGCACACAATACACATGCATGCACACACCTGTGGGCACATTACTTGCATGTGTGCACAAGCGTCCACATGTGTGCATGGAGACACAGGCACGCACACACATACTCACATGTGCACCTATGCGGACACACATTCACACGAGGACGTGCACACACACATACATGTCGCACATCATGGTTGCACTCGCTCATGCACTGGTCCCCACAGGCGACCCCGCCTCCCTGGCAGCCCCTCGGGGTGCTGGCTGCCCCCGGCACGGCACCGCTGTATCCTCTCCCTCTGCCCAGGTCCTCAAGTCCCTCAACAAGACCTACCAGAACCTCAAGCGGAGGCCAGTGGCTGTGGACCTGGACCCCAAGGCTGTCACCTGTGATGAGCTTTTTGGCATCATCAACCCAGCCACCAGGGAGTGGAAAGACGGTACCAGGCGGGTGTCCACAGGCTGTGGCGGGTGGAGGTGGGCGTCCAGGGACCATGGAGGACCGGGAGAGTGAGAGTCAATACTGAGGTGGGCATCCAGGATTGTGGGGGATGGGGGAGGGTTCCAGAAGTCATAGGTGTCCAAGGTAGGTGTCCAGGGACTGCAGGTGACTGGGGTGAGCATCCAGGAGCTGTGGGTGACCGGGAAGATGAGAGACAGCTCCAGGGGGGACGTCTGAGGGCTGTGGGTGACCAGGAGCCTAAGAGACAGTACTGAAGCAGGCATCCAGGTGTCATGGGTGGCCAGGAGACAGAGGGACAGCACCTAGGCAGGCGTTTAGGACCCATTGGTGACCAGGAGGGTGAGAGACAGTACCGGGCAGGTGTGCAGGGACTGAGTGACCAGGAGGGTAGCCAACCTGTCAGGGACACCTGGGACGGGTCTGGAGCCTCGGCCCAGCTGTGGACATGCCTCCGTCCACAGGCCTCTTCTCCACCATCATGCGGGACCTGGCCAACATCACCCACGAGGGCCCCAAGTGGATCGTCCTAGATGGGGACATAGACCCCATGTGGATCGAGTCCCTCAACACAGTCATGGACGACAACAAGGTGAAGTCCCAGCCTCCGGTCAGCAGCGGAGCGCTCAACCACTGCAGCAGCAGGGTTCCTTGGGCTGAGGGTGTGGCCAGTGTTGTCCACTGACACGAGGCACAACAAGGGCAGGAGGCAGGCATGGCAGAACTGTCTAGAAGTTTAATACCATGGCCCTCGGTGGGGTGGACGAGGGCACTCGAGAGACCCTAGGAAGCAGGTGTGTGGGCTACACATCAGCAGTTTCTCCCTGTCCCCGGCGGAGTGGAGGTGGGACTGCAGGCAGGATTGTGGGAGCCGGGGCAGGCGGTGGGCAAGCCTGTCGTCACCTGTTGGGCCATGAGGGCTTCCCCTCTCCGTCCTCACCTTCGAGCTCTGAGATAAGACAATGCCGCTGCTACTGGAAGCCACGTTCCCATCACAGGCCCTCACTCTGGTGCCGTTCCACCCTCTCTGATGGTGCCTTCCCCCCAGGCCCTGAACCTGGCCCCTGTCCCCTCTGGTCCTGACCTTGGTGCTCTCCTCCCCCACCCCCGGTGACCACCCCCCCCAGGTCCTGACCCTGGCCAGCAATGAGCGGATCCCCCTGAACCGCACCATGAGGCTGGTGTTTGAGATCAGCCACCTGAGGACAGCCACCCCGGCCACCGTCTCCAGGGCAGGCATCCTGTACATCAACCCCGCAGACCTGGGCTGGAACCCGTGAGTCTGCCCCCACCTACTGGTCCTGAGGCAGCGGGGGTGGGGCAGGTGTGCACCTACAGGCTCCTTCCCATGAGCCCTGAGGATGTCGGCACCAGTCCCCCTCCCTTCCCTTGCCTGCCCGCCCCCATGGGGACCATTGCTCCATCACGTCCACACCCCAGAGGCCTCCCTACCCCAGCTCCCCCATCGGATCCCTGGAGGTCCACAGCTGGCCCCAGGGGAGGTGAACGGAGCCATGCTCACCTGGCGGGTGGGGCACAGGCATGGTGAGTGGGGACAGGTGACTGTCCTGGCTCAGGCCCCGGTGCCCCCCAGCGTGGTGAGCAGCTGGATCGAGAGGCGGAAGGTGCAGTCGGAGAAGGCCAACCTGATGATCCTCTTTGACAAGTACCTGCCCACCTGCCTGGACAAGCTGCGGGTAGGCTTCAAGAAGATCACGCCCGTGCCCGAGGTCACGGTCATCCAGATGATCCTGTACCTGCTCGAGTGCCTGCTGACCGAGAAGAACGCGCCGCCCGACTCCCCCAAGGAGCTCTACGAGCTCTACTTCGTCTTCGCCTGCTTCTGGGCCTTCGGCGGCGCCATGTTCCAGGACCAGGTATGGTGGCGGGCGTGGGGGCGGGGCCTGGCCCTGCCCGTGGCCCGTGGCCCTCCACCTAGCGGCCTCTTCCCCTCCAGCTCGTGGACTACCGCGTGGAGTTCAGCAAGTGGTGGGTCAACGAGTTCAAGACCATCAAGCTCCCGTCGCAGGGTACCGTCTTCGACTACTACATCGACCCTGACACCAAGAAGTTCCTGCCCTGGACGGACAAGGTGCCCTCCTTCGAACTGGACCCCGATATCCCTCTGCAGGTGAGACCCCCCCATGCCCACGCCCCCTCGGGGGACTGTCTGGCACACTCTGATGGAGACTGAAGAGCCCGTCCATGGCACCCCCAGGCCTCGCTGGTGCACACCACGGAGACCATCCGTATCCGCTTCTTCATGGATCTGCTCATGGAGAAGTCGTGGCCTGTGATGCTGGTGGGGAACGCAGGCACCGGCAAGTCTGTGCTGATGGGCGACAAGTTGGAGAGCCTGAACACCGATGACTACCTGGTGCAAGCCGTGCCCTTCAACTTCTACACCACCTCCGCCATGCTGCAGGGTGAGGGAGGGGGCAGGCAGGGCAGCTGCAGGGAGGCAGGGCTGCTGGGGAGGGAGGGCTGCAGGGAGCAAGCTCAGGGGCATCATGGGAGAGTTGACCCTCTGCACACCCCTAGGGGTCCTGGAGAAGCCCCTGGAGAAGAAATCAGGGAGGAACTATGGGCCGCCAGGCACCAAGAAGTTGATCTACTTCATCGACGACATGAACATGCCCGAGGTGGACAAGTATGGCACGGTGGCCCCGCACACACTCATCCGGCAGCACATGGACCACAAGCACTGGTAACCGTGCAGGGGCCCCAGGGCTGGGGCACAAGAACTGGTGACCATGCAGAGGGGGCCAGGGGCCGGGG
The DNA here is from genome assembly GCF_000313985.2 of Echinops telfairi. Classification (NCBI taxonomy): domain Eukaryota; kingdom Metazoa; phylum Chordata; class Mammalia; order Afrosoricida; family Tenrecidae; genus Echinops; species Echinops telfairi. Next base: position 48,184,502 of record NW_022111358.1, on the reverse strand, counting down.
CACAAGCACTGGTGACCGTGCAGGGGCCAGGGGCCGGGGCACAAGCACTGGTGACTGTGCAGGGGCCTCGGGCTGGGAGACTAACTCCGGTCGGCCCCCAGGTGGTCGAGGCGCAGTTAGAGGAAGGGGTATGTTTCTTCCTTTGTGTGTTTCCATGTTTTCCACATTTCTAACCCTGAGCATGGGGCTGTGTGCAGGGAGCCCCTGGGGGGTGACGAGCCCCAAGTTTGAGGGTTCAAACCCACTGAGAGAGAGGCCCCTCAGAAGGCAGGCCTGGGACTTTGCCCGGAAGGTCCGCAGCCTTGGGAGCCCCCCAGAGCAGTTCCTGCCTGCACCCACCCGGGCTCAACCCGCAGGGCTCAGCAGTCACAGCCCCTGGGAAGCGGGACAAGGAAGGAGGAGGTGGGTGCAGACCGCCGGGTTGGACTGGTGTCGCTGCAAAGGACACAGAAAGCCCCATGGATGCCGATGGAGCAAAGGGAGGTCCTGGGAGAAGGACCTCATCTCACGTACTTCAGACGTGTGGTCAGGAGAGACTGGTCACTGGAGAAGGGCAGCGGAAAGGAGGGGCGGTCCTCGACGAGACAGACGGACCCGGTGGCTGCATCGAATGGCTCAGGCACAACCTTCGTGCGGCTGGCGCAGGACCGGGCGGTGTTGTATTCTGTTGTCCACGGAGAAGGTGGCCGTGGGTAAAAGCCAGCTCCGTGGCACTTAGCAACCACAAAGCCATCCCTGAAGAAGTGTGCCCTTTCCAGTGGGCGCCACGTTGAGACAGCAGCCTGGGCATCTTTGGGGAACTCCAGTCATGTTCCCGGAGTTGGGGGAACAGAAAGAAGGGTGGAGAGGCAGGGCTGTGGGGTGGACGGGGCGGGGGCGGGATTCCCCAGGAAACCCTCGCAGAACAGCCTCAACGATGAGCAGGCGCCTCGGCGAGAAGGGGGGAAATGTCCTCCACTCAAACTTTCCAGGCCTTTTTCCTCGGCTGTGGAGTTTCCCGCTCTCCCTCAGGAGCTCCCGCGAGTGTGCTGTGTCCCTGGAGAAAACCCATCTGAAAGACTTATCCTTCAGGATCAGTCACCATCGCCTTGTGGGCTGCCCTCTGCTTTAAGTGGGTCCAGCTCCGGCAGACCCCCTCAGAAGCAGCTGTTTTGACCGGACCTTTTTCCTTCTTTTTTGGGGGTGGTGGGATGGGGAGTGGGATTTGGGGTAGGCACCCTAACAAGACGGAGACAAGTATATGCCTGAGAAAACTTGTCCACGGCCCTCCTCTGAGCACGGAGGTGTTTGAGGGATTACCTGGGCTTTTATGAACTGGAAGCCTCAGTGCTGTCCCTGCGGATCTCCCTGGTGGCGTAACCGTTAAGCACTGGGCTGCTCTCTGAAGTCCCCGGTTCAAACCTGGCTGCTGCTCCGCAGGATGAAAGGCCTGGCAGTCTCTCCTGTGATGGTGGCTGCCTGGGAAGCCCTGTGGGACCGTTCTACTCGGCTCTAGGAATCCCCTGGGCAGCACACCTTTCCTGACTTAAGCCATGCAGCGTCCCCCAGTTCTGTCTGCACGCTGCCTCTGGAGCCGTGCACCGGTCCTGCACAAGCCCAGGAAGTGCTCTGGGATTCCCGTGGTTCCCACAGCTAACCACGGTTTGCCATGATTCACACCATCGCCAGCACCACACGGAGTCCCATGTGGCTTCCCACAGTGGCTAGACCTGTGTCCAAGCCCACTGACTGTTATTAGACTCCTCAGTGAGGGCAGACGTATACTGGGCTGTCTCACATAGAACCCGGGCTTTTGGGGTCTGTAACCACCTGCGACCCACTGCTGCGGGTGGGCCCAGGGCCCGGGGCTGTCCCTCCCAGCTGGCAGCAGGCCTGACTTGCTCCCCCAGGTATGACAGGCAGAAGCTGACCCTGAAGGACATCCACAACTGTCAGTATGTGGCCTGCATGAACCCCACCTCCGGCTCCTTCACCATCGACTCCAGGCTCCAGGTGAGCAGGGAGTGAGGTGGTCTCAGCCGGGGGTCTGGGGTGCCGGAACTGTGGGCAGGCACTGCTGTGGACTGCTGGGCTGGCTCTCAGAGAGGGTCAGGAGGGTGGAGCCCGGGGGCTGGAGAGAGGCTGGGGTTGCCAGACTTGGCACATAAAACCACACAGACGCCCCGGGGGGATTTGAATTTCAGAGAAGAAGCGATTCATTTTTAGAGTCACAATGACCCTGTGCGATATTCGGGACATAAACCCCAAAGCCAACGCACTGCCATCGAGCCGATGCCAACTCACTGAGGGCCTCGAGGACAGGCTAAGCTGCCCCCTTTGAGTCTCTGAGGCCATCCCTGTCTATGGGAGTAGAAAGCCCAGTCTTTCACCCCGGGAGCGGCTGGCAGCTTTGAACTGCCAACCTTGTGGTTAGCGGCCCAGTTCGTAACCACTCCTCCACCAGGGCTCCTGTATAGGGTTTCTAAGGCTGTGCATTCTTATGGGAGCAGGCTGCCTCATCTTTCTCTCTCAGAGCAGCTGGTGAGTTTGAACCGCCAACCTTACAGTGAGCAGTCAAATAGTTCCCCAACAGCGTGACCAGGGCTCCCTTATTGGGGATCTATATTGGGATTTTTTAGAGTCTACACACACACACATAGTGGAGGGTCAGCTGAGAAGTGGAAGACGCCACACACATGACCAGGGCTTAAGGTGACTCGGCTGTCTGAGCACGCCCCGGGGAGGAGGGCCAGCCGAGCTGTCTCCGAGAGCCGCCTGACACCGTCTGTCATCGTTGTCCCCAAACAGCGCCACTTCTGCGTGTTTGCCGTGAGCTTCCCGGGCCAGGACGCCCTCATGACCATCTACAGCACCATCCTGGCCCAGCACCTGGCCTTCCGCTCGGCCCCCATGGCCGTGCAGAAGATGAGCAGTCAGCTGGTGGCCTCAGCCCTGGGTAAGCTGGCCAGCCTCTGCCCTCCGCCTGTCCATCAGACCCACTGCCTGATGGGGCTGATGGCCTCTCCGTTCTTTCCCCTGGCAAATATTTTATTTATACTTTGGGATCAATATCTCTTAAACCATGCTGCGCTTCCACAAGGAGTTTTCGTGAAAGCCAATTGCGTGAGGGGGAGGCGGCGGGTGGGGAACGGGAGCATGCAGAAATGATGTATGCGCCGGCCTCTGCAGCCGTGCAGACTGGTTCTCTTTGCGTCACTGCGCCTAATCCATTTGCTGGAAAAACTTGCCCTGGGCTCTGCGCTTCCGGAGGCCAGTGCAGAATCGATGGGTCTTTTTCGTTCCTGTAACAGCCTTGCATCAGAAAGTCGCAACAACGTTTCTCCCCACGGCCATTAAGTTTCATTACGTCTTCAACCTCAGGGACCTCTCCAACATCTTCCAGGTACTGACGGCTCTTGTAGCGCTCCAGCCAGCCAGCGTGCCCCTTGCAGATGCGCTCCCGGCCCTCGGCCACTCTTGCCAGCGTGCCCCTTGCAGATGCGCTCCCGGCCCTCGGCCACTCTCGAGAGAGAAGGCTGAGTGGTAGTGGAGTGGTGGTGGTGGTGATGGTGGTGGTGGTGAGGATGACGAGGTGGTGGAGGGAGGTGGGTGCTGATGGTGGAGGTGCTAGTGGTGATGGCGTGAGTGTAGTGATGGTGACGGTGATAGTGGCGGAGATAATCTGAGAGTGATGATGGGGATGGATGGCGATGGTGGTGGCGGGGACAGTAGTGATAGTGATGGTGGTGATAACAATCTGGCAGTAATGATAGGGATGGTAGGGATGGCGGTGGTGGTGATAGTAATGGTGGTGGTGGTGAGTGTGGCAGTGGGGACAGTAGGGATGGTGATGATAGTAACGAGGAGGAGGATGGTGACATTTGCTCTCCTTTACCGGCTGCCTATGCTGAGCCAACTCCCAAGCTTGGCCCCTGACATGTCCACCTTTCTGCCAACGACACACAAGATGGGTGCTCATGTGCCCCCCATGGTACAGAGGAGTATGACGCCAAAAGAGGCTGAGCCGTGCCTGTCTTCTTTGGCACCAAGTGGCAGCTCGGATGCCAGGCCCTCACAGAGGCCCCACCCCGCAGCCCCACGGTCTCTCCCTCGCTGCCCGGCTGTTTTGTTCGTGGACCATGTCCCAAGATGCCGCTAGCACTGCCTCCTGAGGTTGCTGACCTCGTTCCCTCTCCGCACTGAGCGCGAACTCCTTGAGGCCAGGGTCTGTCTCGTCCCATGACCCCGGGACAGCAGGCCCTGCACCAACACTTGCCGAACCCACCTGAGGCCCCTCGGTTAGTCAACGGCCAACCATCCAGGATGGGATCCAGGCAGGCTTGCTACCTGAACCAAGCTCAGGACCCTCTGCTTTGTGGCCTTTGATCACCTGCTCACCCCCATGGTCGGCCGCCCCTAATCCCGCTCCACCCGTCTTCCCGGCAGAGAATGAGGCCCTCAGCCCTGCCCCGTGGGCACAGTCATGCTCACTGGCACACCATGCCCTTGGTGATGGGTGGGCTCGCTGGCCCATCGTGCTGGCTCACTCCCTGAGGACACGACCACCGTCTCTGCACACCCAGCCTCTGGTGAGGCTGCAGACGCTCACCGATCCGGCTCTCTTTGGGGCAGGGACTCCTGTTTTCCCTTCTGGACATCCTGAAGACCCCGCTGGACCTTGTCCGCCTGTGGCTGCATGAAGCTGAACGAGTGTACGGTGACAAAATGATCGATGGAAAAGACCAGGAAACATTGGGCAGAGTTACCGTGGCTTCCACCAAGAAATACTTTGATGTAAGTCAATCCATCCACATCCGTCAGGTGGTGGTTTTGATGGTGGGTCATCATCCCCCAAAAGGGACTCACCTTCCCGAGGCTACCGGTGAACACAACTTTCTGATCTACATCTTCTAAGGGCCCTGAGATGGACAGGGGGCACCCACAGTGGATCCACACTCGGCCAGCCGTCATCAGGGTGGTCCTATCTCAGGACCACGCCGTGGGTGTCACTGTAAAACTGCGCTCGTGGCTGGGAACATTCAGGAAGAGGTTGCCAGACCTTCTGTCCACAGTGCCCGTGGGTAGGCTGGCAGCTGAGTGCTAGAGCATGGCCACCCAGGCACCCCACGGTCCACATTCGGTCCCACCGCGCGTGGGCGACCCTGTCAAGTGGATGTGGACCTAAGAGAAAAGCCTCTGTCCGTCTGGAGTGGAGAAAGGCCCTGCTGGCATCCCTGGTCTTCTCTGTGTAATCTGACTGGTGTGGCAGGGACCGTGCCCCGCCTATTCGGGCCCAGGAGTCAGCCTGGTCCCCGAGGGTCTCTCGGATCATCTGGACAAAATGTAGATGGTTTCTTGTGAGTCCCTGTGGCCAAAGACAAGCCTGAAGACTCCTTTATTCACCTGCAGGACCTCAGCGAGGAGCTCCTGTTTGCCAAGCCCAATATCTTCTGCCACTTCGCCCAAGGGCTCGGTGACCCCAAGTACTTCCCGGTGTTCGACGTGGTGCAGCTCAACAAGTTCCTGGTGGAGGTGCTGGACAGCTACAATGAGGTCAACGCCGTCATGAACCTGGTGAGCGCCACACAGGCCGGCTGCCATGTTTCCGGACAAGACCACAGAGGCATAAGGGGGTGTGGGACTCGGGCCACACATGAGGGCAGAGGACCACGGGGGTCCTGAGATGTGGCTCAGGGTGCTGTTGAATGCCCGCCACCAGGCCTGTCTCTCTCTTTGACCCCACAGGTGCTGTTTGAAGACGCAGTGGCCCACATCTGCAGGATCAACCGCATCCTGGAGTCTCCCAGGGGGAACGCCCTGCTGGTGGGGGTGGGGGGCAGCGGCAAGCAGAGCCTGTCCCGCCTGGCCGCCTACATCAGCTCCCTGGACGTGTTCCAGATGACCCTCAAGAAGGGATATGGGATCCCAGACCTCAAGGTACGGGGGCAGGAGCAGGGACCTGTGCCAACTCCCTTCTCCACAGCCAAGCCTGCCATCAGGGAGAAGCCAGCCCACCCACTGGCCCTGTGCATGTGTGCAGGCGTGTGTGTGTGTGTGTGTGTGTGTGTGTGTGCGTGTGTGTGCGTGCGCATTCATGCATGTGTGTGTGCAAGTATGTGCGCGTGCTAGTGTGTGGTTGTGCAAGTGTGCACGTGTGTGTTGTGTATACAAGTGTGTGTGTGCACATTTGAGTATATATGTATGAATGTGTGTATGAGCATGTGTATACATGCGTGTGCATACTTACAAGTGTGTGCTTTGCACGTATGGATGCACATGCATGTATTAGAGAGAGAGAGAGAGAGAGAGAGTGTGTGTGTGTGTGTGCGCGCGCGCACGCGCACAGGCATGCCTGTGTGCTGATCATCCAGAGCACCATGGCCAGTGCCCAGGCATCTGGGCTGGGATCTGAGGAAGGGGCGTGAGGCCCAACATCAGGACAGGTTCCAGTGTCCTCCATTGTAGTATTAAATTAAAAAATGACGCTGAGGGAGGTGGGGGGCCAGCCCCCACCGCTAATACTCCTATTACTACTACTCGAATTCAGTAATACTTCTTCTGGGTTCAGTAATGCACAATTGTATGGTTGAGATATATAAGCATTATATTAAAATCATCGAGAGCATGAGAGATAATACAATAATACAGTCAGACATATTACATGGTAACATTGCTCACCTCAGCCCAGCTTGGTGGTCCACGTGGAGAGAGGGGGAAGGGAAGGAGGGAAAGGGAACAAGGGAGAGGGGAGTGACCAGGGAGTGAGCAGCCAGGAGCTCAGTCAGAGAGAGACATACGTCACAGGAGGAGTTGCACTATAGGTTACACAGCAATGAGAGGGTGGTCTAGGGGGTGGTCTCTGGGTCTCCATAAGAACCATATCAGTAGGATGAAAACTCTGCCCAAAGGAGCCTGTCCATTGTCCCCAGAGGCAGGGAGCAGGCCCACCCCTGTGGTGGGATGAGACAGCAGTCTGGCAACTGATTGCCCTCAGTGTGGGGAATGCCTGCGCATCTGACTTCCCCCCACACTCCATGGCAGAATAGCTCCACTGCCCTCCTCCCCAGCCCCGCCCTGCAGTTTAGAAAAGGCATGCTATGCCCCTCAGCTGCTGAGTCCACGGGATCAGTGCTAATGGGAGCCGGCCCCCCACCTGAGCACGGGGCGATGGGCTTCCCCTCCATTCCCCTTCCCATGCGGCACTCCCCTGGGACCTGGGCCATAGAGCGAACCCAGAGCCCAGCACACCCACGCTGCCCTGAGCACAGCTGCGTGCCACCACGGCCCCACAGAGGCTTCACCCACGGTACCCTTGTGGTCCTGGGGCAGATCTCTGGTCAGCTGGCTGGAACCCAGTACCCCAGGCTCTGGGGGAGAGACAGCCTAGGTCCAGAAGTGCGGCGAGCTTCTGGGGCTCACTGCACCCCACTTCTCCAAGGAGCCCTGGTGGCACAGTGGGTCAGTCGGGGCTGCTAGCAGCAAGGTTGGCAGTTCAAACCCAGCAGCTGCTCTGTGGGGGACAGATGAGGCTGCCGGTTCCTGGACAGATGGACCGCTCTGGAAACCCAGAGCAGTAGTTTGACTCTGTCCTGTCGGGTCGCTGAGCCTCAGTTGATTAGACAGCAGTGGGTTGGGGCTTTAGTTTTGTTTACTTTCCCAGACGTGTCTATGCCCCATAAAGGGAGTGACCGGACCTGGTGTGAGGGGCTTCCCGAGTGGCACTTGACTAGTTTGCACTCAACTGCTGGCCTCAAGGTCAGTGGTTCAAACCCACCCATCAGCACCACGGCAGATAAGCCCTGGGAACCTGCTTGCCTACAGAGTTCGGCTGAGAAGACCCCGCGGGGCAGTTTTACTCTGCCACACACGGGGCCACAGGCAGTCAGGGCAACTCGCCAGCGTGGTCCGGCCTCTCCAGCAGGCAGGGCAAGTCCCTCCATGTTGTTGTCGGTGGTACCACTGACCCTAACCCGTAGCATCGCTGTGGGGCAGGACTCTGCCATCCTCCGGCCAGCTCAGGACTGGCTGCCGATCAGACCTTGGTGAGCCGCAGGGCTTCTCCGGGCTGCGTTCAGGAAGGAGATAGCCTGGCCGGGCCTTTCTTGCTGGCCACCCTAGTCCGGAAGCCCCACCCTGGAGCCTCTGCTGCCTTCTGAGCCCATTGCCCATGCAGCCAATTCCGACTTGGCGACCCGCAGGGAGTAGCCGGCCACGTTGGTCTCCCTCGGGAGTGGCCGCTGGGTTTCAGCACCAACCTTTCCATTTGCCACGGAGCACATCATGGCCCCGCCACCAGGGATCACCTTTGCCAGCATCCTAGTTCCCCACCCACCCAGCAGGAATGGAGCAGCCAGCCTAGTGCTGCTTCCGTGAGCCCGGCTCCGGAGTCCAAGTGCTTGACGGCGTCGAGCTTTTCTCCATGCATCGCGATGTTTCCAACGGGTCCAGTTGGGAGGATTGGGATTTTCTTTACACCGAGCTGCCATCCACGCTGATGGCTGCAATCCCTGATCTTCGTCAGCAAGTGCTGTGAGTCCTCCTCACTTTCAGCAAGCAAGGTTGTGTCGTCTGCCTGTCGCAGCCTTCCTCCAATCCTGATGCTGCGCGCTTCTTCGTAGAACCCAGCCTCTCTGGTGATTTGCTCCGTACACAGGTGGACCAGTATGCTGAGAGGCTACAGCTCTGCCACCCACCTTCCCACATCTTAAGCCACGCAGTGTTCCCTTGTTCTGTTCGCACGCCGCCTCTTGATCCAGGTTCAAGTTCTGAATGAGCACAATGAAGTGTTCCAGAATTCCCGTTTTTTCTCAAGGTCATCCAGTTTATTAGGATCCACGCAGTCGAATACCTTTGCAAAGTCGATGAAACACAAGTCCATGTCTTTCCGGTACTCTCTGCCTTCAGCCAAGATCCACCTGACATGAGCAATGACATCCCTTGTTCCACGTCCGCTTCTGAATCCGGCCTGAACTTCTGGCAGCTCCTTGTCAATGTACCGCTGAACCATTGTTGGATAATCTTCAGCAAAAATGTACTTGCATGTAATGCCAATGATATTGTTCTAAAGTTAGAGCATCCTGTTGGGTCGCCTTTCTTTGAAATGGGCACAAGTGTGGATCTCTTGCAGTCAGTTAACCTACTAGCTGTCTTCCAGTGTCCTTGCATTGACGAGCGAGTGCTTGCTGAGACATTTCGATGGGTGTCCATCAATTCCTAGGCCTTGTCTATGGCTGATGCTGTCAGTGCAGCTTGAACTTCTTCCTTCGACTCCGTTGGTCCTTGCTCAGATGCTGCCTCCTGAGAGGGGCTGTGGACTGGTTCTTTGTGGTACAGTGACCCTGCATTCCTTCTTCTCAGCATCTTCTCTGGATGCTGCCTGTATCCATCAGTCATTTTGCTTAGATGCTTCTCAAGGATTCTACCCTTACCTCGAGGGAGAGGTGCTAAGACCCCGCCCTCGACTGGTTCCCTTGCACCCCCCCCCCCACTGCCTCCCTTGGAGGCTGAGTGAAGCACTTGGCTCTTATTGTCTTTGTCAGCTTAAAAAAAAAAAAATGTGGTCCAAGCCTTGCCTTGGGACCCCAGTTTATAGGCTGTAAGGGGTCCTGGCAGCGCAGTGGTTGAATGCTCGGCTGCTAACCACAAGGTCGGCCATTCAAACCCACTGGCTGCTCTGAGGGAGACAGATGTGGTGGTGTGCACCCACCAGGATTGACAACTTGGGAAACCCCCAGGACAGTCCCACTCGGTCCTATGGGTCGCTGTGAGTCAGAATTGACTTGCAAGCAGTAGGTTGGGTTTGGGGTTGGGTTTGAGGGTCTCCAGTCAGGGATTCCCCCCTTCCTACAGACCCCGTGCTGCTCCTGGGCAACGGTCCCTGCAGCGCGTCATCACCATGGGGAGGTTCTGATGGCTTTTTCTAAATGACAGTGCTCTTGGCAAGGAGCCTGCCTCAGTCTCTCAGGGCCGCGATTACAGAAGGACCTCAAGGGGGTGGGTCTGAAGAGCAGATGTTTATTTTCTCACCGTTCAGGAGATTAGAAGTGGATGTCAGGTGCCAGGGCATCCTGCTTGCTCGCTCTCTCTCTGGCTGTGGGGAAGGTCCAGGGCCCAGGCTCTCTCTGTCCGGCCCCCATTGAAGCTTGCTTCTCTGTGTGTGATCTGACTTCTTGTGTAGTGACTGAGTGTGACATAAGCCCCGCCCCCTGGGATGACCTCACTAACACACCGAAAAACCCCATTCTCAAATGCCGCCCCCATGCCCAGGGACGCCTCCCAGCGACCCTGCAGGACAGAGTTGGTCAGAGGGGCCCATCTTTCTCCCGTGGAGCAGCCGCTGGGTTTGAACAGCTGACCTTGCGGTGGACCGCCCAGCGCTCAGCCGCTGTGCCACCAGGAGGGCTCCTCTCCAAGGCAGGGGGGCGGGGAGGCGCAGCCGCGCCGTGACTGGAGCACGCCCCCACCCGCTCGCTGCAGCTGGACCTGGCCGCGCAGTACCTGAAGGCAGCCGTGAAGAACGTGCCCTCCGTCTTCCTGATGACCGACTCGCAGGTGGCCGAGGAGCAGTTCCTGGTGCTCATCAACGACCTGCTGGCATCCGGCGAGGTGCCCGGGCTCTTTGCGGAGGACGAGGTGGAGAACATCATCACGTCCATGCGCCCGCAAGTCAAGACCCTGGGCATGCAGGACACTCGGGAAAACTGCTGGAAGTTCTTCATCGACAAAGTCCGCAGGCAGCTGAAGGTAGGAGGCCCTTCCAGGCCCCTGCGGGGGTGGGGGCAGGGGTCCCAGGCTCCACTCACCGTGGGGGGAGATGGGGTGGTCCTGGACTGACTCACGGGGACCCTGCCCAGGACAGGGTAGAACGGGCTCCGCAACTGCCGGTGTTCCAGCCTGTGAACCTCCAGGCCTTTCTCCTGAGTGGCCTCAGGGCAGGGCGAGCTCCAACCTCCAACCTGCAGAGGATCCTTGACCGTTGATGCCCACCCCCACCCCAAGGCCTCTCTAGCCCCAAGCGGGTGCCCGGCCCCACCCTTCCCTTCTCGGTGGCCCCTGTGGCACCGGCCCTAGAGCCACTGGGAGTCTCGGAACCATGTCCCCCATCGTCCAGGTGATCCTGTGCTTCTCCCCGGTGGGCTCCGTGCTGCGTGTGCGAGCCAGGAAGTTCCCCGCCGTGGTCAACTGCACAGCCATTGACTGGTTCCACGAGTGGCCCGAGGATGCCCTGGTGTCGGTCAGCGCCCGCTTCCTAGAGGATACCGAGGGGATCCCGGTGAGCACCCCGTGGGAGGCCAGTGGGCCAGTCCAGGGACACTCACCTACATGTAAGAGAGAGCTTCAAGGTAAGATGTAATCATAGACCAAGAGAGCAGCCCAGCCCCAACTGGGGTCCGTAAGCCCCTCGTCAGACTCGGGCGGCCGCGTGCCGTGATGCAGCATGCAGGAGGGTCACGTCACAGGCCGGGATGCAGTCATGTGGCTCCATCCGAGGTCCGGGGGAACTTGGCAGGGCTCTGAGGGCTCTGGGGTCAGTGGCAGAGTCCCAGCCGACAGGAAGGCCGAGTGACGTGGTGGGGGTAGGGGACCAGGGTCCTCCTTATAGAAGGCCACACCCCCAAGGAAGCGCCATCAGGCTGTGACCTGATTGACAGGTTGGGGTCCACCCCACACTTTCATACATCTCCAAGTCAACATACAGTCATGTGACTACCATCAACCCCCTGCCCCCAACTGTTAAGATGGGGGGTGCGGAACCCCCATGCGGGTGGTCCACTCAGCTCTGACACATGCCACCCCGGGTGGGCCCCGGGCTGCTGCACTACATCGCCTTCTTGGTGGCTGGTGTACACACCGGCTGTGCATTGCCCCTCCATCGCCTTCTCGGTAGCTGGTATCCGCACCCGCTGTGGTTGGTTACCCGGCTTCTCTTCTGCGGCGCTCCCGGGAGGACTCACACCTCCAGCCTTTCAGCTTAGCAGCCAAGCACAGTCATCGCCAGAACCCCTCCGGCTGGCGAATCAGCTCCAGCTCAGCGCAGCTGCACGCATGCACAGCAGAGCAAGCCCCACCCCATCTGGCACTGTCCACACAGGCACTGCCTTGTTGGGAGCCCATTGCTGCAGTCCTTGCGTCAAACCCATCGTGTGCAAGGGTCCCCTGCCCCTTCTGAGATAACCCCACTTCATCTGGGGTGCAGATGCACACCCCCCCACTTGCTGACTCGCTGTGGCTGGGGCCAGCCCAATGGGGCCAGGGCAGTGACCGGGCCACCTGCCTCCGCAGGGGGAAGTGAAGGCCTCCATCAGCCTCTTCATGGCCTACGTGCACACGACCGTCAACGAGATGTCCAAGGTGTACCTGGCCATGGAGAGGCGCTACAACTACACCACGCCCAAGACCTTCCTGGAGCAGATCAAGCTGTACCAGAGCCTGCTGTCCAGGAAGAGGCTGGAGCTGGTGGCCAAGGTCGAGCGGCTGGAGAACGGCCTCATGAAGCTGCAGAGCACGGCCTCCCAGGTGAGTGTCCCAGGTGGGTGTCCTGCTTGCCAGAACCTCCCCCCGGAGCCAGAAGCATCCTGGACACAGTCGTGAACCAAATAACCAAAACAACGTGCCGGGATCTGAACTTCTTCTCTACCTGCAGACACAAAGAAGCTCCAGAAAGCCCGTCCAAACAGAAAACAGAAAGACAATGGCTTTTTGCCACCCAGTTTTTGAAGCCCCCTGATATAGTCCCCTTTGGGTCCAAGGCTTTCTGCCATCAGGCCACATCAATGATGGGAGCCACTTAGATGGAGCGGCTTTGTTTTTTCATGCATTCTGTTGTGGGTGCTAATACAGGGAGCAGGACACGTGGCAATCTAACCCTGGTGACAGTCCACCCCCTCTCAGTTTCCAGATTGGTCCTCGACCACGAACGTGGCTCCTTGCCCCCGACGGCTCCTGGCTAATCTCTTGAGTAGCCATTGTCCATTTGACCCCGTGGAGCTAGTTCTTGAAAGAGCACAGTGCTCAAGACTGGCGTCCTCTGCTGGTTAAGATCGACCGCTGTTCCGCTTAAGCCCTGGTGGCACGGTGGGCTATATGCTGGGCTGCTGACCGCGGGATCAGCAGTTAGAAACCACCAACCCCGCTGAGGGGAAAAGATAAGGTGTTGAACCCTAGGGGTTTAATGGTTACTCTTTGGACTGTTAACCGTAAGGTCAGCAGTTCAAAACCACCAGCCGCTCCTCGGGAGAAAGGAGTTTTTACTCCCAGTTACAGACTGGGAACCTCCCACCTATCCACCGCCAGGCAGTTCTACCCTGCCCTATGGGAGGAGTCACCATCAACCTGATAGCAGTGAGTCAGTAAGCTTTGCTCCCCCAAAGAGTTACAGTCTCGGAAACCCACAGGACAGGTCAACTCTGTCCTGTAGGGTCACTGTGAGTCAGCATCGACTTGTTTAGTTTTAAGGGGACTTCTGGAGATCTTTTTAAGATTTAAAGATGTTTCTCAGGGCAACAGTTTGAGGAGCTCATCTAACCTTCATGGCTTCTAAAACCCTAGCATCTGTGAAAATTTTAAGTTCTGTTCTGGATTTCCTCCCCTTTTGATGGCGATTCTTCTATGGACTCTACCAAAATGCTCAGTCGTGGTAGCAGGGCACCGCCCAGTTCTGGTCTCTTGGCGAGGAGGCAGCTGTTCCCGGAGGCCAGTACCGCACCTCCAACTCCTCCTCCTGCTCTTCCTGCCTCTCCTTCTTCCTCTGTGGCTCCCGGAGAACAGGGGGCAGAGGTGGTGTCTTGGGCCTCAGGTACTAGTCAATGAACTAGGAGGTAGAGCAGGAGCACTGGACACATTGTCAGGCTAATCAACTGGGATGTCCCTTGACCCTGTGTTGCAAAACCTAATGATTTTTTTTTTTAAGCATAAATGGGGGCTGGGGGAGATCATTGCCTATGTAGATTCACAAGAACTTAGAGTGCAGGGCTAAGATGAGGAGTGTCCCCTAAGCCGAGAGAGAGAGAGAGGTGCTCCCTAGAATCTGTGCCCTGAATTTGACTTTTAGCAAATCTGTGATAAAATAATTTTCTGTTCCTGAAAGCCACCCCCTTATGGTATTTCCAATGCAGCAGCCCAAGGTAACCATAACACCTGTTTTAGTAGGATGTGACCCCACACACTTCACCATGTGAGCCCATGC
>NW_022111358.1:48132452-48170080 GCF_000313985.2 Echinops telfairi | reverse complement strand
GGGGGGCAGGCTATCAGGTGCTCACTGACCAGGGGGACCCATGAGGGCGTCAGCTGCAGGAATGTCTCTCACTGTTCAGGAGGCTGGGGGTGGGGATTCGGGGTCCCCGCAGGACCATGTTCTGCCCTCCTAGGCCCCCCAGCTTCTCAGCTGCTCCAGGCATTGCTCAGCCTTGTGTGGCCAGTGCAGCCTGGTGCGTTTTGCCAAGCTGCCTCCTCCACAAATGGAGGGTCCGTGCCCACCCCCACCCCCTGGGTCCAGCCAGTCTATGCTCACTGCCTGGCTTCGGGTCCAGCTTGGCTGTTCTCACTGGATTTTACGTGATGACCTGGGAGGACAGGGCGGAGCATCCCCTCCTGAGGTGGCACGGGCCCAGAGGGGCCCGCAGCCCTGGGATATGGTTAGCCTTTCCTGGTGCCCATCTGAGCAGTTCTCCCTGTGGCACAGGGTCGCTGTGAGTTCTGCGTCTGAGCGCTCTGGCCCTGTGTACACGGTTGTCACCCAATAGGAGCGGCCTCCGTTGGACAGAGGAGACTCTGCCAAACGTGGCCCCTGGGCCTTCACCTGGGTCCCCACGGAGGGCAGTGCTTGGAGGGCTGCAGCCCCGCTCTCCCATCTCCCCGGCCCCCCAGGTGGATGACCTGAAAGCCAAGTTAGCCGTGCAGGAGGCTGAGCTCAAGCAGAAAAATGAGAATGCTGACAAGCTGATCCAGGTGGTGGGTGTGGAGACGGAGAAGGTCAGCAAGGAGAAAGCCATTGCTGACGAGGAGGAAGCCAAGGTCGAGGTCATCAACAAGGTGTGTGGGACCTGAGCCACGGAGACACTGCCCCCCACCCACCCACAGCCGAAAGGGAGCATGGCCCCAGAGAGGTGCTCTCCAGGACCTGTGAGGAACGCAGGTTCCCAGGACCCGCCAAGACCTGTTGGCTCAGGGCTGCCTTTGATTTCGTGCGGCTCTGTGACTCTGGGGACCCCTGGTGACAGCATGGGGTGCTCCTGAGGGTTTGTGGGTTGTCATCTTCATGGAAGGAGTCCGGGGTACAGTTCGGTGCCTGGCTGCTGAGCCAAAGCTCAGTGGGCGGAGCCCGCCAGGCACTGAGCAGAGGAAGAGGAATTGGGGTCTGGAGACCCTTGGGCAGCTCTCTGTCATGTGGAGTTGCTTCAGGGAAGCAGGTGGCCAGGCTGCTTCCTCCATGATGCCCCTGTGCGGGGGCAAACCTCCAACCCAGTGCCCCCAGGGACCTTTGGGCTGCCTTGTAGCTGGATGGCCTGTGGTTCCCAAGCACCCTAGGGTCCTCAGACAAAGCTCCCAGGGAGTGCCTCTCACACAGGTTGAGGCAGTCCCAGGGCCCTGGTGTAAAGGTTCCTGGCTGGTGTGGGGTATGACCAAGAACCAGACCGGGGGGCACAGCCCAGGATCCATGTCTATCATCCCTCCACCTGCTCCCTCTGTGTCACCTGTGTGTCACCTGTGTGACCATGTGGTGAGCCAGTGGACAAACGGTGGGAGGGACCGGCAAGTGCAGGAATGAAGGGATGGATGCAGGGATGGATGGATCAGCGAGTGAGAGTGAGCAAATGAATAACTGCAGGAGTGAGTGAGTGAATGAATGATGCACGAATAAGTGCCTGACTGAAGGCATGCACACATTAAATGAATGAGTGCAGAAATGGGAGAATGTGAACAAATGAATGAGCAAGCGCATCAATGAGTGAGTACAAGAATGAATGGATGAATCAGTGAGTACATGAGTGAACGGATGTGTGCAGGAATGAATGGGTGTGTGTGAGTGAATGAATAAGTGCAGGGATAAGCGAGTGTGTTTGAATGGATGTGTGCAGGAATAAACGGGTGTGTGCATGAATGAATGAATGAATGAGTAGGAATGAACGGTGTGTGCATGAGTGAATGAACGAGTGCAGGAATGAACGGGTGTGTGTGAATGAATGAGTGCAGAGATAAACGAGTGTGTTTGAATGAATGAGTGCAGGAATAAACGGGTGTGTGCGTGAATGAATGAATGAGTAGGAATGAACGGTGTGTGCATGAGTGAATGAATGAGTGCAGGAATGAACAGGTGTGTGTGAATGAATGAGTGCAGGGATAAGCGAGTGTTTGAATGAATGAGTGCAGGAATAAACGGGGGTGTGCATGAATGAATGAATGAGTAGGAATGAACGGTGTGTGCATGAGTGAATGAACGAGTGCAGGAATGAACAGGTGTGTGTGAATGAACGAGTGCAGGGTTGAACCGATAAATAGAGCTGACCTCGCCTCCTTGGTGAGGGGCTGAGCCAATAGCCCTCGGTAAACCACACGATGGGCAGTTCCCGGGGGTGGGGTACACAGCAATATGGAGACACAATAAGACACAGAGCCAGGTGGCCTGAGTGGCCCTGGGTCCCCCTCCTCTGGGAGGCTTGAGTCCAAGGAGGAATGAGTCTCCTTCCAGAGCCCAGTCCCTCCTTCCACCCTGAGACTCGGCACAGGCAGGGAGGTGGGGAGAAGAAGGGGGCTGGCATGAACTTACAGGGATGCAGGGACACGAGGCTGAAGGGACTGGCTGCTGGGGACTCACTGGGCCTCAGGCCACCTTCAGGGAGTTGTCTGGGGCCCCTATACCCTCTCCCCTGACCCCCACCCCAGAGGAGTTTGGGCTGACCTGCCCACCTGGCTCCTTCCAGAACGTCGCTGAGAAACAGAAGGCATGTGAGACTGACCTAGCCAAGGCAGAGCCAGCCCTGCTGGCAGCCCAGGAGGCCCTGGACACACTGAACAAGGTCGAGGGAGCCAGCAGGGTGGTGGGGGGCCAGGGCGGCCCCTGCCGCTGGCCCCCAGGCCCATGTCCAAGCTGTCACCTCTGCCCGTTTGCAGAACAACCTGACGGAACTGAAGTCCTTCGGGTCCCCCCCAGACGCCGTGGTCAACGTCACGGCTGCCGTCATGATCCTGACAGCCCCAGGGGGCAAGATCCCCAAGGACAAGAGCTGGAAGGCGGCCAAAATCATGATGGGCAAGGTGGACACCTTCCTGGACTCGCTAAAGAAGTACGACAAGGAGCACATCCCCGAGGCCTGCCTGAAGGCCTTTAAGTACGTCCAGCCGCCCACGCTCGGTCTCCTGGGTCCTCCCTGCCTGCCAGGCCCCAGCACAGTGCAAGTCCAAATGCCAGCCGGGTGGGGAGGGGCCTGGGCTGAGTAGACCCAAATCCACACTTCCGGTGAGAAGCCAAAACTCCGGCAAGAGCCTGAAGTCAAACCTTCTCCCTGGGAAACCTCTGTGCTAGATCTTCAAGCCTCAGCCCTTGGATGGGGATTGGGGGTGGGGAGTAGGAGGGGCCCAACCAGGTCACCAAAGGGCATCTGCTTCACCTAAGTCCAGTCCATTGTACCTGTTCAGGAATGGATTCTGACTCCTACCAGTCCTGGGGGGCAGAGCAGAAACCCCTCATGCCCCCATAGGATTTCCAAAGCTGCCAGGGGGTTCCAAGTGCTACCCTTAAGGTTAGCAGCCAAGTACTTAAGCCACGGTGCCACCAAGGCTCCACCAGGTGCACAGGACCCGACTCTAAGCGACCCCTGTACACAGCCGAACCGAGCACCACCTGGCCCCGTGCCCACCTCGCCATCGCTGCTGCTGTTGGGCCCCTGCTGCAGCCACGGTTGTGTGCCCACAGCTCCAGCCTCGTTCCTATCACCGGGGCCCTATTTCCAACTCCCGCGCCTTCCTCTGTGTCCAACTCCCACACTCGGGTTACCTGTGATCACGAGGCGTGGCCCTCAGTGTGCGTCACAGCTCAGTGTCCAGGAAGCCAGCGGGCACGTCCGCAAACAACGGAGAGAAGCTTGAAGCTGCGCCAGGGAGGTTTCATCCGGCGCGGGCCCACGGTCCACGCTCATGCAAGCAGCGGTCGAGAGATGGGGCGACACGCCGCAGGGGGTACGTGTGCTGCTGCAGCACAAGGCCTCTCTCAGAGCCAAGTCTGAAAACCTTTGAAGACACACCTGGTCCAAGTCATGGTCTTTTCAGTTGCCCTACTATGCGTCTGAAAGTCGGACACTGCCGAGAGAAGAAGGACGGTGTTGGCGAAGAGCGCCAAAACTGCAAACAGACTGATCCGTCTGGGAAGGAGGCCGGCCAGAAGGCTCCGTAGAGGCCTGCGTGGCCAGACTCGGACTCAGGTCCTTTGGACGTGTCCTCAGGAGAGACCAGTCCCTGAGGAAGGACACCCTGCTTGGTCAAGTGGAGGGGCAGCAACAAAAGGACGGCCCTCGTGGAGATGAACGGACACCCAGGCTGCGAGGTCTCTGTGAGTCCGAGCCCACTGGACAGCGCCTGACGCCGACGGCATCACCGGTGCATCTCGATGGCATGTGTGCCTGTCACCAGTGGTGCTGCGCTTCAGGGGCAACCTTGAAAGGTTCTTTTTGAAAGTGAATGTCGTGTCGTTTCTCTCGAATTTCCCATGGGTGTGCCGAATCAGAAGGGCCAGGACCGGTCCCTCCACCATTTACCTGTCGGTGTGCCCTCCTGTGCTGGCTCGTGTGTAGCTGTGATGCTGGAAGGTCTGTCCCTGGCATTTCAAGTGCCAGCAGGGTCACCCGGCATGACGAGGCTTCTGCGGAGCCCCCAGGCGTAGGGACAGACAAAGAAGGGCTCGGCCGCCCACTTCAAGGAAGGAGCCGCTGACAACTTTAAGGGGAGCTCCGGAACATGGTCAGCTCCTGCAGGCCTAGGGATGGAAGCAGACCACGGTCGGCAATAGTGCCGGAGGACGGAGGACGGGCCCCTCGGGCCGGGGCGCTCAACCGTGCAGCAGAGAGGCCCGTCCCTGGAGAAGGACGTCACGCTGGTAGCGGGCAGCGGAAGAAAATGAAGGCCCTCACGAGATGGATGGACACAGCGACCGCGTCTGTCTGCTCAAGCACAGGAACAATTGTGAAGGGGGGCAGGACCGGCCAGACTGGGCAGTGTTTCCTTCTGTTGTGCACAGGGTCTCTCGGTCCAAACGGACGCTAGGGCACCCACAGCAGTGCCCAGGTGTTCCATCCTTAGGCACGGTCCATCTTGTGTGGGAAGGATTTCCGGTTATTCTAGATTCACACTTCTTGCATGGTGGTCAAGTGACCTAAAGATGGTATCGGGGGTAGGGGGATGGGGTGTCTCAGTGCTGGCAGTAGGCCCGATTTCCCGCAGGGTTGGGGTGCAGGGGATGGGGAGGGAGTGAGGTTAAGATACCAAACAAACCCATCAGTGTTAGTAGCCGGTAGGCAGAGCCCCAGAGCTGGGGGCAGTGGAGGACGAGGACCCCAGGGTTGCATCCTGCTGGGTCCCACCCATCAGCACCTTCTGCCCCACCCCGCAGGCCCTACCAAGGCAACCCCACGTTCGACCCCGAGTTCATCCGCTCCAAGTCCACGGCGGCAGCTGGCCTGTGCTCCTGGTGCATCAACATCGTGCGCTTCTACGAGGTCTACTGCGACGTGGCCCCCAAGAGGCAGGCCCTGGAGGAGGCCAACGCGGAGCTGGCCGAGGCCCAGGAGAAGCTGTCCCGGATCAAAAACAAGATCGCCGTGAGTGCTACCACCTGGGCCCCCTTCCCTCAGTCTAGCCTGCTGAGTGAGGAGCTAGGGATGCCACCCAGGGACGCCCCGATGGTTACCCTTACTGTCCACACTCGGCCGTAGACTCAGACACTCTACTGGACAGGGCAGAACCGCCCCCTTGGGTTTCTGAAGCTCTCAGCCTTTATGGGCGCGGGGAGCCTCATTGTTCTCCCTCAGGGTGGCTAGTGAGCTCGAACCACAGACCTTGTAGCCTAACCCGCTGCACCACCAGGGGCCCTTACATTTAGGTACTGCCCCAAATCCCAAGCCCACTGCCATTAACATGGACCAGTCCCAACTCGGAGCCGTCCTGCCTCCAGTGTCGGAAGCTACATGAGCAGGAGCGTCCGCCTCGTCTTTCTCCGATGAAGCGGCTGGTGGGCTCAAACTGCTGGCCTCACGGTTCACTACCGTGGCCCCACTTGAGGCCCTCCCGCCCTGTTGCTTTCCAGGAGCTCAATGCCAACCTGAGCACTCTGACGTCCGCCTTTGAGAAGGCCACGGCCGAGAAGATCAAGTGTCAGCAGGAGGCGGACGCCACCAACAGGGTCATCTCCCTGGCCAACAGGTAGCCCTCCCCTGCCCTGGCCACACGCCCCTTGGAGGAATGGAGGGACTAAGCCCAGGCCCTCCCAGGAGACCCGGCGGCACTGTGGGCAAAGCGTTTGAGCTGCTAACCACAAGGTTGCCAGTTCAATCCCACCAGCCGCTCTGGGGAAGAGCGTTGAGGCCATCCACTCTCACAAAGACTGGAACCCTAGGTAGAGCCTGTCTGGGTCGGCATCCACCCAAGGTCGGGGTTCGGTTTCCAGGTGCAAGGAGCATGCGGCTTTGGCTTCCGGATCCCTGTGTCAGCTTCCTGGAGCTGTCGGGGTCTTCAGACAATGGGAGCTTGTTCTCTCAGCTGTGAGGGCAGGGCTGCTTGCTTCTGGAAGTTTCCAGGGAGCCCATCCATTGCCTCTCTACCAGGTCCTGGTACCAGCTCGCCACAGCCCTTGGCTGGAGGCTGCATCCCTCGTGTGTGTGTGTGTGTGTGTGTGTCTGTGTCTGTGTGTCTGTGTGTCCATGCCCAGACCTTCCTGGCCTCCCTGGATGGTGTAGACAGTAAACACCCTGGGCTCGGCTCACTAAGTTGGGGTTCCAGTCCAATGCAGAGGTGCCCCGGAAGAAAGGCCTGGCAATCTACTGCCTCCTGAACCAGCCACTGGACGCCAGGCCACTCTGGGGTCACCATGGTTCCCACCCCTCCTGTGCCAGGGGTTACCCTGGGAAGTCAGCTCAGGCGAGGTGGGGGAGGGGCACATCCTGACGGGCAGAGCCAGGAGTTGCTGTGGGTTCCCAAGCAGACCTGGCAGCACAGCAGACATCCTTCCGGGGACCGGGAGCTGACGGTCTAGCTAGCTCACACCGAGTGGGGATGTCTTTAACACGGGGAGAGTGCCCAGGTGACCCGAGGCGGGAGCCGCTTCTCGCTGTTGGGGAAGATGGCGCCGGTGGACTTCCTCCACGCAGGTTTGGGGAGGTGGCCACAGACGTTTGATTTCTGAAAACATGCCCCATGGTGTTCTCTGTCGAACCACCGAGCCAAGGGAGTACTCGGCACGCCAGAGATCTGCACACTCTGAGGTCGGAGGGCTCCCTGGTGGAGCGCCCCTCCTGGCCACACACGCCCACGCACACACGTGCCTGACCGGGGGCTCCCGTTGCAGGCTGGTGGGGGGCCTGGCGTCGGAAAACGTGCGCTGGGCGGAGTCGGTGGAGAACTTCAAGAAGCAGGGGGTGACCCTGTGCGGGGATGTGCTGCTCATCTCGGCCTTTGTATCGTACGTGGGCTACTTCACCAAGAAGTACCGCAACGACCTCATGGACAAATACTGGGTCCCCTACATCAATCAACTCAAGGTGAGGCCCCGGAGCCACACGTGCCGGCAGGCGGGGTGCACCCAGACCCGGCCGTGCAGGGCTCCGGAAGTGGCCCCCATCGCTGAGGCCGGCCACACAGCCACTGCGGCCCGAGCGAGGTCAGAGCCAGCACAGGGGCGAGCCCGGCACCAACACGGATCCCTGGTGGCGCAGTGGATGCGGCAGCCCGCCTCTCTCACGATGTCCAGTCTCAGAAGACCCGTGTGTCCACAGCCCCTGCGCGTCGGAATCGACTCAATCCATGCACCCGCAGGTCCCCATCCCCATCACGGAAGGCCTGGACCCCCTGACACTGCTGACGGACGATGCCGACGTGGCCACCTGGAACAACCAGGGCCTCCCCAGCGACCGCATGTCCACCGAGAACGCCACCATCCTGTGCAACACGGAGCGCTGGCCCCTCATCGTGGACGCGCAGCTGCAGGGCGTCAAGTGGATCAAGAACAAGTACGGGAAAGAGCTGAAAGCCATCCGCCTGGGCCAGAAGAGGTGCGTGCGCAGGGCGGGGCTGCGCGGGGCTGGCCTCGGTGGGGCGGCGGCGGAGGGCAGGGAAGAGCCATCTGGGGCCCCTTTGAACCCCATTTTGCAGGAGCCGGCGACCGAGCTGGTCCTTGCTGGGGGGGGGGGGGCCTGGGGCGTTGAGCCTGAGGGACAGACCTCAAACTCAGCTCTCCTCCTTTTCACACTTCTTAAACTCCACGTTCTCACTGTCAGATTGTCATTTTAATTGTATGCATATATGTATATGGTAACAATGTTAAAATGAAAAGGACACACACACACAGACTTTAAACCGCTCATGGGAATGTTCCAACATCGTTTATGTGATTCAACTTTTCCGTAAATTTTTTTGAAGCCTTCATGTGTGTATGTATATAAGCCCTCTCATGTGCATATACATGTGTGTATATGCACATATGTGTGTATGTATATAAACCCTCTCCTGTGTGTATATAGATGTGTATGTGTGTATGCGTGTGTATGCATGTATGTGTTGTGTGTATGTGTGTGTATATATCCATATTCGGGCAGAGTAAAGCTGCCCCCGCATGGGTTTCTGACACTGTAGCTCTTCACGGGAGTAGAAAGCCTCGTGTAGCTACCTCAAAGCGGCTGGTGGTCTTGAACTATTGAGCTTGTGGTGGGAGACCCAGTGTGTAACCACCTCACCAGGGCTCATCTACATGCACATGTGTCTGTCAGCACCTCTTGGTGCTGTCCTGTAGTGCTGAGTGTTGAACTAACTGCAAACCCACCAGCTGCTCTGAGGGAGAAAAATGAGGCGGTCTGCCTGGGAAGGAATGCCTGGGGTCGCTGAGGGGTGGATATCTGTGCGTGTGTGTGTGAACATGTGAGTACATGTGTGTGTGTGCATACCTGCACATGGGTATAGGCATGTGCACGTGTGTGTGTGCACGTGGTATTTGTGTCTTGCATGTATGTTCTTGTGTGTATACATGTGTTGTATATGTGCCTGCATGTGTCTATTTGTGTGTGCATGCATCTATGCATATGTGCATATGTCTATTATACACACACACTGCACCCAGCTCTTCCCACACACACACACACCCCCGAGCTAATTTCTGGGGCTCCCATGACACCCCACTACAGCCGGTGCCCTCACATGACGGCGATGTGCCCCCTCCCAGCTCTGGAGGCCAAGGTCTCAGTGCAGGGTATCAGCAGGGCCAGGACCTCTCACTCGCCCCCTGGAGCCTCTAAAACTCGAACCCACTGCCCTCACGTGGGATCTGACTCACAGCATCCAAGTGCCCCGTGCAGAGGCTTCTGAAAGCACACACCTAACAAACAGGCTGCCGTCTCTGTCCAGCTAGTGGGTTCAACCCCACGACCTGTGCATACCTACTGCACCACCAGGGTTCCTCTGAAGGCTCTGGAGGAGGCTCCTGCCCCCCCCACCCCCGCCCAGCAGCTCACCAGCAGGTGACTGGGCTGGAAAGTGCCTGTCTAGAGGGCACAGATTGGCCGCCCAGCAACCGGTCCCCTTATCATCCGGAAGGGGCTCAAGTCAGGCTGGGCCTCCTGCTGGCTGCGGAGCCTCGGGGGACTTTCACCTCTCTGCAGGCTGTTTTCGCAGCGTGGTGGTGGTGGGTGCCATCACTGGACTCCAACCCACAGTGACCCCACCCACATGCCATAGAAGGAAACACTGCTGGCCCCGCAGCGCCATCCTCCCAGCCAGTGCTGTGTGAGTGCCCATCTGGCTGCCATGCCCCAAGGCCTCTCACTGAGAGCCTCCTTCCTCGGTGAGCCCTGACTTGACCGAGCCTGGTGTCTGTCTCCTGCAGCCCTGGTGGCCTAGCGGGTACGCACTGGGCCGCTAACCTAAGATCCTCAGTTCAAACCCACCAGCTGCTCCTCGGGAGAAAGAGGAAGCTTTCCAAGGCCATAAAGCATTAGCGCCTCGAGAACCCACGGGGGCAGAGCTACCCTGTCCGACCTACGGGCTTGCTGTGAGTCGGCATGGACTCGATGGCCATGAGTTTGATTTGGGTTGTGTGTCCTTCTCCATGAACTGGCCCCTCCCGATGACATGCCAGGGGGAATCGGAGCGGGCAGAGCACTTCCAGGCTCCCCCTGACCCCCATCAGGCCACCCAGGCGACCTGCCGCAAAGCCCTCTGCTCCTGGGCAAGGGCAGGTTGCTGGGAGGGGAGGTGCGCTGTCTGCCTCTTGGTCCCCTCTCTCGTGCGGTTTCCTGGTCACTGCATCCTACATACAAGGTCCAGGGTGGTGCCGAGAGCTCACACGCAGCTGATCACCAAAGGGTTGGTGGCTCAAACTTGCCCGCAGTGCCATAAGCAAGACCTGGCGATCTCCACCCACAGAGAGCACGGCCCGGGAGTGCTGTCGGGCCCGCTCTGTGACCGAGCCCACTGCAGAGCAGCAGGTGTGGTTTGGGTTTGTCCTGTCGGCAGTCGCTCAGCCCGTCCTGGTGTGCCCGCAGCTACCTGGACATCATCGAGCAGGCCATCTCAGAGGGGGACACCCTGCTCATCGAGAACATCAGCGAGACCGTGGACCCCGTGCTGGACCCTCTGCTGGGCAGGAACACGATCAAAAAGGGAAGGTGAGGCGTGGCCGTCGTGCAGTGGCTTCCTTTGGTGACGCTGTAGGTTAAGTGTTGGGCCGCTAACCGCAAGGCTGGAGGTTCAATCCCACCAGCCGTTCTACAGGGGTGAGGGAGTGATCCTGTTCCTGTACCAATGTCCAGCTTCAGCGGAGTCGAAATCGACCCCAGGGCAGAGGGTCTGCTTTGGTTGTGCTTGTTTCCCTCTGCTCACCCGCCGTCCACTGGGAGGGGGTTCCTGAAGGAGCTAGCCAGTCTGTAGGGACCCCCCAGCACCCAGCGGGCGAACGGGAAATTGTGGGGCCAGGCCCGACTGGGAATGCCTCTGGGCAGGGGTCCTGGGTGTGGTGGCCTTCTTCCTCTCTCCCTGCACCTTGCAGATCCGGAGCCTGCACCCCGTTGTTTAATTTTCATTTTGTTGAAACTCACCTGACACGAAAATAATCATTTTAGAGTGAGCGATGCAGCGGCATTCGGTGCGTTTGCAATGCTGCAATGCCCTCCAGCGCCATCTGGTTCCAGAGCACCTTTATGCCCCATTACGAGACACCCCAGACCAAGAAAGCAACGAGGCCCCATCCCTGCTGCTCCCTCTTCCCACAACTGCTCCCTGGCAACCACCAGCCTGCTTTCTGTCCCTCTGGAACCACCTGTTCTGAAGAGCTCACAAAGTCTGGAGACCTTGTGTAAGTTCCGGAGAGCTTGAATAAATCCTAGAGGCCTCGCATAAATTCTGGAGAGCTTGAATAAATCCTAGAAGCCTTCCATAAGTTCTAGGAGCTTGGCATAAATTCTAGAAGTCTAGCGTAACTTCTGGAGGCTACACATCCTGAAGGCCATGTGCAAAAACAAATTCAAGATGGATCAAAGACCCAAATAGAAACCACACAATTGTTAAGACCACCAGTGAAGAAATAGGGGGACAAAATGAAGGACCCCAATATGAGGCATAAACACACTGCTGAGCATGATGACAAACAGCCACACGACAGTAGACACAACTGGGGCCAACTGAAGACAAGACATCTATGCACAACGTGCGGCTTTGTCAAGAGCCAACAGACCCCAGGCAGGAAGGTGACTGGCTGATAAAGGTGATCTGAAAGACAGGCCCTTGAGCCCCGCCCAGGTGCGAGGCGTCATCCTATGTGTCTCTGCAGCCCCTTCCTCCGCCCGCCCCCACCAGGTTCATTAAGATCGGCGACAAGGAGGTGGAATACCACCCCAATTTCCGCCTGATCCTGCACACCAAGTACTTCAACCCCCACTACAAGCCCGAGATGCAGGCTCAGTGCACCCTCATCAACTTCCTGGTCACCAGAGACGGCCTGGAGGACCAGCTCTTGGCCGCCGTGGTGGCCAAGGAGCGCCCGGACCTGGAGCAACTGAAGGTGAGGGAGGGCCTGCCGGCGGGCGGCCATGACATGACCGTGGTCCCGTGCCCCGATGACTTCCCGCAGCCCGGTCCAGGGCTGTTGCAGCTCCACTGCCGGCCCGCACCCCTCGGGCGAGGCCAGGATCACCTGAGGCTGCGCCCTGGCCTCTGCCGCCCGCGCAGGCGAACCTCACCAAGTCCCAGAACGAGTTCAAGATCGTCCTGAAGGAGCTGGAGGACTCGCTGCTGGCCCGGCTGTCGGCTGCCTCTGGGAACTTCCTGGGGGACACGGCCCTGGTGGAGAACTTGGAGATCACCAAGCACACGGCCAGAGAGATTGAGGACAAGGTGCCGGGCACCTCCCGGGATGGGTACACTGGTGGCCGGGCATCTCCCTGGGATGGCGTGTGGGCACCTGGCACCTCCCCAGGGCAGGCCCATGGGCAGTTGGGCACCTCTCTGGGCCAGGCACACAGGCAACAGACCACTTTCCCAGGCTGCGCACATGGGCAGCCAGGCACCTCCCCGGGCCAGGATGCCTGGCACACATCTGGCTCGATGGTCCGAGGAGGAGCCCTGGCCCAGGAGTGAACCCCAGGGCAGGGGGAAGTGTCGGGATCCTCACCCAGCAGCCCCAAGTCTCCCTGCGGTGGCTTCTGAAATCGAGAGTGGCAGAGCCAGGGTGGGGGCACAGACACACACCCCCGCCCCCTTTGTTCCAAGGTCCAAGAGGCAAAGATCACGGAGGTGAAAATCAACGAGGCCAGAGAGAACTACCGCCCGGCGGCGGAGCGAGCGTCCCTGCTCTACTTCATCCTTAACGACCTCAACAAGATCAACCCGATCTACCAGTTCTCTCTCAAGGTCAGCCGGCAGCCTGGCCTGGGCCACAGAGGAACCCCGAGGCCCAGCCTGGTCCCCTCCAACGCTGCGCACACTCTGCCTCCCCACCAGCCCACCCCCGAGCCCTCCCCTCCCGTAGAAACAAACCCACATGCCCGCGGGGCAGCGCGGGCCCTGGGTGACACCATGCCGGCCCCCAGGCCTTCAACGTGGTGTTTGAGAAGGCCATCGTGAAGACGGCCCCCTCAGACGAGGTGAGGCAGCGGGTCATCAACCTCACGGACGAGATCACCTACTCGGTCTACATGTACACCGCCCGCGGCCTCTTCGAGCGGGACAAGCTCATCTTCCTGGCACAGGTGACCTTCCAGGTAACGATGTCAGCCCGCAGTGCCCTTGGTGTGCTCCCCGAGCAGGGCTCCTGTGCTGTAAGCCTTTTCCCTGGGGGCCAGTATTGAAGCCACACAGCAGCAAGGAGCGATTCTAAACCATTCTGTTATCGAGTGCTCCCCCGTTTCCTGAGCCCAGAGCCCACAACTGTGGAGACAATCCAGACACACAGCCATCCAGGCAGAGGCCACACCCACTGGGCCCCTCGGTCTCCATCCGCGGGAAAGAAGAGGGCTGTGAATGGAAAGGGGACCAGTAGCCACCAGCCCAGGGGACTCAGGTGCACTGATTGGCCCCTCCCCATCTGCAGCAAAGAAGAGTGAACGGCCAAAGCTCACTCCCATCTCGGTGCGTCCCTGTCGGACAGGGCAGAACTGCCCCTGTGGGTTTCCCACACCGTAACCCTTCATGGGAGTAAAGTGACAAACACAAGAAAATAAAGGGAACTTGTTAGAGTAACCCAGCCTCGGACAACCGCGGGGTCCATAAGCGCAATCGTATGGCGATAATATATAAAGATTATAGTAAAGTCACAGAACAGGAGAGAGGAGAGAAGAAAAATAGTCACATCTTATGGTAGCAGGCTCACCTCCGGGACGGCCGTGATCTCAGCAGCCAGGTCCGAGGAGAGAGACTCTTTACTGTCTTCGGATATTTGTAGCCCTAAGACATGCATATTCAGTAGCTATATATGTCCCAAAGTGGGTGGTAACCACAGTAAAGTCCCTGAGCTCACGGGTGAGGAAACCTAATACCTTCATTGGAGGAAGGCATGGGAGGGAGAATTGGGTGCTGTGGCGGGAGGAGCTAACAAGAATGTCTGCCTCTACAGGGAGACAGAATCAACCATGTGCTCACTTTAAGGCAGCACACTTGCTAGGGGAGAATCTGTGGGGATGATAGTTAAAACAGGATCATGTACTTGACTCTACCTCTAACTTACCAAAGTGGCGGCTTTCCTACAATGGAATACTAGCGTTCCGGATTCCCTCTGCTATAAGTTAGGGAATATCGTCTTGGTCATCTTTCCCTCCGTGTGAGTTTCGCACAGAAACTATGGCCAGTAGGAAACCGGTGGACTAAATAGATGAAGCAAAGGTCAACATCCGTCACCTGAGACCCAAAGCACTAGATGGTGCACGGCCACCACGCCCACCTGCTCTGAAAGGGATCTCACGGGAAGGCCCAGGATAGAGTGGGAGAAAGATATGGGTCAGAACTTGAGATCATACAAGAGACCTGGCTGACTGATGAGCTAGAGATAGGTGGGACACCCCTCGCCCCACCCCCACACATCCTTAACATCTGCAAAGAAACTTACCCCAAATTAGAATCATCAACCCTGTAAGATGAGCAGGGCAGCATTTAGGACCAGGTCCGAGGGGCAGGAGAGGGGAGGGATGGAAGTGGGATGAGGGATGAGCCGGTGTGAGCTGTGGAAGGTAAAACTGACCATCTGCTCGGTGAACACTGCTTCACACGACACGTCCTCTTGAAAACCGACCGGGCCTGTGCCTGGGAGGAGGAGCCCTGGCCGTGCAGGGGTGGAAGCACTAGAGGGTGGGCCACGAGTTCAGACCCGCCAGCCACCACGCAGCAAAAAGAGGAGGCTGCGTGCCCTGTGAAGGTCTGCGGTTACGGAAACCCTCAGGAGCTGTTGTGCTCCTTCCCGTGGTGCCCGGGGCGCTGGGAGCCGGAATCAGTCCACTGGACGGGGCAGGTTTGGTGTAGCTGGGCTTGGGGACCAGAGAACCGGCACCAGCACTGGGCTCAGCCCAGCCATCCCACACCGGGAGCACCCCAGAACGGAAAGCAGGTGTTGGATCAGAAACCTGCACTTTGCCGGTTAGCAGCCCTGCTCACTGCCATTTCCCGGAGCAGATGGCCTGAACCCCCCTCAGCAGAGGGTGGGGGAGCATTACTCAGCCAGGAAAAGGCTGCTGGGACATGGGGGGGTGCTACGTCAAACCTTGTGACCACGTGATGCTAGGTGAAAGATGCCCACCCACAGACCACGTGGCTCACCCCCAGTGGAACATGCACAGTGGGGGATCTGCAGACACAGGGTCAAGGGTTGCTAGTGTAGGGCAGTGGGCTCTCTTATGTGCTGCTGAGAATGTTCTAGAACCAAGGGAGGCGGTGGTTGCGCAGCCTTGTGAAGGCACTAAATACTGTTGGATTGTTTTTGTGTTACAATGATGACTGTTAAGATATATATTTCAACACACACACACACACACACACACACAGGCAAGATGAATGATCCTACCCAGCCCTAGGGGGCAGTACAAGGGGTCGGGGGGCCCAGGGAGCGAGACCTGTACCCTCCTCCCTCTATGCTCACCCGCCACCCCCAGTTGCTGGGACAACAGCCCACGCATTTGTGCCCTGACGTCCCCACAGGTCCTGTCCATGAAGAAGGAGCTGAACCCGCCGGAGCTGGACTTCCTCCTGCGGTTTCCGTTCAAGGCGGGGGTGGTGTCCCCTGTGGACTTCCTGTTGAACCAGGGGTGGGGCGGCATCAAGGTTGGTACCTGGGAAGTGCTCTTGGGGTGCTCACAAGGCCAGAGCACCCAGGGCTGGGCCAGCAAAGGTCTGCACAGCAAGGCAGCCATAGAGAAGGCCGCAGCCAGGCCAGGGACAGCTTGTCCTCCCCACCCTGAGAGGCCTGTCCCGTGCCCCACCTCCCACTTCAGGAAAGGGCAGGCAGGGTCCCTCAGGTCTCAAAGTCCTGGCGTCTTTTGGTTTGCTTCTCCCAAGGAGTCACCGGTGGTTTTGAACTGTTGACCTTGTGGTCGGCAGCCCCCTGTGTAGCCACTACACCACCGAGGCTCTCCTGGTGTTTTTTGGTGGGAGGCTCGAACCACTAACCTTGAGGTTGTGTCACATAGCTCCTGGTCCCTTAGGAAGCCCAAGCCCACTGCCAGGGAGTCATTTCTGACGCACAGCCACCCTGCACAGGGTGCACAGGTGCGAAAAGCCTCGTCTTCCTCCTTTGGAGTGGCTGGTGGGTTTGAACCGCTGACTTGACTTGTGGTTGGTTAACAGCCCAGCCCTTAACCCACGGCGACGCCGGGCTCCTCAGTAAACCTCCCAGCTGGAGGATGAGGTCATGTCCCTGGATTCAGTCCCCCTCCCCTGGCCCACCCCAGGCTGGCTACCATCCTCTGGGCAACCCCAGGTGGAGGTGTCCTGGGCAGCCCGGCCCTGGCCCGATCCCTGGTCCCTCCTCCAAGCACGCCCTCTCCTGAGGGCTCGCCGGTGGGCAGGTGTGCCTCGGGCCTGGTGCAGAGTGGTGGGAGGGCACATCGGGCGTCCTGTGCTGCCCGCAGGCCCTGTCGGAAATGGATGAATTCAAGAACCTGGATGGAGACATTGAGGGTTCTGCCAAGCGCTGGAAGAAGCTGGTGGAGTCGGAGGCCCCCGAGAAGGAGATCTTCCCCAAGGAGTGGAAGAACAAGTCCGCCCTGCAGAAGCTCTGCATGGTGCGCTGCATGCGGCCGGACCGCATGACCTACGCCGTCAAGTGAGGGTCCCTGGCCCCGCCCCACCGCCCACCAGGGCCAGTCATGGCCCCACTTGACAGAGAAGGACAGCGGGCCCCGTAAATCTCAGTCCCTTTCTCCTCTCGCCCCTCGGGGACGGGTGAGATCTCAAGACTGAGCCCTGAGGGGCCCACGGTGTCCCGGAGCATGGGGGACCTGTGCAAACAGAGCGAGATGAAGTCTGGCCGTCCCTGCTTCCAAGGGGCGTCCGCCCGGCCCCCTCCAAGAACGGGGGTTGGTCCCCGGGTGGCCATGGTACCTGTGGTCTCCTGTGTTCACTTCCTCAATATTTTAGGAAGGTACACAGTTCAATCCCTCACCACGGCCAGGTTTAAAATACACCCTGGATGTATGTCCGTGTGGTCATACATGTCATGAATAATGTCAAGCCCTCCCAACCGAGGCACCGGGAGTGGAGAGCTGTTCCCACCGGTGGCCCTCGGCCCCTCCCCTCACCCGGCCGCCTGCACTGGTCCCGCCTGGTCTACTCCAGGGTTAGGAATAAATAGCTGTCAAGGCCTCCCACTGGGAGGCGGGACTTACCTCTGACCTCCACGAGAATGGGCATGTCCCTTCCTTTGCCTTTCTTCCGGGGCACCTCCAGCCTTTCTGTCCACTGTCCAACACGTACCTGTTTTCAGTCCCCAGGGACACTCCTCCCAAAAGCCCCCTTTGGGGAGAGAAGCAGGCTGGTCTTTTTGCTGCTGGACCATTGCTGAACCCCAAACCCTTGATGGAAGCTTGGGGAGCTTCTAAGCATCCCCAGGCTACCTGGTGCCAAGACCAGGTCATCTAGATGCCCTGAGGGGATGCCCCCCTCCCACACCAGACCCCTCGCCTGCCCTTCCCCTGGCCCCCAGTGCTTAGGTGACCAGGTCCCCCATGGCGATGATGGCCTCCCATGGGGGACACGACACAGAGGGCATCTGTGTATATAGAACCAGGGCAGAAAAATGACCCCCAGCCCCCCTGCCTGCAGGAGAGAGCTGCTGTAGCAAGGGGCCCCCCTATCTGACCCACGGCCCCCTCCACAGGAACTTCGTGGAGGAGAAGATGGGCAGCAAGTTCGTGGAGAACCGCAGCGTGGAGTTCTCTCGCTCCTACGAGGAGAGCAGCCCCTCCACACCCATCTTCTTCATCCTCTCCCCAGGCGTGGACCCCCTGAAAGACGTGGAAGCCCTGGGTAAGTGGGCATGGTGACCCTCCCCCGGGCCGTGGAGACTACACCTTCATGGCCACCTTTCTCCGGTGGAGCAGCTGGGGTGTCAAGTACGGGCTTTCCAATTAGCCGCCCAGTGCACCTGGTGCGCCACCGGGGATCGTCACTGCGGACTTCACACCGCACCAGACTCGCCTCACCACCATCGAGTCCATGCCCACGCGCGCGACCCCACAGAACTGGGCAGAGCAGCCCCGTGGGTTGCCGAGGCTAAATCTTTCGAGAGAAACAGCCTCCTCTTTCTCCCTCAGAGAGACTGGTAGGTTTGAACTGCTGACCTTAAGGTTATCAGCTCAAGCCAGAGCCCACTAGTCCCCTGGAGCATCAGGGCCCTGCACATCACGGCCCCAGTGAGATACCACCCCCAACCCACACACTGGAGGAGTGTGAATTTTTAAAGCAGGCACCTCTTGGGCAAGATTGGCCCCCAGAAACCAGGCTATGCCCACAGTGGGCAACAAGGAGGGACTAGTGCCCATGGGGACAAAAGATGGCACAGCTGCTGTGGAGGTGCCAACACAGGGAAACCCCGTGGCAACAGCCCCACGCCTCAGCAGAAACCCCAAAGGATGGAAGCAGGGACTCAAGGGGCCAGGTACACTGGTGTCCCCTGCAGCACTGATCGCAACAGCAGACAGATGGAAACCACCCAAGGGCCCAACGCCAAGGGTGGGACGTGGGCCCAGAGCCTCCATCCCCACGCAGCAGCATTTCCACAGCCCCTGGTGTTTCCCGTGTTCCGCTCCTTCAGGGAAAAAGCTCGGGTTTACCATCGACAACGGGAAGCTGCACAACGTGTCTCTGGGGCAAGGGCAGGAGGTGGTGGCTGAGAACGCGCTGGACGTGGCCGCAGAAAAAGGGCACTGGGTCATTCTGCAGGTAACACGGGCTGGGCCCCGGGCATGGCGTGAGGCAGCCAGGGGTCTGAGTTTTATCTTCCCGGGGAGAAACCAGCCTCTGGGTCTGTCTTCATATATTTGTACACCCAAGATAGAGTCTGGAGACCTAAGTTCAGTCAGCAGGCCAGAGCCCCGCCAAAGGCTCATGTCCCGAGATCCGTAGGCCTGGTGGGCGACAGTAAGTGTGCAGAGAGGAGGAGGAAGGGAGCGTTCTTGGAGAACATCTGTGTGTCCTCTAGAGGCAGGCGGCTCTGGAAGGAGCTCCCTTCCAACAGATGGGTCAACTGACCAACTACAAGACCTCGTGGAACGCGATTACATCGCACCAGAGCCCAGGCCAGACTGACTCACAAGTGACCCCTCACAGGGTCTCTCGGCCAACAGGGGATGCGGGTCCTGCAGCCACTCCAGGAGTGGTGGTCCCCATCCAGGAGCTCCCCACCTGCCTGAGTGGCCAGGGGCCCTGTGGGCTCCGGTCATTGAGCAAGACCCCAGGGTTGAGAGCAGGGAGTCCCACAGAGTGACTGGACAAACACACTGGAGAGACATACTACACATCACCTCTGATCTCGCCCCACTGAGGGTAGGGGGTGAGGGGGTGGGAGCAGCCAGACCACAGGTGTTTGGTTACAATGTCACTGTCACACCATAACTAGACCATCCCTCCAACACTGAGCCCCTCCTTGGGGCCCCACCAGCACCTAGCTGGCCCCACTCACCCACACCCTCCACATGGGCCACCATCCAGGGTCCTGCCTGGTCCCACCTCAGAGCCCTGGCCTTGGAATCGTTTCCCACCCAAGTGGAGCAGAGGAGGGGCTGCTGGGGGGAGGGGCCACATCACCTGGGCTTAATGGGGGGGCAGACCCAGCTGGAGCAGGGGGCACGTGGTCAGCCGCTGGGGTCAGGCAGGCTCACTGAGCGCCAGGTCTGGGCTGCAGAATATCCACCTGGTGGCGCGCTGGCTGAGCACACTGGACAAGAAGCTGGAGCGCTACAGCCTGGGCAGCCACGAGGACTACCGCGTGTTCATCAGCGCCGAGCCAGCCCCCAGCCCCGAGTCCCACATCATCCCCCAGGGCATCCTGGAAAACGCCATCAAGATCACCAACGAGCCGCCCACCGGGATGCACGCCAACCTGCACAAGGCCCTGGACCTCTTCACGCAGGTGGGGCGCGCGCACATGAGGCGGGGTGGGACCCCTGCCGCCGGCGGTGGCGGAGGAGCCAGAGCCACGGGCCCCTGGGCGACTGGCACTCGCTGTGCGCTCCGGAGTCCTGCCGGCTTCGCTGCGCTTTGCAAACCTAGGGCCCTGGTGGCACGGTGGGCGTGGCACCGGGCTCTCACAGGAGAAAGATGAAGCTGCCCGCCCCCCATCTGGTTTTGCGCGTCCCTGACTGGTGGGCGGGGATGGGGACCTTGGCGCCCAGTGCGCTCCTGGCCTCTGGCCCCAGCCTTGGCTGGGATGCGGCGCGGAGGAGGACGAAGCGGCTGTGCATGGAGCGGAGGGCAAAGCCACGGGCCCGGTCACCCAGGTTCTCACCCGAGGGTGACCAAAGGGGGAGGAGACACCGGTCAGTTTTTGAGGACAGGCCAGGGCCTGTCCACTTCCCCGGGAGTGGAGGCTGACTGGGGAGCTGATGGTGTGATGCAGCAGAGCCGACTCCCTTTGCGGCTCCTGGGCTTGGAGACTGCGTGACCCTGGAGACTTTTATTCCAGGGGAACGCAGAGGTATGTGGGCAGACGAGGGGTTTAAGGGGTGGGTGTCAGGTAGACAGGCCGGCAGGAGGTATACAAGGCGGATGAAGGCCCCAGAGGTACCTAGGCAGGGCTGAGGTCTAGGAGGAGGATACTGATACCTGGGGAGAGTATAGGTACACAGGGAGGACACGTAGGTGTACTAGGACAAGGTGACCAGACATCCCGCTTTTGGCGGGAGAGTCCCAATTTTTAATTTTTCCTGCATCCCACGGAGTTTCTAAAAAGTCCTGATTTTTGGAAAGAATGCACGACAAGCTAGGGTATACAGTTTTCGGCTGCCGTGTGGCTATTTCACCAGGACGGGAGTTTTATCAATGGTTTCCCGCTTTACCAATGTTAAAATCTGGGAGTGTAGGACCACTGGTGTGGGGCGGCGGGAGACCCCAGAATGGTGTGTGCATCGCTCCTGGAGTGGAAGTTGGGGAGGGTCTGGTGAGACCAGGAGGGCAGAGGGGTTGAGAGTAACCCTTCCTTCCACTTCCTGGAAAGTTGTTGGGGGTAGGGGGATCTGCACACAAAGGGCTTCAGGAATCAGGGAAAGTCCAGGGTTGATCCAAGCCTCCATCACCCCCACACCCCCACTGCCCAAAGAGTGCTGTCCTAGCTGCCGCTCACGAGGGGCTCCATGTACGCCCTCCCCACCTCCCACGATGGGCATGATGAGTTGTGCCCCACAGGGTTTCCCTGGACTGACTTTTGGAAGTAGATCACCAGGCCTTTCTTCCTGCTGCACTGCAGTCTGCCAGCTCCTCCGGCTAATCGGGGCATTGAACCGGGGTCCCCTGCATGGGGGGCTGGGGTTTTACCACAGAGCCACACTGGCCACTCGTGCAAAGGTGGATCCCGTGTGACCTCACAAACCTGGAGGTCCAGAGCTGAGCTCCGGCCAGGCTTGCTCAGGAGGAAGAGCTGCCCGAGCCCCTTATCGGTAGCCATTCACACTAGCTTTTAAGGAGTTGGGCACAGTGCAAGAGAGCGCCCAGGCTTACAAAGGCAGTCCAGACCCCCAAACACTCCCTGCCGTGCAGTCAACACTGGCTCACAGCAGCGACCCCTTAGGACAGGGTAGAACTGCCCCTGAGTTTCTGAGACTGTAACTCTGTACAGTAGCAGAACGTCCTGTCTTTCTCCTGCAGATCGGCTGGTTTTGAACTGCTGACCTCGAGGTTAGCTGCCCAACGCATAACCACCGTGTCACTGGGGCTTGTGCACAGGGCTGTTACTTCTCATGAAGGAAGCCTCGAGGTGCCCCAAGTCGGGGAGCAGTTATTAGGAGGCAGTAGAAGCTGCTTGTCTTTGTTGTCGGGTGCCCATGGGCTGGTTTCTGACCAGGTGACCCCTGGACAGAGTTGGGCTGTCCCCAGGGCTCCCGGGCTGTCATCTGTCCAGAGCAGGTGGACCACTCTATTCTTCCATGGAGCCACTGCTGCTCTGAAACGACTGACCTTCGGGTGAACAGCCGAGCACTCGGCCGTTGCCCACTAGGTCTCCCTAATCGAGCTTGTTTAATGACACAGTCATAAAACCACATTTCCGAAAGAAACGGCGGAGGTGGGGTTTTCTCAGGCACTCCAGCCTGGCCCCTCCGGGTGGGACTTATGTGGAGCACTCTCGCTGACCTCGGGTGCTGGTGCCCATCCACCCCCATCCCCACCCCACCCTAGGACACCCTGGAGATGTGTACCAAGGAGATCGAGTTCAAGTGTATCCTGTTTTCCCTGTGCTACTTCCATGCCGTGGTGGCCGAGAGGCGCAAGTTCGGGGCCCAGGGCTGGAACAGGTCCTACCCCTTCAACAACGGGGACCTCACCATCTCCATCAATGTGCTCTACAACTACCTGGAGGCCAACAGCAAGGTAAGGGCCACACCGGCCAGCCCAGTTCCCCCTCCTGCCTTCCCTGCCCCTCTCTCCTCCTCCTTCCCCCTCTCTCTCCTTGCCGGAAAAGAGCAACATGGATTCTGCTAAAACGGAAGCAAAAGCAAGGATCGGTTTAGGGTGACGCGTGGGTGAAGGAGGGATGGGGGTCACTGATGGCTTCAGAGACGACTATGGGGACAGTGCCTGAATAAGTCGCAGCTCACAGAGGGCAAGGCTGTGTGGAAGATGAGGCCTGCAGGGGCGGCCCGTCCACATCAATTTGTGAGGAAGCCATCTTGCTCCGCTGGCCTAATGGACCAGGTCTGACGAACAACAGCCAAGGAGAGGCACCTCATCGGTTCAGCTTGCACAATTCCGACGGAAAAACTTGAGCAAACTTGTTCGCTTGTGGTGGTTAGATACCGTGGACTCGGTTCCAACTCATGGCGACCCTGTGTGAAACAGAGCCGCCGCCGCCGGCCCTGCACCACCCCCGCCATGGTTCTTGTGTTGGAGCCCAGCGTCACAGCCTGTGCTGAGCCCCCCACTTGACCATGCACGATGACCCCCTTAGTCTGTCTTTAGTTTTATTAGCTCTTCTTCTGCATGTCATACCATTCAGCCATTCAGCCATCAACAAGATTGGTACCGTGATCACCACACTCAATGCCGGAATATTCTCTTCTTGCATGCACTGTTATTCATGTAATTTTTTTTGGCAAGAAAAATAGGCCCAGCAAACATTTTCCAACTCCATCACTCTACCCTTATAATTCAGTGCCATTGGTTACACTGTCCATGTTGTACGCCGCTATTGACAGTCTCCTCTACATTACTCCACCACCAGTAACATCAACTCAGTGCTCCTAAGCAACAGCTCTTTCTCTTTAAGTAACCATGGTCACCACTGGTCAAGTTGGCCGCCCTTTTTCCTTTTCAGTCGTTTTCTTGATACAGTGTTCACATATCATACACTTCCATGGTTAAACTGCTTCTAAAACGACTTACGTATACATCATCACATCGTTCTAGTGCCCCCTTCCCGTTTCCGCATTCACTGTTTGCTCCCCAGACCCCTCACCCGCCCCACCTCCCACCCTCCTCCACATCCCTGGTCAGCCACTGCCTCAGGTACGGTCTCTGTGCATCCACTCCTTCTGTGCTGCGCAGACTGGAAACCCGACAGAAACGGTAACAAGCAAAAAAGCAGGAAGAAAATAATAATATAAAGATAAAAATACAAGTAAAGATTAAGAAAGAAAAGACTACCATCAACATTTTAAAAGCCGGAGGAAAATGTTTGTCACGGAACAAGCGAGGAACACTTGCACCTAGCGCAGTTCAGAGTGGGTCGGGGGAGGTTAGCTGACCGAGTGTCTGATTCACCACCACCAAGTGTGCAGTCACCTCCGCCGGGTCCTCACGCTGCTCCAGTCCCTGGCCTGAGGTCCGAGGGGACCTGCCGGTGGCTTCAGCTGACCAGACACTCTGCAGGTGGGTTTTGGGCTCCCACTGCCCGCCATAGCCTTCTCATAGCCTTCTACAAACTGGGTGTTCACAGTATAAGCTCTGGTACTTCTCCCTGGGTCATATTTGGATTTTGGGATGGTCGTCTTTGGATCCCACAGGCCGGGCTGCTTCGTCTGTGTGGGCTTGGTCGACGCCTCGCCCAGACTTGTTTGGATACACGCTTCTAGGACCTGGACACTATTCCCTTTGGTTGCTAGCTTGGCAACAACATGATGCCCTTCTTGAGCGGCTGGTCTCTCCTGACAACACATCCCAAAGACAGGAAAACCAAGTCTCGCCGTCCTGGCCTCCAAGGAGCATTTTGGCTGTACTTCTTCCAAGACAGATTGGCTTGTTTGGGCAGTCCACGGTACTTTGAATCTCCTCCCCCAGCACCATGACTCGGATGCATTGATTCTTCCTCGGTCTTCCTTATTCGATGTCCAAACTTCACTTTGGACACCTGTTGACAGCCAGGCATCGCGGATGTGAAAAAATGAACGATGAAAAAAATCACTGCCACCGGGTCGATGGCAACACATAACGACCCCGTTGGACAGGGCAAAACTGCCCCGTGTCCCTGCCTCTTCACTGAAGGAGAAAGCCCGGTCTTTCCCGAGAGCCCGACCCACCCGCCGCATCAGCGCTCCATTGTGGGTGCTCCTCACCCCAGGGCCATCTGAGGGCAGTTTCCATGAGAAACCAGGAGGCCCCCACCTGGTCCTGACCCGCCTCCTCCAACTGCTTCCTGATGCCTAATCACAAAACAGTCTTTGCAGGGCCCCATTCTGCAATCGAGCACGTAAAATGACTGCGCTGACCGGCTGGCCGCCCAGGACGCTCAGTGCTTAGGGATGGACCAAAGGACCACTATCAGGGCGTCCAAAAGTTTCCTGACCTTGATGGGTGCGACTTAAGCTGATAGTGTCAATTTTTAACTTTTTCACTTTATTCATTCCATTCTCCCAAGCACTTCTGAGGTCCCCTGGGATGTGCCACAACCTGTGATATGTACTGATACACAACAGTGGTTGTTAGGGACCACTGGGTCCGGTTCAACTCTACGTACAACGGAAGGAAAGACGGCCTGGGCCTGCATCGTCCTCACACTCTGACTGACTGACAGGGCCCTACAACAAATAAATACGGAAAGGGCAGCTCATATACTCAAGACACACAGGCAGCAGAGTATTCTTAACTCAGGAAACAAGCTGAGTTTAGAGGGCGTCGGCCAAGGAGGCACGTCCTAAGACGCCAGACTGGCAGGCCGGTGTCATGTCGGAGTGCATGGGGGCTCTGAAAATGGGGCCGGGCACACTGCCACAGTGAGGCTGCCGGCGGGGATAGGGTCCCTCTCTCCTGACAGCACGCCCCGCCCCCAGGTACCCTGGGACGACCTCCGCTACCTGTTTGGGGAGATCATGTATGGGGGCCACATCACGGACGACTGGGACCGCCGGCTCTGCCGGACGTACCTGGCTGAGTACATCCGGGCAGAGATGCTGGAGGGTGAGGTCCACTTGGCCCCCGGCTTCCAGACACCCCCCAACCTGGACTACAAGGTGAGGAGAGCGGCCCTGGCAGGGGGGTGGCAGGCAGCAGATCAGACAGGATGTCACTCCTGACAGCACCTGTCCAAGGGTCCAACGCCCACAGCCACAGCAGCCCCGAGAGGGATTCCAAGGCTGGCCATCTGAATGGGAACAGGCTGCCTCCACACAACCCTCAGAGCCACCAGAGGACCCCAAATAGGACCTCACAGAGAGGAGGGGCGCAGAGGACCTGCAGGCAGAGCGTGGGTAGAAGGTTCGGGTTCTGAGCACACAGGCTGCTGAGTAAGCCCGCTGGCTCACGGGCCGGCCCCGGTCTCCAGGGTTACCACGAGTACATCAATGAGAACCTGCCCCCGGAGAGCCCCTATCTGTACGGCCTGCACCCCAATGCAGAGATCGGCTTCCTGACGGTTACCTCGGAGAAGCTGTTCCGCACTGTCCTGGAGATGCAGCCCAAGGAGACAGATTCAGCTGGGGGCACAGGCATCTCCCGGGAGGAGAAAGTAAGCTCTGGGACCCCTGCCCTGAACCGCAGGCCCCTAGGAGCCAGGGGGTTGTCAAGACACGGTATCAGTGCGGGAAGGCACAGTGCTCACCGTAGGGCACTCTTGCATCACTAGCCGCTGAGCACCAGCCCCAGAGCCCAGGCGGGGGAGGGGGGGGGGGCGGAGTGCTCTGAGCGGCGGGCCTCCCCAGGTGAAGGTGGCCCCGGAGCCCAGGGGTTCAGGGGGTGGGGGGGCCGGTCCCTGCTCTGAGCGGCGGGCCTCCCCAGGTGAAGGCCGTCCTGGATGACATCCTGGAGAAGATCCCCGAGATGTTCAACATGGTGGAGATCATGGCGAAGGCGGTGGAGAAGACGCCCTACGTGGTGGTGGCCTTCCAGGAGTGCGAGCGGATGAACATCCTGACCAATGAGATGCGCCGCTCGCTCAAGGAGCTCAACTTGGGGCTGAAGGTCAGTGACAGAACGGCCGGCCAGACCCACGCCACTGGGGCTTTGACCCCTCAGCGAGTTGCCACCCCCCCTCACCCCAGCCTGGCATCCCAGACACCTGGAGCCAGCCACTGGGACAGCCATTGCAGTCCTGAATGCGGCGGGAACTGTGGGCGTGATGCCTGGGGGCTCCAGGAGCAAGGCAAGGGTGCTGTGTGTTCCAGGGAGAGCTGACCATCACGACTGACATGGAGGACTTGTCCACGGCCCTCTTCTACGACACTGTGCCCGACACGTGGGTGGCCCGGGCCTACCCCTCCATGATGGGCCTGGGGGCCTGGTACGCAGACCTGCTGCTCCGGATCAGGGTAAGGATGCTCCCTCGGGGGAGTGGCTTCCCTCTGTCCTGTAGCTGAACGGGTTTGTGCACACCACACTAAGGGGCCCCCAACGCCCACCCAATCCGAGATCACAACAGCGAGGACCCTGCGTTGGCTGAAAGGCCCGGTGACAAAGGCAGAAGTCCCTCTTGGGCTCCTACTTTACCCTCACTGACCCGCTCCTCCCTTCTTAACCCCTGCCCTCGACCACAACGCCCCCGTTTCCTCCAGGAGCTGGAGGCATGGACGACAGACTTCGCACTGCCCACCACGGTGTGGCTAGCAGGCTTCTTCAACCCGCAGTCCTTCCTCACGGCCATCATGCAGTCCATGGCCCGGAAGAACGAGTGGCCCCTGGACAAGATGTGTCTGTCTGTGGAGGTGACCAAGAAGAACCGGGAGGACGTGACAGCACCTCCCCGAGAGGGCTCCTACGTGTACGGGCTCTTCATGGAGGGTGAGTGTGAGCAGTGCTTTGGGGCCCAAGGGGGTGAAGAGGCCGCCACCTTCCAATCCTGCCCCGGCCTAGCTCCTGCCCTCTGGGTGGCTGAGATCCCGGCCATGGGGAAGAAGTGGCCCCTCTGTCTCGGAGCAGGCCTATGTCGCTGCTGACCTCAGGCTTGTCTGGGGCTGTGGGTAAGGCAGGGGAAAGGGGGACATGGAAGACCCTGCCTCTTAGCAGACACCCTGCCCTGGTCCCCCCTCAACAGAGTAAGCCCAGGCGGCCATTCTTGTGTTTATTGAGGTTAGATGGAATGCCGCATATCCTTAAATAGGGTGCAGGGGACAGTGGGCACGCTAGCAGCAGGTGGGTTCCACGGAGCATGCAGCGCCTGGGCTGCACAGGGACAGGCAGGGTGGAGGTGGCACACGGGGCCCGAGGTGGGGCTCAGAGCAAGCTGTCTTCAGCACTGGGGGCAGCCATGCGACGCCATCAGCAGGGCCTGGGCAGGACCGCGTCTGCCAGGGGCCTCTGAAGTGCCATGCTGCCCCCGCAGGCGCTCGCTGGGACACACAGACTGGCGTCATCGCAGAGGCGCGGCTGAAAGAGCTGACCCCGGCCATGCCCGTCATCTTCATCAAGGCCATCCCTGTGGACCGCATGGACACCAAGAACATGTATGAGTGCCCCGTGTACAAGACGCGCGTCCGCGGGCCCACCTACGTGTGGACGTTCAACCTCAAGACCAAGGAGAAGGCGGCCAAGTGGGTGCTAGCGGCCGTGGCCCTGCTCCTGCAGGTCTGAGCCTTGGGGCCACCATGCTCCCCTCAGATGCTAGCAGAAACCCCCACATTTGGAGACACTGGACGGGGCACATGGGTGAAATGGCAAATTAAACACGGGTCCCCTGCTCTGATTTGCGTGACTTATGTGGCCCTCACTGGCTTGGTGGCAGGTGGGCGGTCTAAGAACTGCCAAGACCCAGGACCGCCCTCAGCCCCTTCCTTGAGCTCCACGCAGACAGCTCACAGGGGGGCTCCAGCTGGGGAGGTTGGGGCGCCTCACTGAAGCCCTGGGCTTCTGGCAGGAGCTTGCTGTGCCTGGGGCAGCTGTTCACACCCCACCTTTGCTAGCCTGTGGGTACAGAAGGGCCACAACCGGTCCCTCAGCACGAGAGGAGCACAGTGATACCCCCCCCCCCTCGATAAGCAGCACACAAGCACCTTGAGGGCTGCCTACACTGCACCCATGTTCAACTGGTGCTCACTTCAAGGCCCGGCTCCCTCAGCTGAGGCTGAGAGGCGGGTAGCCGCTCAGAGAGCACTGAACAGTCCCGCACCTGGCCTCCCTACAGAAAGGCAGGATTGCACAAAGTGGCCTGGTAATAAGGCTGCCACCTCCTGGCCAGGAAGGGTCACTGCAGCCCAGGTGCCCAGAGCCATGTACCCTAACTCCTGAGACCCACCCGGGTGAGGAGGCTGATTAATGGGGTGTCAGAGAGCCTGGGGGGCTAGCAGAAACCAGGTGGCCCACTGGTAGCCTCTGAAGACAGAATGGAGCGGGCCTGCCCTCACTGTCCTGCAGGACTGAGCCATGGTGGCCAGCAGAACAGGAACAGTTTGGTAGAACCCTGAATAGGGCCCAGTGAGCCCCCCCAGAGCTGGGCGTGGCTCCCACTACACCACTGAGCCCGGGTACCCAGTGCTGCTCTTCCCAGCAGGCTTTCCGCTGCCAACACCTGAACCAGACAGCATGTGAGGGTCGCTAGCTCTAACGCACCTGGACTCAGAAGAAGTTCTTAATCAGAGGTGTCACCATCTTCACCCACAGCTTCACCTGCCGGCTTGGCTGCTCAAAGGTGGCCGCTGACACGACACCTGAGCTCAGGTAGAGCTGCTCCTGCTCCTGAGGAAGGAGGACAGACAGGGTTAGAACCATCAGGAATGGGGACACGGCCCTCAACTTCAGACCAGGCGCAGGAAACCACCCATCTGGCAGGGCCGCCCGGCCCAGAGAGCAGTAGGCACGATGGGGCAGGGCCAGCCTCACCTGGGTACTCCGGGCTGGCTGACGGAGTGTCAGGGAGCCCAGGGCTTCCAGGGGGTGGGGGCCTGCCATGCCATCAGAAACCAGGCAGCCTGACGGTGGGCATGCTGAGGCAAAGCTAGCCAGTGTCTCAGCTCCCGTGACGGGATCCGCACGGAGCAGGCACGGAGAGCTGAAGCAACGGCTCTCGTGAAACACATGTAGAACAAGCACACCCCCAGCCAGGCCGGCAGCACCGTGCCAAGTCCTAACCTCGTGTCCCTCAGCCATTAACCAAGGCTGCTGGGATGGACAGTGTCACTTCACGGTGGCTCTGGGGCTTCAAACGTGCATCGCCCTTCCACCCGGTTTCCCACCAACTTCTCGAAGCCCTACACATTGACCACAATTGACCGTTTGAAAAACAAAAGCCTCACCCACCCACGAGATGCACGCGGGATCTAAGAGGAGACCGAGCTCTGTCCTGGCTGACCAGGGCACCTGAGGGAGCTCACCTGTCTTGGCAGCAGCCCCTCGGTGAAGGCGAGGGGCTAGGTGGGAGAGGCAGGCATGGGGGCACACACACGGGGCCTCCTGCCCACCCCCCAATCCAAATTTGAGGAAGAGGAGGCCTCCCTGTCCACAGGCAGCCAGGGTGCGAACAGCCGGCGCCTTCTCTCCATCAGAAGGAAGCCCCCTCCCCCCCCCTTGACTCTCAGCCCCTGTCACCAGGCAGGGCGAGTGGCTTCAGAAAACAGAAGTGACCGTGGGATTTTCCAGGA
Organism: Echinops telfairi; assembly: GCF_000313985.2. Lineage (NCBI taxonomy): Eukaryota > Metazoa > Chordata > Mammalia > Afrosoricida > Tenrecidae > Echinops > Echinops telfairi. The sequence continues at coordinate 48,139,938 of NW_022111358.1, read as the reverse complement.
ACTTCTGCCCGCCCTGTCGGAAGCTCAGAGGGGCTGCTGCCTCGCTCTGGGGGGCAAAGCCCTACAGAGGCCAGCTTTCTTTCTGCCGGCAGCCACAGGGCGTCCCACAGCTACACCGCGCTGGACCGGCAGACCCTGACTCGGATGCCCCTTGTCTGCACACTTCTAGCTGGGTGAAGGTGGGTGGGCGGGCGTCCTGCCAACGGCAGGCGGGGGTGCACCATGGGAACAGTGAGCACAGGACCCACTCTGGGACACAACAGGACCAGTCCCCAGTCTTTCCCACCACGGCCGATCACACCCACGGCTGGCCACACACACACACACACACCCCAGGGCCCAGGGCAGAGTCCTGGCGCATTTGCCCAAGTTGCTCAGCGTGGTATTCCCACCGAGCTGCAGCCCAGCCCTCGATGCAATTACCAGAACACTTGGGGTCCTCAGCGACTCCCCGCCGGGCGGAGAGGAAGTCAGCTGACTGGGGTGACAATGCAGCTCAAGGGGCATTTTGTGGGTCACAAGTGGTAAACTGCACTCCCCCCCTCAACCCCAAATAAAGCCAGGGAGGGACAGTGCTCTGATACAGAGATGGCAGAGTTCAGGGCTCACTGGGACCTGCTGTGGCTGCAGGGCCTTGGGCACTCCAGCGGAGGCTTGCCCGAAACACAAACACACCAACGGGGCCATCGAGAAGCAATTGTGCACCTCACAGGCGCACAGACCCACACGTCTGTGAGCACCAGGGGCTATAGGTCCTCCACAGGCCTGCCCACCCGATCATCCCTGAGGAGGCAGGCAGAGCCCGGGCAGAGGGCTGCAGCTCACCCCTCACAAGGGGGAGGAGGAGTGGCCAGGGGCCATGGAGGCCTGTAGCAGACCCCATGCAGGAAGGGAGCTGCAAGAGAAGTGGGTCACCGCTGGCACCACACAAGGTACAGCCCGTGACTTCCTGGCAGTGCAGCCTGGCTACGGACAGGAGTCCCACTCACTGAGAGCAGGGCCGAGGACAACGGCTGTTGAGCACTTCCTCCTGGCAACAAAGGCTGCGGCCATTGCGCAACGCCAATCCACAGACGCAGACTCGCAGCACTGGCAGTCGCTGGCTGGGGCTGTGCTCTGGCTGCCTGTTGTCACCCTCTGCCCTCCTAGGGAGGCGGGGGGGGGGGCAATCCTGGCGAGCACACAGACGCAGTCACATGGAGAGCCCTACAGGTCCCGCCGCACGCACGCTGCCCAGGAGGGACCAGTCCCTCCCTGGAGAAGGGCCTCCAGCTTAGAAAGTAGAGTCGTCGAACAAGAGGAAGGCCTCCACAAGACGGACGGGCCCATGGCTGCTGCCCGGGCTTAGGACACGCGGCCGGAGGGCGGCTCACACACTCCCCAGCAGCCCCTCCTGGAACCCCCGCCCTGGGGCCCACCCACCTGGTGGAGCTGCTGCTGCAGGGTGGGGCTCTCTGTCACAATGGCAATCTGGGCCTCCAGGTCCCGGTGAACTGACCTGTACCCAAAATTAGGAGAGCCAATCAGCGTGAGGCAGGGCAGGCTGCTCCCTGCCAGGTAGAGCCAGAGGCCTGCAGGGAAAAGGAGACGGGCGACACGGGTGAGCACACAGCTGCCAGGTCTCCCGCCACCGCCGCATCTACCTAGAGAGCCGAGCCTGCGGGGAGCTGAGCCACCCTGGGCTGCCAGGAGGGACCACAGAAGGTGGCTCTCAGGGCCTGTGACACCTGTGCTGGGCTTGCCACGGCCCCTCCTCAGAGAGCACAGGCCTCCTGGCCAGGCCCTACAGCTGGCTAGCCCCAGTACTCTCTCTGGGAGAGCTGGTGGGCAGCAGCCCCACACCTGGCCCAGGCGCTCATTGCCCACGGGCCCACAGGCCCCGGCACTGCTCAGCCTGAGCTCGTGGAAACCGCAGAAACACACCCAGGCTCTTCCACGACCCCTCCCTCCGGAACCCCCCAAACTGGACCTCCACCCCCACCGCTGGGTGCTTGGCCTTCTCTCCTAAGGGTCCTGCCAGGATGCAGCCCTCTCCTGCCCTCTGCCCAGCCTGACACACCCGGCCTCACCCGAGGGGACCTGCACTCAGGTCCCCAGACAGCAGTTGTTCCAGGCTAGGCTCAGAGGGTGCAGCTCCAACCTGCTCCTGTCCCGCTCTCTGCCCCCACTCCACCCCGGGCCACATCCAAGCCCCAGCCATGGGCAGCCTGGCCCCTCAATGCTCACCCTTTCCAGGGGCCCACAGAGTAGCCACCCCCCACCCCCACCCCTGACCTGCTCCCACATCTCCAAACAGACGAACCCACTCTTGCTTACTGCCCAGCTCCACCTGGATCACCCAACTTCAAACACCGATGCCCTCACAAGAACGTAGGGGGCACTAGGCCAGGGTCTGGTGGGGAAGCCAGCATAGCCACACCTGCCTGTTTGGGACAGCCCATCAGAGGCTGTCACCATCTCCATGCCCACTGGGGCCCAGCCCCTCTCCTGACAAGAGCCTGGCTCACAGGTCACCTCCCAGGTCCCAGCCAGAGCCCTCCATTGGCTAGGACCCTGGCGGCTGCTCCCTGCCTGGCGTGGGTCAACAGCACCAGCAGCTACTTCCTGGTCAGAGTGGAGCCACCAGTGGAGTGGAACAGGCGCCTGGACACGGGCCACCCCTCCCTGTGCCCCGGCCCTCCGCTGTCCCCCTCCGTGAGGACAGTGCTCAGTGGACAAGCTGGCCCTTGTGCAGCGCTACAGCGTCCTAAAGCTCCCAAGGTAGAGGACAGCACTGCCCCCTGGAGGCCTGGCCAGCTCCTTCCCACCCCCGCCCGACGGCCACTGCATCGAGGACCCTGCCTCACACTCACTGTAAGGGCCCACCCCCACCCCCACCCCCGTCTCAAGCCACTGTACAAGGACACCCCACACACACACTGCATGTTCATAACACAAGAACTGCCCCCCTGCTCATGCATCCATGTGCCCCTCTCCAACTCCTGGCCCACAGGACAAGGCCCTCCTCCTGCCTCTCCTACATGCCCTTGAACATGGGTCTGCCACACCACCCTCCCCCAGCCCAGCATGACCACGGACTCTAGGGACAGGGCCCTGGTAGCCCCATGGTATAGCAGGTGGCTGGGTGGGAGGTCAACAGGCTCTGGGTGGGCAGCAGACTCCCGGGGGTGGGGGGAGTTGTGAGGTCACACACGTACGTCTTGGCAGCAGACGGCAGGCTCGCTGGAGTGAGCTGCTCACCAAGAGGGTGGCTCCCAGCTGAGCCCTCACCTCCTGGCGCGGCTAAGACAGGGGGAGTGAGGACAGCCTGGTGGTCAGATGGCCCTCCTCCAGCCGGTGGCCAGCGTACCTTTGGCGTGAAAGGTCCAGCCAGGCCGCCAGTACTCCTGCAGACGCACACGCTCTTGCTGGCCCAGGCTGTGCACCTGGTGGAAGAACTGCCGCTCGATGTGGACATATGCCGCAGGGATGGCGCCAGCCACGCCCTTGGCCCCAAAGAAGCCATTCACCTCGGGCGAGGCCAGCAGGATGTGGTACTCGGGCCTCGTGCCCAGGACCAGGTCCATGTAGGCCTGCGTCAGGTTGAAGTAGCCTGTGGTCAGGCAGACGCGGGCGCCGCGCTCGGCCTCGGTAAGCAGGGTCTCGGTGACCACCTCGTCGATCTGGATCTTAAAGGGCTTCATCTGGATCAGCGGGTAGATCCAGGTGTCGGGCGCCGGCCTGCGGTCTCCGGCAGCTGCGGCGTCCCCCTGCGTCAGGAGGGAGTCGCCGTGGAAGGTCTGGGCATGCAGCAGCTGCTGGCGGGTCCGCGCCGAGTGGATCACATCCATGACTCTCTTGTTGGCGGCCTCACAGTACGCAGCCCGGTCACCTGCCGGGAGGGGGACAGGTGAGCCGAGGGCAGGCCCTCCAGAGCCCGACAGAAAATCCAAGCCTCTGACCAGCCTCCTCCAGGGCACCCCGTTGTCAGCAAATGCTTTCTGAGGGGCCCTGCCTCTTGGCCCAACGGGGAGTAGACGGTCAGCCGGAGGGCCTGGAGTTGAAAACTCAGGAGCAGGTGTGTGTGCAAAGGGGCCACGCTCCGTGGGAGGAGCCCCCCTCAGCAGCCCTCACAGAAGGGCTCGATCTGCTCCCGAAAGCGCAGCCCTCTCTGCTGGCACACAGGCTCCAGCTCCGACTCGGAGGGAACTGGGTCCCGCAGACCAATGCCATGGGAGTGCTCAGCCGGGGCTGCTCTGGGAGGCAGGTCTCCAGAGAGAACGGAGGCCCTACCCCGTCCCCCAGCTCTTCTGGGACAGTCACTCTGGGGTCAGTGGAAGAGGGCAGCTGACTGGGCCCTGTGTGGCCCTCCCCGACGCACAAAGAGCACAAAGACTTGCGAGAGGGGCACAAGTCTCTCTGAAGACATGAGGGGCTGAAGGACCTGCCTGCTGCCCCCAATACCAGAAGAGCTGTCCCAGGGGAAAGCAAGGTCCACCGCAGGGACAAGAAAGCTCCTGGGTCCCACGGGAACCCGAATGCCAGCACATGCTCCTTCCTGTTCTCAGGCCAAGGGAAGAGGGGGTCCCGCCTCTGCTCCCACCCCCAAGCCTGCATCTGGGCCCCCCTTCTCCCGAAGCCATCTGGTTCTCTTGAAGGCAAGCTGGGCAGACAGCCCCAATTCCCAGACTGGCAAAGGGTGACAGGCAGCCATGAGTCGCATCTGTCAGCCTCAGACACAGACTCAGCAGCAGTGAGGTGCTCCTACAAGAGAGTAGGGGTCCCTGGCCCCTACCTTTGTAGGGGTGCACCATCCCCTCCACCACGTGCACCGTGTCATCGCCCTGTAGCTGCAGGGACACGTCCCCCACGGCATCCACCAGCTCCGTGAAGAAGTCAGCGATCTCAGGGCAGTCCTGCAGGAAGACGTAGCGGTCCTGGCGGTTGGTGAAGTAGGAGTCACTCAGGTTTGCGCTGCAGGAGGAAGCGGGGGAGCCGTGAGGACCGGGCCAGGAGGGGCTCACACACTGCAGGCCTGGGGGCCCCCCTGAGGGATGTACAACAGGTGGGACAGTCCCCCCAGAAGGTGCTACTAGGGAATGCAGATTCCAATCCTGGCTCAAGGCTTTGTTCTGTCCTGCCTGACCCAGCGAGCATGCCCTCTGCCCGGGCCTCCCCACGGGGCTTCGAGGCAGCAGCGGGCCTCACCCGCTCAGGAGGACGCTGTTGTCGAACAGGTAGACCTTGATGTGCTGCAGCCCGATGGTCTCGTTGAAGCGCTCGGGCAGCAGGAGGCGGAGGAGGCCACGCAGGTTGGGGGTATGGAAGAGGGAGACGCGCACCTGCTCAGGGAACCTGCGGAGCAGCGGCAGCAGCATGGTTCGCGAGTTCTTCCTGCCTGGGGGCGGGGCACCGGGCTGTGAGCACCAGGCAGCACCTGGCCTCCGAGGGCAGACAGGCTCCCCCTCACCACTCAGGCCCCCTCTGCTCCGTGTGACCCTTCAGAGCAGTCTGCCCCACGGGTGGGTGCTGGGCCTGGGCCCCAGAGGCCACCCTGGACCCTAAGTAGGCAGCCAGCCCAAGGGACTCAAGGTCCAGGCCCAGCCCAGAGGTCAGTCAGGGCAGGACATTCTGCAGCCTAGGTCACTCTAGCGGGTGTCCAGTGGCTGCTATGGAAGGTGTCTGCCTGGGTGGTGCTCAGCCTGCCTGAGGGGCCGGGCGCACAGGCCTTACCTCTGGAGCCACGCGTGAAGTCTAAGAGGATGGAGACCCTGAGGTCCGAGGGCAGACTGGCGCGGAGGGACTTCTCCAGGGCGCTTTCCAGACAGTCCACCTGTCAACAGCAGGGGCAGGGCTGCATGACAAAAGCCAACCTACCTGTCAGCCCTGGTCCCCGGTGCCCAAACGAGAGCCCTTCCTGCTCAGACAGCCTGGCAACCATCGGAGAAGCCCCCAGTGCCCTCCCTGTGGCCTGGGGGACCCACAGGTCAAGGGCGGCCCCCCTAGTATGCTGGACCAAGCCGCTCTGGGACCCGCTGCTCTGACAGATGCTGACAAGGCAGTGCTCAGGCACCCACTCCATGCGCATGTACGCGCATGGATCGGGTCGGCACGTGGCCTCCCCAACACCTCCTGCTGAGCCCACAGCCTCTGCCTGCACTGGGCACATGCCACTCCCGGGCACATGTGGAGGGGATGGCCTATCCCACCTGCTGTGCTCACACTGGCCCCATGGAGAGGCAGCAGAGCCAGGGAGGCTGGGCTGCCTGCAGACTTGGCACCTGTCCCAGGTCCCTGGCATAGCCCGGGGGCCAACCCTGTCACCGCTGCTGTTCCCTGAGGGCTGGAACCACATGACCTTCACTACCATGTACTTGTTTTAAATCTCAGACACTTTGTGTCTCAAAGTCAACTTCGTGGGATTCCCTGCGTGGCACCTGACAAGGGTTAGACCATTTTGAAGGCAGAGCGCCAGGTTGAGCCCTGCACAGCGGGGCCCAGGGAGCCCTGGTGGGGATTGGGGGTGGCGGGATGGCAGGGATGCTGGCCCGAGCACCACCATCACCCTGTGCTGCTCTCTGGGGACAAGAACCAGCACTGGCAGGGACAGCGTACGGCAGCTGGGGCAGCCACATGGGGTCCAGGCCCTACCGCTGCCGGTGCCCCAAGACCCTTACCAGCTCCTGTTCCAAAGGGCCAGTCCCCAGGTAGAGGGACGCCATCACCACTCGCCTCCGGGCTGTCTTTATCTGCCCCTGAGAGAGGAGACACTGTGTCCACACGCGCTGCCACCTCCAGGGGCACCAAGCTCTCACCACCTGCTATGCCCTCAGTCCAGACACATGGGCATTTGTAGGCAGTGCAGCACAGCACGGCACGGCATGGCACACCACTCCTAACAGCCCACCCTTCCCTACAGACACTGCCCGGTCAGCCCTACCCGCCCCCACCCTCCCCTCAATGCAGTTTGACCACAGGCCCAACCCTGATGGCCATGGAACGAGGCTTTGGGGGCGTGGAGGCCGGCACAGTCCAGGCATGCCTAACTCATGCCAGCCTCGAGTGCTGCGTGTTCAGCACATGGTGAGAGACCAGGAAGGTACCAGGAGGCGGGAGGGAAGCCTCCAGGGAGGCCACTCCCCGTCTAGTTATTGAGAGTAGCTGCTTGGGAGGCAGGGAGGGTGAAGACAGAGAAGGGGATACTGCCCGGGGCTGGGAGGCAGGGCCGTGTCCATAGGCCAAGTGTTCAGGAGAGGGCCGGCCACAGGGGTGGTGGGCAGCGCCAGGCTGCCCTGTCTATCCAGGGCAGAATGGCACCAGGTGCACCCCTGACTTGGCCCATGCCAGTGCCATCTGCCAGAAGCCCGCCACAGGCCAACTGTACCTTCACCACAGCCAAGAGAGCTGCTTTGCAGGCCTGTCTGGATAGGACAGGCTGGATGAACAATCTGGAGGAGAAAACAACGGGACTGACAGTTCCGGGGGGACATGGGAGAGGGGGAGGAGG
>NW_022111358.1:48123163-48130919 GCF_000313985.2 Echinops telfairi | reverse complement strand
CAGGAGCAGATCTCCTCTTTGTGGAGGGCGGGGCATGGACATGCCACATAAGGCACACGCCACACAGCAGGGTGCGCACAGATGTACTCTGGAGTCAGTTGACCGGAAGAAAGGTGGGTGCACCTGGAGAGGGCACAGCAGCCACAGGGGTACCCACGGACAGCATTCCCTGAAGACACAGCCCACGAGCCACACAAAGACAAATCTGTGTGTGTCTCCAACACCACGTCCCACCTGGCCACCCCAGGTGTCCAGGGCTGTCCCTGTAGCAGCAGGAAATCTCGGCAGAGATCAGCCCAGGAGAGGGTCCCTCCAGGAGAGGGTGACCCAAGAGTGTGGGCCTGGGACCCCGGAGCATTCTTACACTTCCTACACACCAGTCAGCACGTCCTTCACAGGCGACACCACCGGCTCTCCTTCCCTGGCTACACAAAGCTTGTCTCCTCAGACACCACCCCAGGGACACACCCTCGCGGTCCTGGCTCCTGTGTTAGGGACCCATATTCCACATGCAGCCAAGACCCAGCCCTGCCCTAGCTGGCCCACCCTGGACACCATCCAAGGCACGAGCCTGGCGGCAAACAACAGCCCGGGGCTCCCGGAGGAGCCTGCCTCGTCCCAACGTACCTTCATAAGCTCGAAGAACTCAGCCGGGGCAGACAGCACCTTGACATGCGCGCTACAGACACCGAACTCAGGGACCAGGCTGCGGACCCACTGGAACCTGTGCACGGCCTCCGGACACAGGCAGCAGGGCGGGGAGGGGGCCTGGGGGACCCCAGGGGACAGCAAGGGGGCCAGCAGCAACCATGGCGACCTGGCGGAGGAAAGTACAAATGAGTGGAGACGGACACACACGCCCTCGGGCTCGCTAGGTGACTTGGGGGGAAGGGCCCTCCAAGCCCAACTCTGGTGATGCTGTCAGGCAGTTCAAGCCCAGCAGCCACTCACAGAGAGGACGCTCCCGTAAAGCTCTCTCTCAGAAACCCTAGGGGACAGTTCCACTCTGCCCTGCCTCGGGGGCAGGGGGTGACCAGTCAGACCCCTGGAAGGGCAGCTGGAACAGAGCCAGTGATGAAGGCTGAACCCCAGAGCCAGGGACAGGAGCTGGAGGGGCCACAGAACCTCTGGCAGCAGCTTCCGCCCCCACCGATAATGCACCCTGCAAAGGCACACCCACAGGGCTGCCAGGGCCAGCTGGGGCAGCCAGAGGAAGGCAGCCTCGGACCCAGGCCACGCAGAGAGGACGAGGATCAGTAGGACGCTGAGGACACTCAGAGTTGGAGAAAAGCCGGAAGCAGGCAGTGGGGTAAAGAAGCATGAGCGGGCACGTGTGCCTGGGCCGTGCACGCTCCACGCCAGCTGTGCCCGAGCCTCAGAGTGGGTGAGGGAAGCACCAGAGCCAGTCTATGTGCACTGAGAGCCAGCCTCGGGATGACTCTGTCCATGGGAGGCACTCCAGGAGAGGACGCTCAGGGCCTGAGACCGGACAGCTGAGATCACAGGAAGCCTACACTGGCGTCAAGGCTGTCTGCCAGGACAGGTGGTGTCACACACGCATGCAGTCGGCCCGCAGCCACACCAGCTGCCCCAGGCCAGCCCAGGGCCAAGAGGCTCCAGTCCATGGCAGGAGGGCCCATCAGCTCAAGGAAGCAGGCGGGCTGTGCGCTGCAGCAGCTGGTAAGCCACAAGCTGAGATAGACCAGGCATTGCTGCCTCCTCATTGTCTGTCCCCCCTCCCCGCCCAGGCACACTCCTTCCAAAGGCAGACCCCTGTAGAGGGGAGGGAAGGCCGTGGGCCCGCTGGAAATCCAGAGGCAGGGAGCCTGCCTAGCAGTCTATCATGCAAAGGCCCAGAAGTGCATCAGGGCCGATGTGCACACATTCACTAGCCACACCCAGCTGGGCTGGAACCGCAGGCAGCAGCAGGCGCCCCCTCCTACCGACCAGCGGCACTCAGCACCTCCAACCACACTCACGTGCAATTGTGTGTGTGAGCACTCTAGATGGCAGACAGTGTGCTTACGCGTGCGCACGCATCCACACAAACGCATGTGTGTACCAGCTCTCTGGACTGCGAAGGCGGTGTGTGGGTGTGAGACACACAACTTTGCTTTGCTTGGTATCTCTCAACATCCAGGTCCCCCACCCCCTCAGGACTGGAGCATCACCCTGACCCCAGGTCATGCAGTCCGTTCCTCCTCAATTCTGCACAGCAGCCAAGAGACTCCAGTGCACGCCCCAGAAGGGGGACAAGGACGCTTCCTTGGCACACAGCATTGGAGATGGGACAAGGGCCAACGCTGAACTCCAGGGCACCATCAGTGTGCACACCACAGCCTGCTAAGGCCTCACAGCATGGCACGCCAGCTCAGCCAGGGTCAGGACACAGGGGAACAGGCTGCAGATCCTGAGAGGCCAGGCGCCAGGCATGCGCAAAGAGCAGAAAAGTGGTAAACTGGTGCTGGACAGCAAAGCCAAACCGAGGGCCTGCCCAGGAGGGGGTTTGGTGAAGTGAAGGAGGGAACCAGGGCCAGCCCTTGGGCTGCATTTGGCTGGAGGGCAGTCGGCAGGCTGGTCCAGCCTAGATGCCGGAGCGTCCTGGGGCTCTTGCAGCAAGCAGGCCCCTCTCTCCAGGCCACTCTACAGGAGCACCCACCCGGCCAGGGCCAAATCACAGGACAGCTTCCCCTGCTGACTTCCTGGGTGCTGTGTGCACATGCAGGTTTAGTTCTTTTCCCAAGGAGGAAAAGAGAGACTTGCCTGCCAGGCAGAGTCTCAGCCTCGGGAGGGAGGGGCTATGGACAGGGCTCCAGACCCAGGCCAGGACCACCCCAATCAGTGGCCGACAACTGTACCCACAGCCCAGCTTTTCCTGAGCCCGGACAGGGAACACCCAGGTGGTAGGCCTCCAATCACACCCACAACACAGTTTCCACCTAGCTTGCTGGGCAGTTTCCTCCCCGCAGCCCGGCCTGGGCTTTGGGTTAGGGTTAGTCCCGGCTCTGCACGCAGCTCCGGGAGTTTCTCGGAGAAAGTTGGTCCCTGACTCCCAGCAGCCCCCTAATTCACAGGCTTGGTGACCCTGACCTCTAGAGACTGATCTCCTACACTGATGACCTCCCCCCACCCCATTACCGACCTCACCCCACCCCATTACCGCCCTAGGTTACTGAGAGACCACATAGCCCAGGGCAGGGAGGACTGCAGTGACCTGATCAAACAGCGGGACAGAGAACTGAGCCAGGACACCCTGGGCTCCCATTCTATCCAGGGCTCGGAGCTCCAGGGAATCATAGGGCTGGGCCATTGCTGCCTCTCCTGGAGCAAGGGAACAGTCAGAGCCCAGCCCCATCAACGCTACACAACACCCCACAGCCCTCCGCACGCAGTGGGCCTGAAAAGGGTGGCCCACCCGTGGCTTCGGGCTTCAGTGGACTTTGTCCCGACCTCCCTGGTGGCACTGACCCGGGAGGGAGGGCTGGGACCAGTGGGAAGGCAGGAGCAGATCTCCTCTTTGTGGAGGGCGGGGCAGGCGGTGTGCACACCCCCAGATGTCAGGAAGCTGCACCTGCCTCCTGAGAAGACCAGGGCCACCATGGGCCCTTTGTCTGGAAGGGCCACCCCTTGCCCTGGTTCAGTGAGGGATGCAGAGGGCCTCTGCATCACCATCAGGGGTCCTGAGCATGGACCCAGGACACATGAGGTCCCTAATGGACAGGAGGAAGTCCAGCCACTTTTCCCAGCAGGCCCATGAGGTTCTGGTCACACCCAGGGGCTGTGTCCTTCGAGCCGCGTTCCTGGCCGTGGGCCCGGAGCCTTCTGGAATTGAGAGAAGTGTCACCACACACACACGCGCACGATTGGCAAGAAGGGAAGTAGCAGCACCCCCACTGCTGTGTTTCCAGAAAGGGCTTTTTAAGAAAGCATTGCCCGCCCTCCCCCCTCCCCCGCCACACGTTTCAGTGTAACTAACGGGGAGGGACCAGGACAAAGAAGTAGTAATCAGGCATTTCCTGAGAAAATTGAGAGGCTTCTCAGGACTGACGTGAGGCAGAACCCCAGAAAGGGAGCCCAGCATGGATTCCTGGAGATGCCAAAACAGGTGATGCCGCCACCCAGGGGTGACCAGACTGGCTCTGTTCATCCCCCTAAAAGGAAGTTGAGCCCCATGGGGCTATCAGTCTACAAAGGGTGGAGCAGGATGTCCCAGCGCCCAGACTCTCCCCCAGCCCACTGAAGGGGACAGGTCAATGTTTACAGCATGTCTGCCCTGTGGTATACATCTGTTCACCCAGACTTGCCCATCACCCGCTGGGACGCACTCTGGGCAGCCTGGGGTCATGGCCACCTCACACACCCACAGCTGGGAAAGCCGGCCACTGCAAATCTTTCCGGTCACTACAAAATCCATTTTGTAGGGTCAGGGAGGGAACGATGCTGATTCCAAATAGCCCTTTCTATCCACTCTACAAGCGTGAAGCCGTCAAGAGGTGGCTGGACCAAACCCCGAGGAAGAGGGGGAAATGGGTCCCAGCTTGCAAGGCTCCCAGAAGCGACTGCTGGCCGTCATCAACATCGTGCCCACAGCACGCTCACCTGCCACTGCCCGGAAGAGCACTCCAGAAACACCAGCGAACCCAGAGATGTGAAAGGCCCTGCCCTACAACTCTCTCTCTCTCTCACATACACACGCTCAGACACTTAGAACAGAAGGCTGTGTTTTCCTGCCCATCCAGCTCAAACTGAAAATGGTGTGAGGAGTCAGTGAGGCCAGCAGGCTTTCCCAGAAACACGGGCTCGCCGGGTTGGCGGGCTCAGGATCGGGTGCGGCATCTTCAGTGCGTTTCCCACTAGGCTCCTGTCTTCTTCAAACAGAGTCAAAGACTGGGCCACTGCAAAAACCCAGCGTCTCCCCCTCTGTGCCCCAGGTCTGCCACCGTCAGCTGAGTGCTGCCCACCTCCACCTGGGTGCACCTGCACAAGTGCCTCACCCTCGCCTTCCCCTCTCCCTCCTCAGAAGCCTGGGGCTCTGGGAGGAGCATCGCCCACCGCCTCATCGCCCCCTGCCACCACCCGCTCTCCCCACCCCCACTAGTGCTGGCTCTAACCCACCCAGACTCTTCCCACTTGCCCCTGACTTCCCATGAGCCCTCGCGGCCTTGCATACACAGCACCACAGCACAGTGCTAGCTCCCCAGGGCTCTGGGCTGGGGGTTGGCTTATCGCACTTCCCTTACTCAGCCACCCCCCCCATTCAGGGGGGCCTCGAGCTGCCTTTAGCCCTCAATACCTGCTCTCTCTGCTCCTCACCTAGCCTGCTCATGCCCCGCCTTAAAACCACAGCACTGAACCTTGTCACCCTCAACCTTCTCATCACTTTCTTCTCCATACTTTACCGTAACTGCTTATCAGGGTGGGGGAGGGAGGTGTTGGGGTGCCAGGAAGGCGGGGCTGAGGCTTCACCGGCCTCCTCTGTCCCAGGCGGCCCTAGGGGCAAGTGAATGACTGGGTCAGTGGTGTGTGACCAGAATGGAAGGGGAGGAGCCCTCCCCAGGGGAAACAGCCCAACGGCCAGCTCCTCCAGGAGAAGTCATTTCCAGAAGCAGAGCTTGCTACCTCTGTGGCCACCTCCATGCCAGCCGAAAAGGAAACCACACTGTCAAAGGCCGGGCCGGCTTGCTGTCCCCTGCCCCCCCAACCCGCCACGCCACGCCACGCCAGCAGTTGAGTCAGACTGGCAAGTAAAACCTAAAATACTCTTAAGCTCATGACTACACAGAACTATTATCAATGAATCAGTGACTGTGGAGTTCCAAGAAATCGCATCATTCTCAGAGAGGAGCAGCTTGAAGGTCAGCGCCCTCCTCGGAGGGGAGAGCCAGTGGCTGAGACAGAGCCGCTCAACCCCCAACACACAGGATCTGGTACAGGACGCATCAGAAACCTGCGTTACTAACTACTCAACACTCGCCCACAGTCCCAGTGCCCGCCCTCGGGACTGTCACATGGCCAACGGCTGTAACACACACGCTTCTGACTTGATGCCCAAGAAACCGAGTTTCTGGCTTACTCACCCACCCAGAAAGACAGCTATTATTTCTCCACTTAATCAAGACGAAACCTGCAGGCACACAACTGCACCCGTGGGGAGACACACACACACACACACACACACACACACACACACACACACACACACTGCCCTTTCTGAAAGAATGTGGAATGTCCCAACGTTTGTCACTGATCAATTCCAGGGCCAAAACCATCGCAAAGGAATGTTTCTTACAGTTCAAACAGAGAAAGGGGAAAGACGAAATCGCCTACATGTCTTGTGTTCCAGCGAGGACCTTTCCCCAATGTCCCAAGGGGTTGCTGTGGGCACAGAGAAGCCACCCACTGAAATAGACACACTCCTCCTGTGCTGCTGCACTGCCGGCCCAGAGTGGAGTGGTGGGGTGGCTTCCCCAACCTCGCTCCCACCACCACGGGGAAATTCAAAAGTCCTCTGAGCAACAGGCTGCCAAGAGGCCCCCTCCTACCCTGATTTTATCACCTCAAAGTTCCCCTGAATCAGAGCCCAATTTTGCTGGAACGCTTCCATGGTGACCTACACAGCAAAGCTCTGCCAGTACCTGGAAGCAGCAGCATGCCCGGCCCTCCGCGGCTAGCGCACACACAAACCCATCAGCGACCAGAAGAAGGCGCAGCTTTGACCACATGGCGCAGTCTCGGGATTTACTTTTTCTTTCTCTCAAGAATCAAGTCTTTTAAATAAGAAATCTATTTACACACAAGTGATTGCTTTTTGGTGGTTGTTTTTACTTTAATATGAAGGACTGCGGCAGGGTTCTCAAGCGGCCTTCTAAAAGACCAGTCTCTGGTTGTATGGAACAAAGTAAAGAAAATTAATTAAAGGGGAAAAAAAAAAACCTTTAAGGAAAGAAGCCGTTCAAAGGATGAATGGCCCACCCAAACCACAGCCTCCACGATCCTGAGACCAGAAGCACTCGATGGTGCCCGGCTACCACTACTGACTGCTCTGCTCTGGGAACACAATAGAAGATCCTGGACCGAACCTACACACAGCCACTGGTTCGATTCCAGTTCACAGGAAGCCTACAGGACAGAGAAGGGTGTCCCTGTGGCTTTCCAAGAATGACCCTTCCCTCTCATCTCTCTCCCACGGAGAGGCTGGCTGGTGGTTTCAAACTGCTGACCTTGCGGTGATCTGCCTAGTATGTGACCACTAGGCCTCCAGGGCCCTTAGTCACCCTTCAGACCTCGATCTGAACCCACCCCTGGGGATCATCACCCTTCAGTCAAACCACAGTGAGGCCTATGTAGTAATGAACAACACCGGAGCCTGCCAGTGAAGCGCCCCTCTGAGACGACAAGGGCAGCATTTGCCCAAAAACAAAAGTCCAGCGGGCAGAAAGGGGCAGGAGGGCGGAACAACCTGGACCCAGGCAGGCCAGGGAGTTAACAGAGCTCTCACAGGGAGGGGGCCTGGAATCACCATCATGGAGCTAAGTGCGCACAGAGCGCTGGATGGGAAGCTTTCACACAAACCCGGTAACACGGTTACCAAAAAAAGGAGACAGCAGCAGACCGGGAACAGCCGCAGGCCCCTTGGGTCAACTTGTTCTCGGCCAATGTTTACTTCGAAAGCCCACTTCCCCGCTGACGAGGGCCCTCGGGGTGCTTTCCCAGAAGGCCGGCCCTCGCGCAGCGGCGTGAAGGGGCTGGGAGAGCT
>NW_022111358.1:48105276-48122621 GCF_000313985.2 Echinops telfairi | reverse complement strand
CTCGCCGCTTCCGCTTCCGGCGCGCGCGAACTTTATTGACAACGCTGCGCGCGGACACGGCGCGCGTGCGCGTGCGCGTGCGCCTGGCCCTGAGAGTTGGGGAGTGGGCAAGCACGTCGCGGTGTGCAGGTGCTGGAGCCTCAGTTTCCCCCTAGGAGACGCAGGTGAGGCGGAAGCCACGCCTTAGGCTGTGAGGGCTGCAGCAAGGTGTGCTCAGGTGTGAAGCCCTTACACCTGTAGTCACCATCAAAGGAAAAAAGAAAACCAAGCTAGAACTGCCCCTGTGGGTTTGCGAAACTAACTCTTTAAAGGAGCAGAAAGCCCTCTTTCTCCCGCGGAGCGGCTGGTGGTTTCGAACTGCAGAAGCAACGTGTGACCCACTATGCCACCAGGGCTCCGGAAAGTGCAGAGCCCGTTACTCTCTCCTGGGGATCACTTTTCAGGGCGTATTACTGATTCCAGGCTGGGAGGCAACACCCTTAAGGTGTTCATTGGGCTTGTACAGAACTGGGCTAGCACCTGAGTCACCGCGGGACTCTGAGCCCTGGAAAGCCCCCAGCAAGCCCAGGCGGGAAGCACCTTTCACCTGTCGGCCCGAGCGCCTGCCTGCCGCTCCGTGACTCCGCCAGGTGCAACGTGCAACGCGGGAGCGCTGCGCTGGACAGGGGAGGTTCTGTTGCCAGATCCGCTGAAGGGCCCACTCCTGCAAGCCAACCATGCTGTGGGTACTAATTACTCACAAGAGGGGGGAGAACGTGGGACAAACCTAAGGGCCTTAGTATAAGACATAAATACACTATGAACATAATGAAAATCACCCACGCCACAGAAGACAAAATAGAGGGGGAGCCTTCTAAAAACACCACATTGATGTACATCAAAAGACTGAAATGAAAACCCGCAGATTGGGGGTAATATTTGGCAATGATTGATCAAGTAAAGGATTAAGTTCAGAAATCTATAGAAAACGACAACACCTTAATAAGAAAAAATACAAATAATCCAATCAAAAAATGGACACAAGGCACGAATGGATAGACAATTTGCTAAAGGTGATATCCAGGCAGCCAACGAGCATATGAAGGAATGTTCTCCCAAAACCCACCTGCAGCCCATCTAGTCAGACTGAGCCAATGGCAGGTCTGCTGTAGCCACAACCTCTTTACTCTCAGGCCGAGACCACTGTAATCTTGACTGTGCTGGATTGAACGCTGTACGTGGTCGGTGGACCTCCTTTAGACCCACCTGAATCTGTTCTGGGTGCGAGTATCCCTTACATGTTCCATGACAGAAGTTTCTTCCCTGGCTTTTTGATTGTTGATGGGGTTGTTTCTTTCTCACTCATTATTTGTATTTTTGTCTTTATATTATTATTATTTTATCCTTACCACCTTATTTTTTTATTTTTTATTTTTAAAGAAAGCCCGGGGGAGGAAAGGTAGCCCAGTCTTTCTACCCAGGAGCTGCAAGTGGTTTCAATCTGCTGACCATGAGGCTCACAGCCCAACAACTAACCACTGCACCACCAGGGCTCCACCAGTTTTATTTGTTGTTGTTTCGGGTCTCCCAGTGTGTGACGCCCAGGAGGAGTGGATGCATGGTGATAATAATGGTTTGGTAGAAGATGCAGGGGTGGGGGTGGGAGTTAGGGAGGGAAAGGGTAGTTCTGGTTGAAAGAATGAAGGCACGAGGGGGGAGGGAGCACTAGAACTGACTGAGGCAATTTAACCATCAGGGGAGGGAGGGAATGTTCTAAAATTGATGTGGTAGTGATTGTACAATTCTCATTGATATGATTGAACAATCAAACTATTGTATATGTAACTAATGTGCCAATAAAACGGTTGGGGGCGGGATGTTCTCATTCATTAGCCTTAAGAGAAATATAAATTGGGAGGGGGGAGGAGGGTGGGGGAAATTGAGCAAATGATATTGAGGGCTAAAGTAGAGGGCAAATGTTTTGAGATCGATGAGGGCAACAGGTGTACATATGTGCTTGACTCAATGGATGGATGTATGGACTGTGATAAGAATTGTATGAGCCCTCAATAAAATAATTTTTAAAATAATGAGGGCACAAATGTACAAATGTGCTTTATACAATTGATGTATGTATGGATTGTGATGAGTTGTATGAACCCCCAATAAAATGACTTTTAAAAAAAAGAGAGAAATATATATTGAAACAGCAATGAGATACCATGTCACACCAATACTCTTAGCCAAATTTTCAAAAACCAAATAATAAATGCTAGAGTGGATGTGGAGAGATTGGAGCACTCATACACTGCTGGTGAGATGGTAGACGTGTACAACCACCGTGGAAATCAGTGTGGCTCTTCCTTGAACCAATGCAAACACAACGACCTCACGGTCGTGCAATCTGTATGCGGTATGTGCCCTAAAGAAACAGAACAAAACACAAACACAATGTATGCCCACGTTTATTGTAGCAATTTCTATAGTAGCAAAAAGATGGAACCAATCAGAAACCCCACCTCCCATCCGTAGAGGAGTGAATAAACAGACTAGCCCATCCACACACTAGAACAGTGCACATCCTTAAAAAGCAAAGGTCAGACACCTGAGGACACTGGCAAAATCAGAGAACATCACCCCCAGCGAGTTAGTCAATCTCCTAAAGATAACTATTTTATGACCCCATTATTATAAAGGATAAAAGAAAAAAAAGGTTCACACCAGAGGGTAAGACCCTAAAGACCTGGACAAGGACAAGGGCCAGGAGTGGGGGTGCAGGGGTGGGAAGAGACTGGCAGATAAGGAGGGAGGAAAGGGGGAAAAGAAACAGAAGGGGCGTGACTAACACACTACCATGGATTTGATGGGCTGGGTTGTGCAGCTGCCCGGAAGCGGTTTCTCTCTGTCCCTTTCATATTCCACAAACAAAAGGTAAAGGTCAATTTAAATATCTACAAATAAACACAAAGTAAATTACAGTTGTGTGTTTTGTTTCAGAGACTTATTGGGGGCTCTTATATCTCTAATCACAATCCATATATTTCCCCAGTGTGTCAAGCACATGTGCACATAGGCCACCATCATCATTTTCATAGCATTCTCTTCCCACTTGAGCCCCTGATATTAGCTCCCCATTTCTTCCTCCTCCCTCCCCCGCCCACCCTTCCTCACAAACCCTTGATAAGTTATAGATTATTATTTTCATATTTTACATCATCCTTCGTCACCCCTCACTCACTTTTCCGTTGTTCAGCCCCCTGAGAAGGGGTTATAGGTTGATCCTGTGATCAATTCCTCATTTCTCCCCCCACCCTCCCCTAATCCTCCTGACATCTCTACTCTCCTTGTTGGCCCTGAGGGGTTTATCTATTCTGGATTCCCTGTGTTTCGGGCTCTTATCTGTAGCAGTGTGCATATTCTGGTCTAAGCCGATTTGTAAGGTAGAATTGAGGTCATGATAGGGGGAAGGAAGCACCAAAGAACTAGAGGAAAATTGTGTGTTTCACAGTGCTCTACTGCACCCTGACTGGCTCATCTCTTCTCTGTGACCACTCTGTGAGGGGATGTCCAATTGTCTACAGATGGGCATTGGGTCTCCACTCCATCCCCACCCCCCACCCCATTCACCTTGGGTATGGCTTTATTCTGGGTCTTAGATGCCGTACCTGATCTCATGGATACCTCATGATCACACTCAAGTGTAACTTTCCACTGGACGGGTCTATCCCAAGGAAATTAATGCCAAACTCCCTGCAGGGCTGTGCACATCAGCGGTGCTCCTGAGAGCCAAAACGTGGAAGCAACCAAGAGTGGAGGAGCCAGGTACATACATAATGGGGCAGCCAGGTGTCGTCGACAGGCCAAAACCCCGAAACCCACTGCCTTCCAAGCAATTCCAACTCAATACGACCTTACAGGACAGGGTAGACCTGCCCTTGTGGGTTTCTGAGACTGGATTTTGCACAGGAACAGGAAGCCTCATCTTTTTCCTGCAGAACAGCTGGTGGTTTCAAATGACTGACCTCGTGGTTTACAACCCAATGCTGAAGCCACTGGGCCACCAGGTTCCTAAGGGATGAAGAATGTTTAATGGTATATGAGGTTGAAAGGCAAACTAACAAAGGGTAGTAGGGAGGTTATCTCCTTGTGTTAAAAATTGGAAGGAGAAACTGTGATGTGTGTGTGTGTTGTGTGGGCGCACGCATGCACAGACAGACTAAATGTAAATACAGGGCAGTGTTAGTGTTGGTTGTTTGGTCTTTTTAAAGAGTTTACAAATTGTTTACAATCAGTGGAGATTTCTGATTTTAATATGTTTAAGTTTAAGGCGATTTACAAACCCAAAGTGGAACTGGACTCCTGTCCATCCTTCCAAGTAAGAAAGGGTGAGTCACCGAACAGTCCAACTGCCAGGAACGAGCATGAGACCACCCACTTTGCACCATGCCCGGGATCCAGGAGGAGCTGGGTGGAGCCCACGCTGGACTGCTAGCCCAAGGTTGGCAGTTGAAACCAGCAGCTGCTAGGAGGGAGAGAGACGTGGCAGTCTGCTTGTGTAAGGACGCGCAGCCTGGGAAACACAGAGGCAGTTCTACTCTATGCCATAGGGTCCCTATCAGTTGGACTCCACACCTGGGCTGTGGATCTGGGGACAGGGTCATTGCACCCTCAATGCTGCTTAACCGATGTGAGCACGACGTGGTCCACCAGAGCAGGGAGGTCACCATGAATCTCGCTGGATGCTTCCGTGTGCTTTTCTGTGCTTTCTGTGTAAGGCATCTGATTTAATGAGGGGCCACGGTCACGTCCCACTGGGAGCTTCCAGTCCAACATCGATCAATGGGGGTCAGCAGGGGGAGGGTATTGTGAGTGTGATAAGTTAAATGAACCAGTATTTTCACTGAACATACAGAAGCCATGGTGATGTTATGATTAAGCACTGGGATGCTGAACAAGAGCTCAGTGCTTCAAACTCACCAGCTGCTCCCTGGGGGGAAGATGTGACCTGTCCTAACGGGGCACCAGGACTCAGAACCCATTTCCTAAGTATAAACAGCAGGGGAGGATCCAGTACCTCGGAAGGCCACACGCCAAGCCTCTGGCCTTTGTCAAAGAAACAAACTCACTGGAGTCGAGGCCGGCTCACGGCGAGACGACAGGGCAGGGCAGACCTGCCTCTCTGGGTTTCCCAGGATGTCCCTCTCTACGGGAGCAAAAGCCCTCATTTCTCTCCGGCAGAGCTGCTGGTGGGTTTGAACTGCTCATCTTGCAGTTCGACAGTCCAAAGCATTAGCCACCACGTCTTCAGGGCTCTCTGGCTTTGGCCGCTAGCTTGTGTTTTATTTAGGGCACAAACCCAAGGCCCCAAATCTCAAACATCATCTCAGGAGACCTATTAAGTCTTAAACAAGATAAAGACAAAGACCGAGACACATCATGGGGGCTGGGGGTGTGGGGAGAGTGTTGCCAAAGGTTGTAATGATGTCAGAGGGTTTACACCGAATCAGAGGCTTAGAAAGCCATGAGACAAAGGAGACTTTCTCAGAAGCATGACTGACAGCGGATCAATACATGACCGTTGCCGGCGGGACTATAGACATGAGAAGAGCATCATGATTGAGTCATGTATATTTTGCGAGGCAGAAGAGTTTATAAGATTGCTCCGGGGCCTTCCAACCTAAAACAGGACTCCTGACACTGTAACCCAGTACCCTAACCTCCATCAGGGACACACCCAGGCAAGCCCCTAAAGGAAGTGCCCCGCCCTAAACTGTCTGTGTGGGTGGCCTAAAGCACCCTGCTGGAGGGCAAGGCTGTTCACATTCCAGGTTAAAGGTCAGAAGGAATTCTACGGAGGCTTCATCCACGGGAAACCCTGCAAATGGATTTTAGGCTTTCACCGTCACCCTTGACCTTCTGCAAACCTGGTGCTCCGAATTTAAACTCTTTTCCACTTGAAACAGATCCATCACCAGCGAGAATTGTGACTGTGGTACTGGAGAAGAACACTGAAAGTACCATGACTGCTGAAAGGACAAACTGATCCGCCTTGGAAGAAACTTGGCCAGAGGCCCACAATGGCAAGACTTGAGACTTCGCCTCACAGACTTTGGGCATGTTCTCAGGAGAGACCAGTCTCTAGAAAGGACCTCATGCTTCGTCAAGTGGAGGGGCAGCAAAAAAGAAGATCCCCAAGAGATGATGGATACAGAGGCTGCAACCACGGATTCAATGTGGGAGCAATGGTGAGGGTGGTGCCGGGCCGGCAAGGATTCCTTCTGTCTTGCAAAGGATCATGATGGGTCGGAACCGACTGGCTGGTGTCTTACAATAGGGACGAGGGTGAGACAAGCGGGACTTCTCCCGAGGAGCTGTGCCTGGAGAGGCCTCAGTGTCAGAGCCTAAGGGAAGTTTCCACTGGATGTGTGTACTTGCTAACAGTGCAGGCACGCCTGCTAACAGGAGGATGCCTCCGAGCGCATGGGTGAGAAAAAGCGGGAAGATCAGACACTCATCTAACACAAGGCGCCCTAACGCCTGCCTGCGGAGGTACCTGCTGCAGATGCCACACCTGTGCTGAGATGCTGGGTCTACGCCTCCATGATCTCAGACCCAAAGGCCTCTATCCCTGCTCAGCCCCACCACACACACCTCCCACCCACACGCTGACTTCCCGCGAATGCCCTTCACTCCTTCCTGGACAGGAAGGGCCAGGGTTAGAAAGACGGGGTCGAGGGGACCCAGGACAGACAGTGTGGCACCTCAAACGGAAAAGGAAACTCATTCAGTGGGAGCCCAGTTGACGTCAGGGGTGGAGGAGCCTGCCCCCAGATAACAGGTTGCTCTCAGACAGGAAACAGCAGGAAATTTCCAGCCCAGGCCCCAGGCCTCGCTATCTGGGGTTCACACCATTTTGGGAACCAGGCCAATACACAAGGAAGCCCCGGCCCAGAGCCTGCTCTCCTAAACACCAGGCTGCCAGCAGAGCCCTGCAGGCCAGCCGCCTGGGCCTCCAGAGAAGGTCTTGTTTCAGAGTGGCACAGGTTCCCTCCCCAGATGCTCCTGGGCGCCAAGCCCTCATTTTCTAGGAACGGAGCCCTCCGAGAGAGAGACTGGATGTGCCCCCACCCAAAAAAGTCCATGTTGAAATCCTACGCCCCATAAACTGGAACCCTGTAAGCATAAAGTTGCTAACTGCAAGGCTGGTAGTTCAAACCCACCTGCCGCTCTGTGGGAGACCGATGAGGCTGTCTAGTTCCATGGAGATTGACAGTCTCAGAAACCCGATAGAGATCGGAACTGACGGGTCAGCAGTGGTTCTTCGGTTTGGGTTCACAACCAGGGATAAGGAGCCCTGGTGTCGCCATGGGTCAGGCACTGAGCCGCTTACCTCCAGGTCGGGGCAGTTGAAGGGAGGTGTTCAGAGGGAGAAAGACCAGGTAGTCAGCTCCTGGAAAGAGTTACAGTCTCAGAAACCCTGGGGAACAGTTCTACTCGGTCCTGTGGGGTCTGAGAGAGTTGACGGGTTTGTAACTGTGGGCCTGGCCCAGTTAGAATGAGCATTTTCTTTGGTATGCGAGTGAGGTCCTACCACAGCAGGGCGAGATGTACACCTGAGTAATAAAAAGCGCAGCAGAAACACACACAAACACACATGCATGCACGCACTCACACAAACACACGTGTGTGTGCACAGAAGACACCGCCTTCTAGCCAACCCTCCCAGCCTGGAGAAGGTACACCTTTCCTTTCTTCCTTCGCAGAGGGCAGTCCCAAAAAGGGCGGTCCTCCCCAAGATGACGGGCGCTGAGGCTGCAACAAGGAGCTCAACGGGAAATGACAGTGACTGTGGCACAGGAGCGGGCAGTGTTGCATTCTGCTGGGCATAGGGTCCCTGTGGGTCCAAACGGACGCAATGGCTCCCAGCAGCACCGGGCTCCGGAGGAGTGCAGGGGTGTCGTGGTTACAAGTCAGGCTGCTCACCACAAGGTCAGTAGTTCGAAACCACCAGCCACTCCATGGGAGAAAAACAAGAGTTTCTACTCCGTCAAGAGTTCTAGTCTTGGAAACCCAGGGGGCAAGTTCTGAAAGGCTTTGGGAATGGTTCTTGCTTTGCCACGCTGAAAGAATTCATGCAGCAGAAGCGCTTTTGTAAACCCAAGTGGCTTTTATGAGGAAACGGCAAGTTTCAGGTAATCACCAGAAATCCCAAGGACCAAGAGCAGGAAATCCCAAAAGAGCGCCCTGAGAGAGAGGCCTGAGAGGGAGCTCGGGCCTCAGGGTCTCACCGGCACGTGTGCGCCCCACCCACCCTCTGACCTGCAAGCGCGCACCTGAGCAAGAGTGGAGTCAAAGAGAGGAGTAAAAAACAAAAGAAAAAAAACACGTGGCCTTTCTGTGGCAGGCTCTCCTGGCCTCCATCTGGAAGGCGTGGTTGGATTTGGTTGACTTCATTGGCTGAGGTTAAGTGCACCTGGGTGATGTCATGTGGCTAGGACTAGTCTGTGCACCCAGGCGGACCTCCCACCTGGGCCCAGGGGGCCTGTGTCTGAGCATGCTCAGTTTGGATCTTGCCCTAGGTGTCTGATGGGTGCCTGATTTCTCTGGAGGCCCTTTGTGGCGGCCCTATGCTGGCGTCTGGGGAGACAACCCCCCTTCGTCCATATTCTGGGGACCGAACAGTTCTACCCCGTCCTGTAGGGCAGGGTGGGAATTGATTCGAAGGCAGTAGGTTTGAGTCGTGGGTGTTTTTGAATCAGCTCACAGCAGTCCCGGCCACAGGAGACTGTGGGCGAGGTGCAGGCTAGGGCAGCATTTCGTTCGTGGGCGTGGTTCTGCTGAGGAATGCCACCCCCCACCCCCACCCCCAGCTCTCCCTTCTGCTGAGAAGCATCTTTGCCCGGGTCTGGGCCACCTTCCAGCCACATCTTCGCAGACCCCAGCAGCACATATTTCTTTCCTTCCTTTGTTGTTGCCAGGTGCCAGCGAGTCGGTTCCAAAACACAGAGACCCAATGCACAGCAGAAAAACGCTGCCCACCCCGCCCCTGCGCCGTCCGTCTTCGCAATTGTCCCTGCTTGAGCCCGTGGTGGAAACCACTGTGTCCATCCATCTGTCCCGTCCAGCGCCTTCCTCTCCTTGACCGCCCCTCGACCTTACCGAGCATGAGGTCCTTCTCCAGAGACTGGTTCTCTCCTGACCACACCTTGGTCTTTCTGTGTAGCGGTCATCCAAATACTCATGAATATTAGCTCCCCATTTCCCCCATCAAAGCACGTGAGGCAAAGTCTCGCCATCTCTGCCTCCAAGGGGCATCGTGGCCGAACGTCTTCCAGGACAGATCTGTGAGTTCTTCTGGCGGCCCACGGTCCTTCCAAGAATCCTCACCGGCACCATAACTCATGTGCATCCGGCCTCCTTATTCCTGAGTCCCCCGGGAACATGAGCGAGCCCTTGGCCAGCTTTGAGCCAAGGAGCAGGCCTGATCCCCAGAACGGAGTTCCACATGCACCGTTGAAGCAATGTGGACAGACCCGGGACTCGCATGAGACTTGCCCACCCCAGAGTGGGAGCTAATTGTGAGAAACGTTGTCGAAATCCTGGACACCATATTGGTTCCTCTTGGCAACTGGCACATCCCTGTAAAGCCTTGATCTGGGCCCAGACCCAGATGGCTCTGTCAAGCATGACCTGGGCCAGACAATGGCCACCTCCCCTCTGAGTTTACCAATGGGCTACCACGGGATTTAATGCAACGAACGCTCCAGAAATCCAATTTGTGCTCCTGTTAGCTCACGTTCTTGTTGGATTTTGCAAAATGGGGCTCCCTTGAGATAAATATGGCAAAAGGGGAAGGGGCATGCCTCACGGCCCCTCCACAAACATTTTATCCTCGAGTTGGAAAGCCCCTTCCCCCCGTGCCTCATTGGCTGAGAACTTTGGGGTTAATAAGCTAAGAGGTTTCTCCCTCCAGAGCAGATGCCCTCCCTCCCCACCCCTTTCTTCATTCATCCCATACCCCAGCTGCCTGGACTCTTCCTCAAAGCAGCGATCAGCTGGTGCCCTGGAGACTCAGTCACCACGAGACTCTGTTCGGATGGACAAGGATGAACCGGCCTGCGACGTCTGTCTCATTGAAGGCTGGCTGACCTGTTGCCCCACCTCCACTTGCAAACCTCAACGTGAAGGCCACCTTTTTGGAATGTGAGTTAGAGATTCAGTCCGGGGCCCTGGGTTTGCGGAGGGATATGGTGCAGCAGGGGTACACTCTGCTTGGGGGGTCCTAAGTCCACTGGAGTCTCCCTGTGGATTCAGTCCCACCCCCTCCGCCCCACAGCAGCCTAGTTCTTTCTGGCCTTTGCCCTCGGGCAGAGTTGTGTTTGGACGTGGTTGAGGACCACTCCCTTAGCCAGCCCAGAGACGCGCCTGAGCTTGCCCTGGATGGAAGCCTCAGGGCTGGGGGTCCTCCCTGAACTCAGGTCCGAGTCCTCCCCCAACCAAGGTCGGAGGGCCCTGAACCAATCCTGTGTTTTTCTTTTAAAAATGCTAACAGATCTTCTTTAAAACAAACAAACATATCATCCACATATCATCCACTTCACTGGTCCAAACATTAAAGAGTTGTGTAATCATCACACTATCGACTTTAGAACATTTTCTTCTTCCCAATACTCATTATTATTAACTCCCCATCCCCACCCCGTCTTGTAAGCTTTTCTAGCTGCCCTCGGGTACGCATCTGAGACACGGTCTCTTTCCCGCTTCTGCAGTCCCGCCTGCACAGGGGATGCCGTGACCTGCCCCCACTCCTGTTCCTATGACAGGTCCCTCTGCTCGCCCTGTCCAATCTCCATGGCCGCCGTGAGGGTCTCATGCTAATGTCTCCCTCATCCGACGGTTGGTCTTTGTCCTGTTTAAAGCTTAATCAATAGATCTCCATACCGGGGAGGGAGGGGAAAAAATGAGGAGCTGATGCCAGGGGCCTAGGTGGAGAGCAAATGTTTTGAGAATGATGAGGGCAGTGAATGTACAAATGTGCTTTACACAAATGATGTATGTATGGATTGTGATAAGAGTTGTATGAGCCCCTAATAAAACGATTTAAAAAAAAAAAGATCTCTATACAAGCACATTTGAACTTGGGGTCAGTTTCCCCCGAAAACTAAGGGACTGACCCACGTCCTCAGCCTTCACCCCTTTTTAGCCTTCCATCACACTGGAGTAATCTCATCTCCTCTGGGCTGTTTCTCGGTCTTAGCCGGGGCACGGGGACCAGTGGAGTGACACAGTGGTTGCACCAGTGGACTCAAACATGAGGTGGCACTAGACCGGACCGGCGTTTAGTTCTGTTGTGCACAGGGTCACGATGGGTCAGAACTGACTGGACGGGACCTAATAATCATCACGACAATCCTGGATAATCCATCCCCCCCAAAAAACAAAGACCCAAACCCAGCCCACCCAGCATAAAGTAGGTTTCTGGTCTCAGAAGAAAGAGGTGAGTGAATTGTTTCTTAGAGGGTCAGAGATTAAATATAAACAACCGAATCTGGTTGCCTTCCCAGAAGACCTTATTGACGGAAACAGAACCGGTTGTGGCCCATGGACCGTCTTTTGTCAGCCCCACTCCCCCACCCTTAGAGCTCCCCCTGAGCCGCATCTCTGCCAGGCTGGGCAAGGAGGCTGTCCTGCGACCAGGACCCTGAATAGGTTGGAGGTGCAGGGACCCCAGAAGCTGGAGGGTCCGGGCAACAAGTTGACGGAGCAGCAGAGCTCCCATCGGTAAGCAGGGTCCAGGAGGCTCGGAGCCAGTCTAGATCACTTTTAAATGCTGAGATTCTTGACATCTGCAAAACCCCACACCTCTGGCTCAGTGACTCCTGCCACAGAGAGGCCCTGGGAAGCTGGCATTTGACCACGAAGCCAGAGCCCAAATTTCTGGAACTGCCTGGGGCGGAGCAGGCTGGTTCCTCGCTGTCTCCGGTGAGAGAAGAGGACAGCTCTGGCTTCCAGGGGATCTCGGCTTCTTGTGGTGTGGCAGGCAGCCAGCGCCAGCCCCAGAGAGGAGAGAGGCAGCTCTCCTCCTGAATCTACCCAAGTTGTGGGGACCATGGTCATCCAGCAGCACCTTCCCGGGGAACCCCAGGGGGCAAACCAAGCAAGCAAGCAGCTGGGCTGGGGGGGGGGGGGAACTCTCCCTCCCCTGCTTCTCACTGCCCAGTTCCTGCTGCAAAGTCTAGGCAGGGGGCTCAGGGTGGCCACCGGGTGAGCATCAGAGTCTGGACCAGCCTTGAAGACCAGGCCAGATCCCACAGGGCTGGAGCAGGTGGGCAGGGAGCTGTGGACAGTGACCTGAGTGTGACTTCTTCCCAGTCTCTTGGAATTAGGGGAAGAGATTCACAAGAAATCCCCCAAAGACAATTGCCCTCTGTGCTTGCCAGCCTAAGGAGGGGGCGTCGGGGCAGGGAGGGCTGAAGCGGGCTTCTCAATGCCCAGCCTCATACAGGGAAGGGCAGGAGAAGGAGAGCGGGCAGGGCTGTGGCCTGCATGGAGCTGGAGGGCCAGCTGGGACAGGATGTGTATGACTCCCCCAGAAAAAGTCCCAAGGTCATCAGGAGTCCTGGGCGGCCTGGTTAAGTGGGAATGAACTAATAACTGAGAGTTTCCAACTCCACCCTGGGCCACAATAGAAAAGCCTGGCGATTTGTTTCCAAAGGGCCGCAGCCTGAGAAATCCTGGGAGCGGGGTCTTGCTCCGCAGCAGGTTGGGTTTCCAGGAGTGGGGACCCTGCCTGTAACCATTGGCATTTTTTTTTTAATGAGAAAAGTCTTCGTTTCTCAACGTTGGCCCATATTTTTAAAAATACTGAACAAGCCAATCAGTGCACTAAGGGATTTTGCAGAATTCATGGAAAGATGAACCGAGAATGGAGTTTTTCCATGAGCTTTTTTAAATTAAAAAAAATTTTTTAATTAATTTGTTTAAATGATTTCCCTGACATACAAATGACGTATACTGCATCTCAATAGCCCAATCACATCCCCAAGAGTTGTACACCCATGAACCTTCTGAAGCCCTTTCGTGTGCCCAAGGTACCAGGGGTGGGGGCTGGGGGCGCTTGACTGTAAAAACGTGGTTTGATCGCATCACAAAGGGCACAGACATCCAGAAGACAGAGCAGAGCTACTCGAAGCATCTCCAAGCCTGTAAGTCTTTATGGAAACAGACGAACACATCCTTCTCCCACGGGGCGGCCGGGGGGCTGGTTTGAACCACCAACTCTCTGCTTAGCAGCCGAAGGCTTGAATGACTTTGGTGCCACCTGCGTCTCTGCCAACTACCCACAAAGTTCACTTTCAGAAGTCCCAGAACTCAGGGATTGTCCTGTCCCACCGGGAGGTAGCATGGTAGACCTAGCTCCTTAGCTCTGAGTCTGTCTCAGGCTGAGCTTGGAAGAAAGGGGGCTAAGACCTTGGTGGGTAGGAGGGAGCTGTGGAAAGGGGGCATCCTGGGGCCAGAGGAGGGAGGGAGGAGGAGGGACTAGCCAAAGCCTGGGCAGATTTTCTGAGTTCTGCCATGTACCAGCAGGGAGACCCCTCTGGGTCTCAGCTTCCCAGCCACCCAAGCAAGTCACTTCCTCTGGGAAGCCCTTCGGGGCGTGTCTCCCTGCAGTGGACTGTGCTGTCTCAGGGCTACTCCTGGGGGCGGAGATGTGCCTCACAGCGTCTCCTAGGCTGAAGTCCTCAGCCCTGAACTGGAAGGTCAGTGTTTCAAGCCCATCAGCTGCTCCTCGGGGACAAGATGTAGCAGCCTGTCCCCCAAAAGAGGACAGCCTTGGAAGCCCTGTCCCTGTTCAGGCAGTTCTACTTTGTCCCGCAGGGCCACTCTTGAGCCGGAATTGAGGACACCGAGCCACCACCAGCTTTTCTTTTGAGCAAAGTTTACAGCGCAAGCCGCTGTCCACCCGCCACTTGGCACACGTTCTGCTCTGTGGCAGCCCTCGTCCCACTCCCCCTGGGATTCCTTCTCCCCTGTCCTTCCTGCCTTCTCAGCGTGTTCCCAGGCACACACTGCCCTTTGCTCTCTTGGGGTTGGTTCCGGCAAATGCATACCTCCCTGGTGTGCTCACCAAGATGATCACTGGATTTAAAACACAACAAAAGTCGATGTCAACTCATAGGGACCTTGTAGGACAGGGTAGAGCAACCCCCGTGGGTGGGTTTCTGAGACTGTTAAATCCTTATGGGAGTAGAAAGCCTCATCTTTGTCCATTGGCACAGCTGGTAGCTTCGAACGACTGACCTTGCAGATTGCAGCCCAACTTGTAACCCCTGTGGCCCCTGGGCTCCTTGATCACCGGACAGACCTCCTGCCTATTGTCTGGCTCCCAAAGGACCCTGGCAGTGTAATGGAAATATGTTGGGCTGCTAATCCCAAGGCCAGCAGTTTGAAACTACCAGCCACCCTGCCAGAGAAAGACCAGGCTGTCTAATCCCATATAGAGTTAGTCTGGGAAAGCCACAGGAGCAGTCAGTTCTAGCCTGCCCTCCAGGGTAGTCGTGAGTCGGGGCTGACTTGATGGCAGTGAGTTTGGGAGCTTATTGTTTGGCTCACTGCCATCTGGCTGCTTTTGACCCATGCGACCCTATAGGGCAGAGTAGAACGGATCTGGTGGGTTTCTGAGGCTGTGAATCTTTATGTGAGCAGAGAGTTTCATCTTTCTTCTGAGGGGCTGGTGGGTTCGAACTGCTGACCTTGTGGTGAGCAGCTGAACACTAACCGACTACTCTAGAAAGAGCAAGGGTGGCAGTGGCCTGCCATAAGCCTTGGACTGCTAACTGCAAGGTTGCTGGTTCAAACCCACCACCCGCTCCTTGGGAGAAAGTTGAGGCATTCTGCTCTCCTAAAGAGTTACAGCCTCGGAAACCCTATATAGGTTCGCTGTGAATCATAATTGGCAGCAGGTTTTATTGTCTGACTCTAACAGCCATCCTTAAGGGGTAGCTATTCAGGTCTTCTCTTCCATGGAGAGGCTGGTGGCTTGGAACTGTTGACCTTGCAGCTCCTTCTCATGGATCGGAGCTCCCAGTTTGTGCTCACGCATCTCTGGGCACTCCTCCTTCATGTGACCTGGGACTAATTCATGGTGGCAGCAATCTTGGAAGTGTTGCCATGAACAAGGGCCGGGTTGGCTTGCCACCGTTTCATCCAAAGAAAGAGACCAGGTTGATTCCAGAAACTCTTAAGTCTATTCTGCAAGCGAGGGACAGAGGGAAACAGTCGGGGTTGGGACCTCCAACCGGCTTCAAACAGCCCGTGAAAATCAAGTAGGCTGCACACCCGGAACTATGTGACCAAAAACAGGTTGTGCAATGGTCCCAGGAAACAATCAGTCCCCAAAGAGCCGGTTTCTCAAAGATCCTAGAGAACAGTGACCTATACCTCCTGGGATTCCCAGACTTCCAGCCCCTGAAGCATCAGAGTCCATTGCTTATCTATACACAGGGGTAGCTTTCTGGCTGACTGGTTATCTTAATGACCCTGCTTACTGCCTTCCTGAGACCATCCCTACCCGATGATGACATGACACTTAAATGGAATTTTTACTGCCAGGGAGGGGGCTGTGAGATTTTGGGTCTCCGACAAACGGTAATCCTGAATGACATTATCTTTCTAGTATTTGTGATAAACAGCAGGTTAACCCTGTCACGTCCGTCCCCCGAGCTAAAAGCAGGAAAACAAACACAGTAACAGAACTCGCTGACGCTGAGTGACCCTATGGGGCAGGGTAGACCTACCCCTGTGGGGCTCCGAGAAGATGCCCCAGGAGCTGCTGTGGCTTCGAACTGCCGCCCCTGTAGTTCACAGCCCAGCACATAGCCCAATACTCCACAAGGCTCCTCCTGCACTAGGGGGCTTCAAGAAGTTCCTGGGAAGGTTCCTCGCACCCCGCCCTCCCCCGCCCCCCAAGAAACTTTCTGCAGCCCCTGCAGATTCCCCTGCCCCCAGCACGGTCTCTGACACGGGGTCTCAAGACATGTCCATCGGAGAGGGTCAGGGCAGCAGCACGGTGCTCCGTCAGCTTCGCACTGGTTGGTCTTCCAGACACCAATCACCAGGCCTTTCTTCTGAAGCACCCCTGAGTGGACTTGAACCTCCAGCCTTCCTGTTTGCCCACCCCCCACACCCCCAACTCCCCAGCATGCGGTCGATTGATAAACATCCACAAAAGAAACACTTTTCAGCCAAACAGTGCACAGAGCTCCAACACGGCCATCAACGAGCCACGGTAAGCCCACAGGGAGGAACGGCCCCCTTGGGCTTCCGAGGCTGGCCATCCTTATGGGAGCAGGCTGCCTCCTCTTTCTCCCGAGGAGCGTGGCTGGTGGTTTCAAACTGCCAACCTTCTGGTTAGCACCAGCACTCCTCATCTGCTCGGTCACCAGGACTCTCAGCAGGGAGGCTCCACTCCTCAGACTCAGCCACCATTGGAGAGGAACGGGCAGCGGCTGACCCAAGGACAACCTTCAGAAGGGTTAAAAAAAAAAAAAGGAAGAAAAAAAGAGCGAATGGATAGTTTGGTAAAAATCAGCCGCAAAAGAATGGAATAAGAAATGGCGCCAGGGAGGTCCTCGCCGCTCCAGATGACACCAACATTTGCTTAAAATTCCAGGGAGCCCAGAGGAAGCTATGGGGTCCCCAGGAAGGGAGGGGACTTGGAGGAACTTATGGCTGTGGGTCAGGGTGAGGGGCTTGTGGACCAGGGAGCAGTGGAGACTGGAGTGTCATGGGTGGGGGGACCACCCCACTGCCTGTTTTAGAATCTCTCTGTCCCTGGTGCGGTCCTCCGTCCTCACTGACCCTGGGCCACTTCTCTGCTGTCCAGGCGGCAGAGAGCTGGGAAGCCATAGAGGGTCTGTCTGTTTCCCTCTGAACTCCTTAGAATCTACGCCCTAAAGGGAGCCACAGCGGAGCACAGCACAGCACAGCACAGCACTGACTGGGCTCCAGAGGTACTCTTGGGGGTCCTGCCCACAGTAATGAGGCGCCCAGGCTACAGGGGTCCCTGATCCAAGTGCTGGGGGTCAGAGCTTGAGCTCCTGGGAGACCTAGGCTGGTGTCCTGCAGGGTGCTGTGCAGAGAACAGTCACACCCACCCAGCGCCCCACCACCAGCAGCTCTAACCCCTCCAGGGGCACGGGGGAGGGGGTGGGATGGTGCCCTTGTGGACCGGCAAAGCCTTCCTTCTAGGCCCCTCCCAGGGCATGGCCACTTCTGCACCAGGCCTTCAGCCAGGCCTCATTTGCATTGCAACCCAGCTGGCTCACCACAGCCTGGCTTCCCAGAACTGCCCTGTCCCCTCTCCC
>NW_022111358.1:48099575-48103699 GCF_000313985.2 Echinops telfairi | reverse complement strand
GGTGTCCACTCCCAGTCTGGCTGGAGAGCCAGTGACCATCTATGTTCACAGACTTGTGGCCTACCCCCCAACCTTACCCCCAGTTCCAGGGCCCTCTCCCCAGGAGCTGGCACCCAGGGATTCCTCCACCGGGGCTCGAGGAGGGCTTGACGCTTGACGTGGGCTTGAGTAAGCAGAAGCCCTGAAGGCAAACAAAACCACACCAGCTTCCCCTCCGCGAATGACTCTCCTTTATCTTTATGACCAAGCACCTTTGCCTGGAAACGGGACTGACTTCAGAGAAACTGACTGAGGAGGGAGGACTAGGGAAAGCAGGGAGCCTTCTACAATCCCCTTAGGCAGGAAAGCAGCAGATAAGGAAGCCAGCAGGCTTTGCTTCCCCTGGGGTCGCTGGAAGAAAGCCCTACACCAACCCAGGTGGCGCCGCCCCCTTCCCAGCAACGTTGACTCTCCCTTTCTCTTTGTCTCCAGATTAGCTAACCCAATAATCCCTGGTGCTTCCCTTACCCACATCCTGTATCCCATCTAGCAGGAGCCTAGAGCCCTGAAGGAAGGCCGGATTATCTGAAAGAGACAGGAACCAGGGATGATCTTCCCTTTCCACTGGCTGAGTTTGTTCTCTGCATTCAGCATTACAAAGAGAGGGAAAGAAAGATACCCTCCCTGCCCACCAGGCTATTTTTTTGCTGGTGGAGTAGGGGTGGGGGTAGGGTGGGGGAAATGGAGTCCTAGGAGGGAGTAGGAGCAGCCCTGGGGGAAGCTGACTCTTTGGGCAGCTGGAATCCTAGCACTCCGCCCAGAAGGAAGACAGCCTGGAACAGTGGAAGAAGGGAGTGTGAAGGCCAGGCAGGGGACTTTGGATTCTTCCCCTAGGCATCCGGAATGACCAGAGAGATAGAAAACTTGGTGCCCGTTGTTGTAAGGGCTGTGGGAAGCCAAGCAGCCTTTTGGGAATGTTCCCCAAGACAGACACAAAATACACCCAGCTCTCTCCTCCTCGCACCTCCCAGCCCCCAAATCTCCCCTCTCAGCCCCCAAATCTCCCCGAGTCTTCAAATAACACCAGAGGAAACCCCACTGAGCACTTACAGTAGGTGAGGCACAGTCCAGGTCCAGAGTACTCTGCATGTCTCAGCTCACTGAGTCCCCAAGACAGCTCACACTGCCATCCGGTCAATTCCGACTCACAGCAACGCTGCAGGACAGAGTAGAGCAGTCCCCATGGGTTTCCAAGGCTGTAGATCTTAAGGAGAGCAGAAAGCCTCACTGGTCTCCCTCGGGGCAGCGGGTGGATTTGAACTGCTGACCTTGAATTTAGCAGCCCAATGTGTAACTCACTACACCACCAGGGCTCCCTATAAGTTTGAGACAATGACCTATGATTTTCAACGAAATGGGTTGGGCTTTCTCTCCACATTAAGTGTTTGTTAGTCTCAGAAATTCACCAGGCAGTTCTACCCCATCTTATCTGGTTGCTGTGAGTCGGCATATCAACTCAACCGACCAGTGAGTTTGGCTTGGGTTTATCTGGTCCCAGCCTACCTCCCACCACCTGCCCTGTCCTTCCAGAACCTTCTCCAGTCCATGCAGACCTTCCCCTGCTGGCCCTGCCGGGTCCTCGCTGCTGGCTGGGACCCCCTCTAAGCTCCCAGCCAACCATGCAAGTCACTGAACTCGGGTTCCCTTAGGCCCCAGGAGGTTGGGCACTGGGACTGACCTGTTTCAGAGGTATATTTCATGGACCAGACTGGATTCTCTACGCACCCTCACCCCCACCTTAAAAAATGAACTCTCACAGGACTGTCATTCCAGGGGACACTAGTGATGCCCATGGCTTCCTGGTGCCTCCCAGCACTGGGGCCTGCTCCCAGCAGAGGCTGTGTTCCAGGAGGCCGGTGGAATAAATGCATGAATGAACTGGCTGTGTCAGAGCAGTGTAACTTACAAAGCACTCTCCCACCTCGCCTCCATTAACTCCAGGGGCCATTCCATCTGCGTCAGCCTCCAGGCTGCTAAGCACAGAAGTGGACTTTCACTGGGCAGTCTCAATGGACACAAATGGGCAGCCCTCGGAGGTTCCTGATCCTAGAGGAAGGGCGAGTCCCTTTCCTGGGACTGCCCGCATTTAGAGGGCAAACACTGGGTCCGATTCATCTCTTCATGCCCAGCCCAGTGCTACTGAGTTCACGGAAGAAAAAGCTGCATGGGCTTTGACCCCTGGTGCCCAGTGTGTCGCAGTGGGACTAGGCTCCTGAGGGTTTGCCTTGGCTGATTTGGGGAAGCAGATAGGCAGGCCTTTCTTCCAAGGCACCTCTGGGCGGGTAGCCAGTGCACAACCATCTGCACCACCAGGGATGCTTGCTACACAGTACAAACTCACAGTACGGTACGGAGGTGATCTGACTCGCCGAGACCCTATAGGACAAGCTAGAACTGGCCCCTGCGGGTTTCTGAGACTGTAACTCTTGATGGGAGTAGAAAACCTCATGTCTCTTCCACAGAGCGGCTGGCGGTTTTGAACTGCTGACCTTAAGATTAGCAGCCCAATGCGTAAACCTCTATGCCACCAGCCCCGGTTATGCTTTGAGAAAAGAAAGCCAGGAGACCGGCTTTAAAGAGTCGTAGCCTTGGAAATCCACTGGGGCAGGCACTCTGTCCACGAGGGTTACTAAGTGTCAGAATCAACTCGGGGACAGTGAGTTTGCCTATAAAGTTCCCACTGCATCCAGTCAATACTGACTCATGGGAACCCTAAGAAGACAGCGGAACTGCCCCTGTGAGTTTCCGAGACTGTAACTCTTTATGGGAGCAGAAAGCCCCATCTTTCTCCCTGCTACAAAGTTAGAGCCCAGGAAGTATCTGCTGACTGATTTGGATAAACCAACTTCCTGCCCTGTAGACCCCATAGCAGGAAAGATCTCCTTCCTCCTGCCCAAAGGGGGAACTGGAAGGAATTGCTTCTGCTTCTGCTACACCTTGACATGTAGGATGTTGCTTGAATCACGGGTCTCTGATGGGAAGAGGGGAAGAAGTTAGGATTTCCTATTTCACAGGGGACAAAACCGAAGTCCTCCAAAGCATGGGTGCTCTTCTCCAATCTCTCAACTGCCTGACATCTCTGGGGAGAGGCTGAGGGGCACACAAGGTAGCAGAGGCAGCGAGGTGCCTGCCCACTCTCCAAGAACCCTGGGGCTCCCTGTTGTCAGCCTTGTCCCCTCCTTCCCACTGCATCGCCCTCGGTCCTGTGACTCTGGGGAGAGAGTAAGACATTGTCCACAACATAGCTGCTGCTCCCCTGCATAGGACAGCCACTAGAGATCCACCTGGCTGCCTTCCGGTGTCCTGAGCCCTGTTGTCAGTTGGGGTGGGGGGTGGGGGCAGATTGCAAAAGCTCTGCCTTTCAAAAAGCTGGTTGGGAGTTCTCTGAACCCAAACCAACCAAACTTGACCATGAGGGAAGTAATCTTTGAGCTCACTCCTCTGCCTTTGGACAGTTGCAGTCTGGTTAAGAGCCCTCTAAAATGAACTAGATCTGCCCCCACAGGGTTTTCTAGGTAGTGAGATCCATGCAGGGGCCAACTGCCAGGTCTTTAGTCCAGAATCACAGATCTAGCAGCCCGATGCTTAACCACTGGGCTACCCAGACAGGGCCCCTAGCTCCCCAGCCCCTACATTCAAGAGGTCTTGGGCCTAAAGTGCTATCCAGAAACGCCCCTCTGCTGGGCTTTCATCCTCTGGCCTGACCCCTGACCCCTTGTCTGTGCCTCTGCAGGCCCCAGCCACGCGGCCACGTTCCCGCGGACCTCAGCGCGGTAGCGTTTGCAGGGCCGGCCGTCCAGGCACGAAGTGCACGCCCTTTGCGGGGGCCGGGGCGCCCTCTGGCGGACGCGGAGCCGCGGCCACCCCGGCGGCCGGCCGCGCGGAGAGCACCTGGCCCGACCCACACGGGGCCACACAGGTTTGCAGACCGAGATGCGCGGAAGAGATCTGGGGCGGAGGGGGGCGGGGTGAGGGCATCACTGGTGTCTCTGGGCAAAGCAACGGGCAGCGGACCGAGGGGCCGGCGGGCAGGCAGCTGCCACGCAGGACGCGCCCACAGGTGACGGTCCCGCGTGGCCCCTCCT
>NW_022111358.1:48093255-48098690 GCF_000313985.2 Echinops telfairi | reverse complement strand
GGCAGGGAGCGGGGCGGATGGGCGCCGGGGAGCCCAAGTTCCCGGAATGCCCCAGCTGGGGCCGCGGCTTCCCTCCGGCCTCCCGCCCTGTCCGGGGCTAAGTCCTAGCGTCCCCACCGTCCCAGGGCCCTTACTCCCGCACCCCACGCCGGCGGCGCTCCGGGCTGCCCAACTTCCGCGCCCAAGTTTCCCAGTGGGCGCTCTGCGGTGCGCACGGAGGAAGGGGAGGCGCGGGACGCCCGGCGGGCGGGCAGCGCTCCAAGAGGGTTCGGACACTCACGGCGCTCGCTTGCTTCCCGCAGCCCCCGGTGATGCGGTAGCGGCCGCTGTGCGGAGGCCGCCAGCAGCTGCAGCAGCCGCCGCCGCTCAGACCCACGCTGGCTCCGTGCGCCATGGTCACCCACAGCAAGTTTCCCGCCGCCGGGATGAGCCGCCCACTGGACACCAGCCTGCGCCTCAAGACCTTCAGCTCCAAGAGCGAGTACCAGCTGGTGGTGAACGCAGTGCGCAAGCTGCAGGCGAGCGGCTTCTACTGGAGCGCCGTGACCGGCGGCGAGGCGAACCTGCTGCTGAGCGCCGAGCCCGCCGGCACCTTCCTCATCCGCGACAGCTCCGATCAGCGCCACTTCTTCACGCTCAGCGTCAAGACCCAGTCGGGGACCAAGAACCTGCGCATCCAGTGCGAAGGGGGCAGCTTCTCGCTGCAGAGCGACCCCCGGAGCACGCAGCCCGTGCCCCGCTTCGACTGCGTGCTCAAACTGGTGCACCACTACATGCCGCCCCCGGGAGCCGCCTCGGCGGCGCCCTCCCCGCCGCCCGAGCCTGCCTCGCCCTCCGCCGAGGTGCCCGAGCAGCCGCAGCCTCCGGCGCAGCCGCCCCCGGGGGGCGCCCCGAGGCGAGCCTATTACATCTACTCGGGTGGGGAGAAGATTCCTCTGGTGCTCAGCCGGCCCTTGTCCTCCAACGTGGCTACCCTCCAGCATCTCTGTCGGAAGACTGTCAACGGCCATCTGGACTCCTATGAGAAGGTCACCCAGCTGCCTGGACCCATACGGGAGTTCCTGGACCAGTATGACGCCCCCCTTTAAAGACTACGGACAGGGTCGCGAGGGGGGCCTGGCGTCCCCCGGTTCGGGCACGTGACACAAGCACAAGCATCTAGCCAGGAGGGGCCCCAGGCTCTTGGAGATGCGGGTGGACAGGCCCCTCCCTCGCCCCGCCCCGCCCCTGCCTGGGGCTGCGGGACAGGGACTGGGACTGTCGGAAGCCAAGGGGCAGCGCCACCTGCGCTCCCCTCCCCCTTCCAGCTTTTCCGGAGGAGCCGGCTGGCCTGTGGGACAATAGCTGCGACAAGTGGATTCTCCTTTCTGACTTCCTCTACACCCCCTCGGGTTCTGACTCCACTCGGGAGCTGAACTGAGAAGGGCCGAGAAGCCTCAAATTCCCAGAGGAACTTGTTAGCCTTTGGTTTGGTTGAACCCGGAGCAGGTTGTGGAACCTGGGGAAGGATGCAAGAGAGGGAGCCCGGGGGTTCCCTGGGACTTCCGGCTGGCCAAGGAAATGGGGTCTCTCTGCAGAATGCAGGTGAGAAGGGGAGGTGCTTCTCCCTGGCTCCAGGGGGGAGCAGAGCAGCGCAGATCTCTTTGGTGCCGCGTTCCCGCTCCTCAGGCCGGTCACAGGAACCCATCCTGGGAGGAGAGCCCCAAGACCCTCCCCCATTTAAGGGTGAAGTGGCACGGCCTGAGGCTGGCCCTTTCCCAGCCAGGCTGCAAAGGGAGCCGGGAGAGACAGAAAGGGGAGGTGGGGGGGCACTTTCCGCTTGGTCTGACTAGGAGATTCGCCTTAAATGCTCCCTGTCCCATGGATAGGGATGGCACCTGGAAGCCACTGCTCCGGGCCAGGGGAGCAGGGGGTGGTCCGCTCCCAAGCACCCCCTGTGGGAAGTGGGTGGAGGGTGGAATCCGCACCCTCCTCTGGTGGTCCACTCAGTCACCAGGTGTCCCCCCAGGCCCTGCATAGCCTCTCCTCCAGGGAGAGGCGGGCAGGAAGTCTGCCCTGGCGCCTGCCTTCCCCGTGGCCCCCTCCCTCTGCAATAGCACTGATCAATGAAATCTGCAGGAATGTATCCACCGCGGAATCACCTGGAACTGGGGCTGTGGTGGGGGCAGAGAAGCAAGAAACATCTACACACAAAGTGTGTGTCCGCTGTTGAGGCTGGGTGGAGAACAGCTGTGTGTTGGGGTGGTTACATTGTTTTGGCTTTTTTTTTGTTTTGTTTTTGGTATTGTTATTTTGTGTGTATTTTTGTTTTGGGTTTGTTTTTTTCAATAATGTTTACAATCTGCCTCAATCACTCTGTCTTTTATAAAGATCCCACCTCTAGCCCTCGCCTCCCTACCCCTTCACCCCCCGGCCTTCCAGGCTGTTCGGAGATGCTTGAACTCAACAAAATACCGATCCAAGTCAAACTTTGCACATATTTATATTTATATTCAGAAAAGAAACATTTCAGTAATTTATAATAAAAGAGCACTATTTTTTAATGAAAACCAGAACGTGTACTTTCCTTGCCCTTCCTCTCCACCCCTTCTCTGCTTCACTTTGGCTGCCCACCTAAAAGAGCCCCTGCGGGGAGCCCTAGAGTTGGGGGCTAGGCAAGTCCAAGAACCCCAAGGCCTGCTCACGCCCCTTCGGCCTCCCGTGTGTGTCTTGGGTGAGTTCAGGCAGCCAGCCACTTTGACTGTGGGCAGTGAGAAGGGTAATTCCTGCTGTTCCCAGAGTAGACATCCAAGGGAGGGTTTGCTGGGAGCCCTCAGGGAGCCTGGGGCTGTGTGGTCAGTGCTTTTACAAGCTCCAAGCTCTTAGGTGGTCTGACTCGCCTGCAGCCAGGGAGGTGTTCCCAGAAAGCCCAGGCACTGGGCCCCGGTGGTGACCCAGGACACCTCTGCACATGGGGTTCCTGACAGGTGGGGGAGGGCCTATCCAGCTGCAGAGCCTCACCCCACACCTCCACATTCCTCCATTGCAACCCTCCTTTCACCTCTCTTCCTCATAAGCACCCTTCACCCTTCGGTTCTATTTTTAGGCAGCCTCCCCCCCACCTTAAGGCACTTTGGGCTCCCTGCTCCAACCCTGCCGCTCCCCCTTCCCCTACCAGCACAGGTGCTAGCCATCAAGTTTCATAAGATTTCTGACCCAGGAGCTGTGGGTTCCAGGGGACCAGGGACTTGGACTGGCCACTTCTAGTGTCTAGAATGGGGCTCAGTAAATATTTGCCAACCGAATGGACGCAGCCACGGTGCTGGGAGGTCAAGTACGTCTTGGGAAAGTGGGACTGCCATCCAACCCCCCACCCAAAACCGATTCAATCCATGCCAACTCACAGAAAGCAGGAGCATTTTGTTGCTCAAATCCATGGACATTCTGTCTAGGCCCAAGGTCACCCATGATGAGCCCCCTCTGCCAAGCCAATGGGGCAGAACCCCACCTCACCCCTGTGGGTTCCAGCATTAACCAAAAAATAAACCACGAGAAAGCCCACCAAACCCACCTCCCTGGAGTCCATCCCCACTCAGAGTGACCCTATAGGGCAATGGTTAATGCCGCGACCCTTTCATACAGTTCCTCATGTGTGGTGACCCCCGACCATAACATTATTTTCGTTGCTACTTCATAGCTAATTCTGCTACTGTTATGAATCAGGCGACCCCTGTGAAAGAGTCGTTTGACCCCTAAAGGGGTCATGACCCACAGGATGAGAACCGCTGCAATAGGGTTTCCCAGGCTGTGAGCTTTTCGGGAGCAGACAACCTCTGCTTTCCCCCTCAGCACGTACTGGGTCTTGTGGTTAGCGGTCGGAATGCTAGGGGACACAACACCGGACTCCTTCCCAAACTCACTGCCATCAGCTCCATGCCGACTCTGAGCGACCCTGTAAGACAGGGTAGTAGAACTGCCCCTGTGAGTTTTCAAGACCTGTTTACAGGCCTAGAAAGTCCTGTCTCCCCAAGAGCGGCTGGTGGCTTAGAACTTGTGGATCATAGCCCTATGTGTAACCATTGTGCCCCCAGGGTGAGCGGTGTACTACAAAAAGGATCCCTCTGGGGCTTCCCTTCTGAACCTGCTCTTCCCCAGACACCCCCACCCCCACCCCCCAGCCAGCAGCAGGGAAATGAGGACCATCTCCAAGTAGGGTCTTTGCCCCATCTCCTCCCCCAGCCTACAGCAAAAGCCAGAGCCCTTTTCCGGATACCCAGCAAGCTGCTCCAGGAATCAGTGTCCAAGAGGCAACTCAGAGTAAATAAACAAAGTCATTTCTCTTTCCCGTTTCCTGAACCTTGGGGGAGATGTCCGGAAGTGTCCACAAGGGACCAGGCTTGAAACCCCACTGAGTCTGCACCCAACCCGTGGGCCCTAAGACCTTGGATTCAGACGGTCATCTTCCCAGAGCATGCCTGGCTTCCCCCTTGGAGGATGAACTCCTGGGGAATCCCTGGGCCTGCAGGTGGGTCCTCCACCTGCCTTCCTCATCAGAGATTCCATGCCACAAGCTGGAGGGGTGCCAGCATGCCTGCACCATCACCAACACCATCACCATCACCGTCCTTGGGACCCACAGTTGGGTGTTCAGCTTTCATAGGAAAAGGGCCTGGCCTCCCCTGGCCTAAGAAGGGACAGCTCTCCTTGCTCCCTGGACGATGAACTTAGTTTTGGAGAGACAAGAAGGCAGAAAGCCTGGTTCTTTCTGCCCTGCCTGTCTGAACCTCCTTCCCCACCACCAGGCAGCACCTGGACCAAGCCCCAGGTCGGCCTGGCCCCCTGTTCACTAACACCTGCGTGGGACTCTACCCTCCCCCCTCCACTGATCAGTACTCCTTTTTCTCATTCCCACGCCCACCCCCCAGTCCTTCCCTGGTGTTCAATTTTAGAACGAACAACACAGTGGAGGGCTGGCCAAAGGTGGGGTCACTCTGGTCCTGAGATTTGAGACGTTTTCTACAGAACAGGACAAATCTCTGTGCCCAATCTGAGCGGGTATAAGATCAGAGCCAGGGGTCTCGCCACCAGAACGTGGGAGGCTGCTGCTTCCAGCCCCAGCCCAGGTGCCCAGCTTCAAGCCACTTGTCCTGTTTCATGTCTGCGTCTGGCGAGTGGGGCATCAGAGGGGCCAGGCAGGAGAACGGTCGCCCATGGGGAGCTGGTGTACATAAGTCGAGGTCTGAGCCATGAGGGCCGGTGGAGGAGTTGGGGAGGTCTGAGCCATGAGGGCCGGTGGAGGAGTTGGGGAGGTCTCGGCCAGGTCCCCAGTCTTTGCAAGGGGAGGGAGAGGCGGGCGAGGTGTCTGAAGTCAGCATGCAGGGTGGGGCGGGGAGAGCGAGCACACGGTGGGGCGCAGGGTCCCGGTCGCAGGATGGGGCGCTGGGGCGCAGGGGCGC
>NW_022111358.1:48085127-48092813 GCF_000313985.2 Echinops telfairi | reverse complement strand
GGGGAGGGGGTGGGCCGGGCCGCCTGCCGCGCGGAGAAGAGGGAGGCTGCGTTCGTCATTTGGGGTCACTGACCCGCACTCTGAGGGGAGGCGGCCCTGGAAGCCTGGACTCGCCTTTCCAGGCGCTGATGGACCGAAGTTTCCCAGTCTAGGGCCCAGAGGCCCCCCCAACACGTCCGAGGTCCAGCCCTTGGGGTTCCCTCATCTCCTTATTCAATCATGCATGCGCTGTCCCTCATTATTCATTCTTTCATTCATTCCCGCATTCACTACTCCTCCAACTGCCCTCTCAAATCACTCACCCATCGTTTCACTCACTCAGCCCTTCACTCAATCCGTTCATTCCTTCATTCACTCACCTGTTCATCTTCACTCACAAATCCACTCATTGTCATTCACTCATCACCTGTTCCTCACCTACTCATTCAACTGTTCAGTCACTCACTCATTCATTCATTTATTCTCTCATCCATTGGATCACTAATCCATTCATTCATCTACTCATTCATTCATTCAGCTATTCCTCACTCATTCATTTGTTCATTCCTTCACTCACTACTCCATCACTCATTCACTCACTCATCTATTCATCCATCCACTCACTACTCCACCCATTTATTCATTC
The DNA here is from genome assembly GCF_000313985.2 of Echinops telfairi. Taxonomy (NCBI): domain Eukaryota; kingdom Metazoa; phylum Chordata; class Mammalia; order Afrosoricida; family Tenrecidae; genus Echinops; species Echinops telfairi. Next base: position 48,092,188 of record NW_022111358.1, on the reverse strand, counting down.
ATCTACTCATCTGTTCATCCGCTCACTCACTACTCCATCCACCACTCATTCATCCACTCATCTGTTCATCCATTCACTCCATCCATCACTTGTTCATCCACTCACAACTCTATCCATTCACTCATTCATCTACTCATATGTTCATCCATTCACTCCATCCATCACTTATTCATCCACTCATCTGTTCATCCACTCACTAATCTGTTCATCCATTCACTCACTACTCCATCCATAACTCATTCATTCACTCATCTGTTCATCCATTCACTCACTACTCCATCCATCACTCATTCATCTACTCATCTGTTCACTCCCTACTCCATCCATTCATTCATTTATTCACTCACCTATGCATCCACTCACTCATCTGTTCATCCATTCACTCACTACTCCATCCATCACTCATTCATCCACTCATTTGTTCATCCATTCACTCACTACTCCACTCACTCATTCAATCATTCATTTGTTCAATCACACATCCATTCATTCATTCACTCACTAATCTATTCATTCACTCATTCATTCAGTTATCCATTTGCTCATGAATCCATTTTTTCTTTTATTCATTCACCCATTCTTTCCCTCACTCAAATGCTCACTCAGTCATTCACTCATGTTCACTCATTAATTAATTCATTTATTCATCTAGCTACACTCTAATCCATTCATTCATTCACTCACTGGTGTTCACCATTCATTCACTGACACATTCATTCACTCACTCAGTCATTCAATTACTCATTCACGCACTCGTTGATTCCCTTGCAAATGCACCGAATCACCCACTCCTTGTGGAGTTTCTGCTCAGAGGAGTGGCCTGAGGACAAGGAAGCGAACATATCCATAGTACAGACTTGTTCCTGCTGCAGGAAGCAGCATCCTCAGATCACATGCCATTGCATTAGGAGTTGCCCATGAGTGCGTCCCATCCTCTGGTCGGAGACCAGCTTGTCCTGAAAGTCTAGCAACCCAGGACTGTAGGTGGTCTGACCCTCTGGCCAGAACAAGTCCATTTCAGAGATGGACAAACAGGTCCTGCAGTGCTGGGGCGCACCTTCTGTGCCCGGGCCGAGTTATGAGTGAGCTGGAGGCCCTGTGGAAAGTGTCATCTGGAATTAAGAAATCTCTCTGCTCCTCAGACTTGTCCAAGGTCCAAGCCCCACCCCACCCCACCCCCACCCCACCCCACCCCACACACATGTGTCAGAGACGCGGCCCCGGAGGGTTTTCAGTGGCTGGGTTTCCAAAAGCTGGTAGCCAGGCTTTTATTCTGAGGTGTCTCTGGGCTGAGGGAGAAAGACTCAATCCAACCTTTCTGTTAGCTGCTGACCTCGCTGGTAGGCATTTGCACCAGGCAGGAAGGTCCCAGGCACTTCTGACCCTAGGGCTCAACCCCAGTTCTGAATGGCAGCGCTGGCTAGGACGGCCTGGAATTTGTGGGGAGGGGTGCGCTGAGCGATCTCTTATCTCCCTCTGTGAATTGGAGATCAGCCTTGGGATTGCCTGTGGGGGAGGACAGCCCAGCTTCTCTTCCTGGGGCAGGGAAATCCCTCCTGGAACCTTGACTAAGCCAGAGTGAGCTGGGAAGTGAGTAGAGTGGGAAGGCCCAGCAAGGAAGGCAGGCTCAGACAAGTGCAGCCCTCCCTTCCTTCTCCCCGGGGTGGGGGCCCCTGGGCCTGTGGGCTGGGGGACAGGGCGGGTGGCTGCACCTCCCCCTCCGCCCAGGAGGCTGCCGTGGAGCCCTCCCAGCTGTGCAGTGCTGGGAACAGGCCAGGCCCTTGTGAAATCCTGAGCAAGCCTGACCCATCATAAGGGCTGCCTGTGGGAGCGGGCGGGAGGGGCCGGAGGCGCTTCCCAGAAGTGGGGAGACTCTGGACTTCCCACTCAGCAGCACTCTGATTGCAGAACAGCCTGAAGCAAGAGCGAGCAGCCCCGGAGGCCCTAGGCCCAGGGAACTGCAGGCTTAGGATCCTCTGGAAAGAGGCCAGGGTTCTGGGTGCTAGGACCCATGTGACCGGTCCCCTGTTGACACCATCCCTGCTGCTCTTCAGAGCAGGAAGAGGCAGGCAGCCCCCAAGCCCCAGAATACACTCTCTTTGTGCATATTGCACAAACACTCCATGTTTCTCTGTCCCCTTCCCTCCGCAATTTCTGATCCTAGACTCCAGGGCCTGGTCAGGGCAGCTTCGGAAGGGTGTGGCTGCAGTGAACAGCCAGCCCGGTGGCCCCCAGACTCATATAGTCCCTTGAGTGTCACAGAGGAGGGCTGCTCCACGCACAGGGTTTCCTTGGCCAAGCCCTGGTGGCATAGAGGTTAAATACCCAGCAAGATCGAGCCCAGCCTCCGATCTTTAGAAGGAAGATGTGCTGGTCTGTGTCTGTAGCAATGGGCAGTCTTGGAAGCCCGCTGGGCGGTCCTACCCTGTCCCCTGGGGTTGCTATGGTTCAAAAGCACTTCACAGCCAAGGAGTTTCATCAGGGTGGAAGCAGATCAATGACCAGGCCTCTCTTCCACAGAGCAGCTGGGAAGGTCTGACCCACCGACCCTTAGGTCGCTGGGGAGTCCAAACCACTGCCCAGCCCCCACTCCCATAAACGGGAAATAGAAAGTCCCTGAGAACTGCCTCCCACCCATCGCCCCAGCAGACCACGATGCCACACAGTCCCCAGGGGCATGCGCTATTCACAGCACAACCCTAGTGACTGGCCGAGGAGTGGGAAGGTACCCTGGGGGCACCTGACTTGTCCATCCGGCACCCCAGGTGGTCCCAGCACACATGGGAGCGGTGCCATGGGCATCACTCCGGATGTGGCAGACAAGACCAGAAACAATCCAGCTGCAAGAAGCTTTAGCCTCGAAGGGGAGCCAGACGTGAGAAACAAGAAATCTAACAATCATGACTGCGAAAACACAGCAGCAGACAGGGTCCAGCTGGGCAGGCCTGGGAGGAAGTGACGTTCATGTCTTCCCAGAAGAGGTGACTCCAGGGCCACTCAGAGCACAGGTGCTCACACCGCAGGGACAGGAGAGTAGGGCACTGCCAGGACCAGAAACAAGGCACGGGCGGAAAGGTGACGTCCAGGGGGAAGCCTGGAGAAGATTTGGGATCCCCTCACCAGACTCTTCTAGAAATATTGATTCCCCCACACACACAACCCCTTCCTGCAGGATCTATACCGATTTCCCTGTGCAGTTGGCCCCACGCTGGGTCCCCAAAGTCACCTGGCTCTTCCCAAACCCACCTGTTCTCATGTTCTCATCCTCACAGGTTGCTGGCTTCCCTCGGGGCGGTCGGTGGGAGGGGGTTGAAGCCCATCTTCACGTTCTTCATCAGCAAGCACTGTGTCCCCACGTGGGGAGACTCACTGCCTCCATCCGCCAGATCTAACTGCCCGCCCACCTCCAGCTGTCCTTCTCTGCCCACCTGAAGGTCTCTGCGGAGTCTGTCTCTCCTGCTTCTCTCCTAAGCGGTCTTCTTTCCTGCCTCCCCCTCAGAGCTGTCCTTGAACCCGGAGGTCCAGGGACACATCCCTTCTCTCTGGACACATCCAGTGGTTGCAGCCTGTTCTGCTGACTCAGTTAGCATTTGGTTATGGGGTGCCTTTGTCTCCTGATTTCTTCCCCCAAATCCAAAAGCAAGCCCACTACCCTCGAGTTGATCCTGATGTCTAGCAATCCTAGATTGGGTTTCTGAGACTGTCAATCTTTGCTGGGGGGGGGGGGGCCGAGATTCTTATCTTCCTCCCTCCAAGCACTCGCCAAGCCCTTAGCAGCCAATCAATGAGCCCACTGAGCCTAGGGGGCTCGCTCCTTCCAACCCAGACAGTAGACCTTCTGAGGGGAGACCTCACCCCGCATCAACTTGATTCCGACTGCCACTTATGGAGACCGTAGGGAACAGACTAGAACTCCCCCTGTGGGTTTCCGAGACTGAATCTTTACAGGAGAAGAAAGCCTTTTCTCTCTCTTTTTCTCTCCCTCTCCCTTTCTCTCTCTCTCTTGCTTAGTTACCCCTTCATTCATCCAATAATTATGTATGAAACATAATGAATGAAACCAACATAGTAACCATTGTGAGGCCGGGGCAGGACCGGGCAATGCTTCGTTCTGTGGCGCGTCCGGCTGCTGGGTGTCGGGTCCCGAAGGGACAGCGCCGAAGGACAAGCACAACACTAGAGTGAGTCCCCAGTGGGTGCACACCGTTCTTGAGCGGCTCCTGACTGGCGAGCTGGCGGTTCAAACCCACCAGCAGGTACTTAGGAAGGAAGCCCTGGAGACCAGCTTCCAGGAAGAAGCTGCTACGAAAACCCCACAGAGCAGCTCTCCTCTGCCCCCGCCCCGGAGGCCAGCACACACATGCGCCCAAGCAGGCATCCTGTGTGCTTGCGCCTTGTGGTTTCAGCACAGGTGCACATCGTCTGCGTTGTTTTATTTTGTTGTTTTTTGCAAAGTCCAGCCCCACATGGGCCAGGTGGCAGATGCTCAACCCTCAGCCGCGGTGGCCGGGACAGAAGGACATGCATTTAGAGAGCAGCGCTCCTGAAGGCACAGCCACATGATCTGGTTCCCTCATAATTTGGGGCTTTGAGAAACAAACAGGCACCCTGTCCTGCCCGGGCCTTCGGGGGTGGGGGTGGGGGGCCATAAATGGCATTTGTGTTTTAGTTTTCGAAATGCATTCGCACACACAATCACCCTCTGTCCTCCCAACATACCTCAGACGTTAGGCAGGAAGATAAAATAGATGGTGCTTCCTAAGGAGCCAGCCTGGCGTAGAGGGGTTCTGGCTTGCCCGCAGTCACACAGGTTGTGAGTGGTAGGAGCTGAATGAGAGTCTCTGTCGTCTGAACCTCACGCCCAGTGTTCTGGCCACCGAGGTCCCTGGGTGTGAGCATGCTGGACTGACTGTTGAAATTTGGAGGGTCCGAGATGGAGGGAGGGAACCTCATGGCCACTGGTTGTTGGCCACTGGTTTTATTCCTGGTACTTACCCCCACAGTGTGGGCCCCTCCACCCACAACAGTCCCTTAGTTGCTCTGTGAAAGCTTCCAAGGACCCCCCAGTGGTGGTTTCAGTCCACACTTGGACTGCATCGGAGGTGAGGTCAGTTCTGGGGGCTGGCCCTCAGGCCACCATTCCATCCACCTAGACCACAGGAAGGCTTCAGGGAACACCAGTGTCCTGCCCTGCCCCAGAGAGCAGGAACCTCAGGTGCGCAGGGCTGCAGGATCTCAGGGCAACACCAGCCAGTGTCCAGCCAGCCTGGTGCCCAGGCTCTGCCTGAAGCCTCAGAGAGCCCATGCCCTGGGACATGGTCCTCTCTGGGCTCCTGGGAAGCTGGAAATGAGCTCCATGTGCCTTCTGCCTTAGAAGCCCATGAAAAGGAGGCACCCAAGCCTGGTCCTTCGGTGCCCTGTGACACCCAGGAAAGTAGGCGGGGGTGGGAGGCCTGGCAAGAAGGCCACCCAGGAGACCCACAGAAACCAGTCAGCCCCACTCAGCGTGAATGGCTGTGGGGCTTCCCTGTTGGAGGTCCCCAAGTCATTGAGGGCTAGGGCTTCCCTAAGGACCCAGCAGGGAGCCTGTGCAGGCCTAGGGCTAGAGCCATGGAGTGGGAGGGGAGGATCCTCCCCCAGGAGCGCAGGGGCCTCCCGCAGGCTGTCAGCCAGACCTCTCCAGTGGAAGACAGGAGCCCAGAAGGTCAGCCAAGGGGCCCAGCTGCAGCAAGGATGGAGGACAGGCCTGAGCTGGTCAGCCTTGATCGGGGGTGGGGAGAAGCCTCCTGGGAGGGGGGGAATCGTGCTCAGCCTAGGAGCGGGAAGGAGATAGGTCTGGGGAGGGACCAGTGCGCAAAGCCCCACCAAGTGCTGGGAAGTGGCCAGTTGAGCAAGGACTCAGTGGACACGAACATGGAATGGACAAGTTGCTGCGTGCCAGGCTGCGCCGTCTTCGGAGGTGACAGGCAGCCCCGTCACAGGCATGTGGTGTGCACGCTGCAGGGTGACTCAGCCATCTCTCACCAGACCCCCTCCTGTGAGCAGCAACAGCTGCCCTGTGCACGGAGGGCATGGCACCAGCAGCAGGTCTTCCTCTGGGAGCAGGAAGCTGGCCCAAGCCAGGATCATAAAGTGACCTTCACCTCGGTGGATTCACACACCACTGAGTCAGTCTTCCCAGAATGTGGGCGGAACTCTGTTGCCGGGCCTGGGACACCCTTTGTCATGGAGTGTTTCAGGCCTCTGGTGGGCACCGATCCTGGACAAAAAGACCCCTCGTCCACCTGGTATGCTCGATTATCCCGTGGATGCCCTTTGGTGGACTGTTTCTGTGAAGGTTTACGGAGCAGACCCATTTTCCACTCAGTGGCTCGTACGCATTTTGTTTCGGGCCATTGGTTGCAGCCGCCACCATGTCCATTGCTCCCCTCACACCCTCCCTGTTTCCTGTGTCCATCCTGTCTTTCCTGACCCGTCTGAACTCCGTCCTTGGGCAAATGCTGCCCTTGAGATCTCAAGCAGTTGAGTCTTTTAAGCCGTGTGCACCTCCCTCGTCTACAGTCGCCCTTGCAGCCCTGTGTGTTCAGCTGGAAACTGAGCCCTAGGGGTGAGTTCATTTCCAGACCAGAAGGGTGGCAAAGGGCCAGAGACCTGGGGTTCCCACCAGCCCCTCTCTGACCAGTGAGCCCGGTCCTTCGATGATTTCGACATCTGTTTCACATGGTGTCTCCCATTCTCAGAGGGCCCTTCCAATGGGATCCTTCCCAGAGCACTTGGGAGGGAGGGGAGCCGGGCACTCGTTCTTGTGGTCGGGATGACGGAGATGCAGGTGTGTGTGGTCCAGCAGTCCATGGGGTGAGCCGCTGACAGTAGACTTAGATTTTCCTCAGTTTCCTTTCCTCCAGACAGAGAGAGAGACCCATCATTGCACCTTAGATAGTCACTCAGGAACTCTTAAATTTTTTTTTAATTTAATCATTTTATTGGGGGTTCTTACAGCTCTTATCACAATCCATTCATCCATCCATTGTGTCAAGCACATTTGTACATTTGTTGCCATC
>NW_022111358.1:48082920-48085027 GCF_000313985.2 Echinops telfairi | reverse complement strand
GTTGTGTCAAATACACTTGTACATTTATTGCCATCATCATTCTCAAAACATTTGCTTTCTACTCGAACCCTTGCTATCAGCTCCTCATTTTTTCCTCTCCTTGCTCTCCACTCCCTCATGAACCCTTGATAATTTATAAATTATTATTTTCATATCTTACACTGACCGCTGTCTCCCTTCACCCACTTTTTTATTGATCATCCCCCTGGGGTGGGGTGTTAAATGCCCATCATTGTGATTGACTCCCCCTTTCTCCCCCAACCACATTCTCCCTACCTTCATGTTATCACTATTGGTCCTGAGGGGTTTATCTGTTCTGGATTCCCTGTGTTTTGAGCTCTTATCTGTACCAGTGTACATATTCTGGTCTAGCCAGATTTGTAAGGTGGAATTGGGATCATGGTAGTGGGGGGAGGGAAGCATTAAAAAAAATAGAGGAGAGTTCCATGTTTCATCGGTGCTGACTGGCTCATCTCTTCCCTGCGACCCTTCCATAAGGGGATATCCAATTGCCTACAGATGGTCTTTGGGTCTCCACTCCATACTCCCCCTCATTCATAATGATAGGATTTTTTGTTCTAGGTCTTTGATGCCGTTAAGACCCTAGATGCTATATCTTTTGATAGCTGGGTACCACCAGCTTTCTTCACCACATTTGCTTATGCACCCATTTTGTCTTCAGCGATCGTGTCAGGAAGATGAGCATCACAGAATGTCGGGTTATTAGAACAACGTGTTCTTGTGTTGAGGGAGTACTTGAGTAGAGGCCCAATGTCTGTCTGCCACCTTAATATTTAATATATCAATATATGTGCATAGATCTATTTCCCTATCATTATATATATATATTTACATATGTATGTGCCTGGATTGAGACCTCTATAAATGTCCTTTGCCTCCTAGTTCATTCCTCTGTTCCTTTTCCTTTCCTCTTGTACCACTATCATGTTCCACCTTCATTGGACTCTCATTAACCCTTAAGACCTCAGTCCCTTACTTGTCACGGTAGGATGTGGAATCTGGTGTTTGACTGTACAGCCCCTTTCATAGGTTTACTAAGAGCCTAAGGAGCCCTGGTGGGGCAATGGGTGATGCATTGGGTTGCTGCAAGGTTGGTGGTTCAAACCCACTAGGCTCTTCAAAGAAGAAAGGTGAGACAGTGCTTCTTTCCACACACAGGTGGGGCAGCGATGTAGCTGGGAGCTCAGCGGTTAACGGGCAGGCAGGCAGGAGAAAAGCCCTGTCCGTATTGTTCCAGAGAGATGACAGCCCTGGGGGACCCTGCAGGGCCGCTCTACTCTGCCCTGCGGGTCACGCGCGTCAAAAGGTACAGAGAGCGGCAGGTTCACCAGTAGTTCGAACAAGGTGCCTGGCTCTGTTCTAAGCACCTGCCAAATGTTAGCTCATGTACTTCCCCACCAACCTGGGGCGTTAGGGACTATGACCATTCAGTGCAATCCACCCATCCTTACAACTCACAGATACTCCAGCTGACAGCTGAACCTGGTTAGCAGCCAGCCTGTTGAAGGGCACCACGCCCCTGTTTGTCCCCCAACGGAGCCAACTGTGGAAGGAGAGGTCATGTACGTGGCCCAGGTCACACTGCGTGGAGAGGTGGAGCTGGGCTTCAACCCACCCAGCCCAGCACAGAGACTGTGCAGGACCTAGCCACCCTGCCTGTGTGGCTGACCGAGGGAGCCAACAGCATGGGCTGTTGTGGAGATGGACCAGAGAGAGTCACTCTTTTGTTATCAGTCACACGCACAGCCCCCGCTACAACCCCCCCTTGGTTCCAGGCTAGCCCAGCTGGGTTTGGATGCCTCCCATCCACCCCCCATTCCCCACCCCCCACCCCTAGCATCATCCAACTGCAGGAGCAAGTGAGGAGGAGCTGATTGGTAAGGTCCCTCGCTGAGCTGAGCCTCTACCTTCAAAGCTTCCTGTTGGGGTGGGGGCCCGAAGGGAAGTTGAGGAAGTCCTCTTTCCTGAGCCTCCTGGTCTCCTCAGGCCCTTTCTCTAGAGGCGGATGCATTTCCTTCTTGTTTTCCTCCACTGCCCTCTGGTTGACACTGGATGTTAGGGCTGGATGATAGTGCCCCCCCCCCCC
>NW_022111358.1:48068340-48082762 GCF_000313985.2 Echinops telfairi | reverse complement strand
GGGGGCGGCTGGCTTTGGCGATGCTTGGCCTGTAGAGCCACCACTGCCCACCCAGGACCGCCTGTCTTAGCATGGCCTCGTGTATGTCTGCGCCCCAATCCTCCTTCTTCTAAGGAAGTGGGCTTAGGGCCCCCACACTCCACACTGTACGACCTCATCTTTAGTCAATGACATCAGCAAAGACATTCCTTCCAAATAAGGTCATGTGCACGGGGTCTGGGTGGACGTGGACACAGAAGGACAGTATTTGAGCCAGCAGGGTAGGCCACCAGGCTCTTGGGATCTCAAAGCAAGAACATGTTCCCTTTCTTGGCATCTTCAGGAAGAGTCCCTGACATGTGGCCTTCCTCCATGGTGGGAGGGGGGATCAGTGGAATGTCCCCATGCACGACACCTTGAGGGTAGAGGACAGGCTGGAAGGGTGCCGGAAAGGAGCCCAGTGGAGGGCCTGGTCACCCACAGAGCCAGAGGAGCACAGGAGGTGGACCAGGGGAGCGGGAGTGTACCCTGTAGCTACCTGGCATGGCTTGGCATTGAGACATCCCTCACCCAGCTTCAAAGCTGGTTCCTGCTTTGTCCCTTGGGGGACAAGTCTTTAATGCCCCCCCCCCCCAGCAACTTCCCCTGTAAAGGCCACCATCTTATTAAAAAAAAAAAAAAGGCCACCATTTTCTAGAAAGTTCATTTTGAGCACCCAGGGCAGGAGAGAGAGGGAGGTGGAGGCACAGAGCTGGGCATGGGACTCCTAAGCCCCTTGACAACATCTCCCAGGGCTTATCCATCTGGGAGAAGGTCAACAGTGCTCTTTCCAAAGCCCTGCGGTGTAGCAGGCGGGGGACCCAAGTGGACACCTTCATGACTTAGATGCATCTTCTGATGCAGGTAAGGGGAGGCAAGTACGGGAGAACTGGGGAAACGGGGGGGGGGGGGGCAAGGGTGTCATGGGCATGATCCTCCAAGAAGAAGCGATGGAGGAAACCCCAGGGGTGGAGGCTGGACAGCTGGAAGGAAACCCTTCAGGGCCTCCCCAAGCCCCCAGTGTCTGGGCCCAAGGGGGTCTCTGTGCTACCAAGGTTGCCTTTGAGAGCCTGGGAAAGGAGGGGAGGCTGGACTTAACCTGAATCACAGGAAGGGGAGTGCTCTGCCTGCATACCGGCAGCCAGATGTGCTCCAGTAACAGGAAGTCAGCTGGGTACCAGCAAGCAGGGGTGGGGGTGGGGGAGCAGCCTGGGGCACCCTCTTTGAGCCCCTCACGCAAGTTGCTTCCTACCTCAGAAGCAAAGAGAGCTGGGTGGAAGGAAGGGTCCGGGTTTGCTTCTCCGCACCCCCACCTGTCAGGCAGGACACCTGGCAGACTGCTTCCCCATCTGTACAATGGGTGTAATGACTCATCTCCACCCCCCAGCGTGACTGTGATGGATGGACCAGGGAGCAAGCACATGCAAGTCACTGGACCCACATAATGACACCCACCCCCCACCCCCCACCCTCCCACCAGGTGCCTTTGAAATGAGGACTGAGCACCCCTCTTCCCCGCTCCAGTCTCTTGATAATAACCTGGCATCTAGCAAAACCAAAAACCAAACTAACTCCTATAGAGTCCATGCTGACTCATAGGGACCCCCTGTGAGTTTCCCAGAAGGGAACCAGAGCTGCTGGTGGTTTTGAACTGCAGACCCTGTGGATTGTAGCCTAGTGCATAAGCACTATACCACCAGGGCTCCGGAATTCTCTCTAAGTGGGGGCCTCACCTGCCTCAGGGAGAAGTGGCCCTCTTCCTGACAACCCACTGCCTCTACCAACTCCCCTTTAGGGGTCAGTGATTACCCACTACCCCTGGGCTGCCTTCTCTCCACCCCAGGGCCCCCCTTTCTGGCTGACCCAGACCCTCAGTACTCCGGAGCACCTCTTCCCAGCCAGGCCTGGACCCCCAGCCTGCTCTGCTCCCCACCCCAGGACACTCCACAGGGCCTGCTGTCTCCGGAGACATTTCCAGGGGCCGCCCCTCCTGGCAGCCTCAGGCTGCAGGCCTGCGAAGGGCAGTCTTCGCAGCGGCTGACTCACCGCGCCGGCCGGGCTCCGTTAATATTCTTGGCCCTGAGCCTGGGAGTCCTGCAGGATCCCACAACGAGTTGGACCATCCTCTGTACACAGGCGGTTCGGGGAACCCTAGGGATGGTGGTGGTGGTGGGAGGAGAGGCCCAGGGGAAGGTGCTCAGGCACCCACAGCTCAGGGCCTGGGATGAGGTGCTGACGTGGGCAGGCCGCACCCACGAAAGAGAAAGGGCCACCTGGCAGGTTACATAAGTATTTTATTTTCATTATGACAACGCTGGTGGGTGGGTACACTCCCCACCAGCTGGCAGATGAGGAAATGGACTTAGAGGGAATTGGGGTGGTGGGGAGTAAAGATGGAATCTGCGGGCCTCGTCTCCCACTCAGGCTAAAATTGGGAGGCTCGGGCAGAGGCGACTGTGGCCCCCTAGTTGGGGGAAAGAGGCCACAAAGAAGTGGTGAGCAGAGCATCCTGGGGACCCCCTGGCCCGGGCCGGGGTCGCCCTGGATCAGGATGAGGGACGCAGGTCCACAGAGGCAGGAGGCGGGCAGGCAGCCCGGGGGGGTGGGGGGTGCCCCTTGACCAGCGGTCCTGCCCCCTCCGCCCTCTGCCTCGGATTCTGGCGCGGCGCCCCGCAGAAGAGGGCCGACGGGGCGGGGCTGGATCCTCAGGCCCGGCGCATGGCAACCGCTCCGCTGTTGCCGCCTCTCGCCGCGGCGTCCAAGAGACAGCGAAGCCGCACGACCGCGCGCCAGCTGCGATGTCTCAGTTCTTCCATCGGCCCACGGCGGGTGTCCTCGCAGCCCGGCGGTGAGGTCAGCGCAGCCCCGCCCGCTCCCACCTGGGGCACGCACCCCCTCCAATGCCTTACTCGGGTGGACCCGCCTCCAATCTCTCCCTTATTCCCTCTCACTATCCCATACCCCTCTTTCGGGTCCCTTACTTCGGGGTTTCCCACTCTAGCTGCGGATCCAACCCCTTCCCCCGCCCCGGGCCTAGCTCCAACCTCCACCTCGGACCCCGCCCCTGGTTGCCCCCATACCCCCACCTCAGGCCTTCTACTTTACAGTAGAACCCTAGGTATCCAGCTGGGGCCTGAGCCCGTGCCCCTCCAAACCTTTACCTAGGGTTCTGCACCCTATCTCCATCCCCCCACCCTCAGACACAGACCCCGGGTTCGACCCCAACCAGGGGTCCACATCTTGGTCCCCTTCCTCCCACCGTCCTCGAACCCGGTTCCCTGAAACCCTCCCTGGGATCTCACCCCCCACCCTGGGCCTCGCCCTGCCCCCACCGGGTCTTGGGCCTGGGTGGGTCCCCCAGCGCCGGTCCTCTGGGCCGAGCCCTATTTCAGGCGCTGGCGCTGCGGGCCGCAGCCCTGCCCGGAAGGTAGGCTATTCTGGGCTGGGCCGAGCAGCTGCGGCCCCAGGGCTTCCCGGCAGGGTGCGCGCCCGGGCCAGAGGGCAGCCAGAGCCAGGGCTCCCTCCCCCGCCACGCCCCACCTGCCAGGCGCGCCCAGCGCCCGCTCCCTGGGCCAAACCCAGCTCCTGCCCCAGGCTGGGAACATGTTCTGGGACCAGGTCCCTGGCAGGGTGTGCAGTGGCCACTGGTCCCCTCCGCCAGGGCCCCGGGGCAGGTGCCTTCCTTCCACCTGTGCCTCTCCTCTTGGCCCACGGCTAGCCCTGGTCATTCCCCAGAGCTGGGTCGGAAGGGCGGGGGAGGAAGCGAACCTAGGTGGAAGCCGTTGGCGCCAGGTGTTAGAGTGCCTCACCACGTGTAGCTCAGCACTTCCCAGCCGCCACCTGGGGACTCGCTCACCAGCAGACCCCAGTGCCTCTTTTTGTGGTCAGGCCTCAGCCCAGCTGCTTCCACCCCAGGGACCGGATGCCCACGACCTCCTTTATACTCCACAGCACCCCTTCTTTCTCTTGTCAGTGCTTGAGCATTTGACATTTAGGGGGCTGCGAAGCTTCCATGGGGTCCATAGCAGAGGGGGCTGCCAAACACAGGGGGGTGGGGGGGATGGACTGAAGGAATCCTGGAATGTCTTCAGGAATTATTTTGAAGCCCCTTAAATAGTCAGGAGCCCCAGTGGCAACATAGGCTACATGTTGACCTTCTCACCGCAGGGTCGGCAGTTTTAAGTTCCCCAGCCTCTTACACATTCGTTGCCCTCATCATTCTCAAAACTCCTTTTCCACTTGGGCTCCTGGAATCAGCTCCTCATTTTCCTTTTTCCTCCCCCTCCCTGCCCGCTCCTCCCTCCCCTTGCTCTTCTTTAAATTGTATTTCTTTGGGACTCGTAGAGCGTGCACACAGCAGACCACCCACCCATTCCACCCGCTTCCTGGTAGACAACCTGGGGCCTGCCTGCCCTTCCAGCTGCCGGCCATTTCCACAGGGGCCCTTTCCTTCTTCAAACGTGCTCACTGTGAATGGGCTGAAGGTGGGCAGCGCAGGCCGTCCTAGTGCACCCAAGGACTCATCCTCAATCTGCTCCGTCTCATCCATTGCCAGACCCTCTGGGGACCACCTTCGAGCCCGCCTCCTCCCCGCGTGTCCCATCTCCATAGTCTCCACTCCTCCTCCTTCCCTAGCCCGTCTGAGCATTGACCTTGGGCAATGCTGCGCCTTGATCCCAAGTGCTTCCAACTGCTTCACTTGCCTTTTGTGAATCCTTACCCCACCACACATTGTCACAAACTCACTCCCCCTACGTTTCCGATCATAACTTCCCATTGCTGTTGTCAATGTGATTCCACACACTCAGAAAGAAAGAGTTTTTAAAAGAGCATAATGCTCCCAGCAGACACCCCCCCTCTCCCCGCTCCCTAGGCGTGAAGCTGATGATACATGGAGAAATCATTGACGTTGTCAATATTTCATCTCGCTTGGACCCACATCAATGCTCATGGAAGCAGCAGTCAAGAGGTCAAACGATGCACTGCATTGGGCATGAGCGAGGACCTCCTCAGGTAAGAAGGAGGCTATTTCAGGACTCAGGTGCACCTGACCCAGACTGTGGTGCTTTCTGTCGCCTCCTACGCGTGTGGGAGCAGGGCACTGAGTACGGAAGGCGGAAGAGTCCATGTGTTTGGATTGCGGAGAAGGACACTGATGACCTAAAGGACAAGCACTTCTTTCTTGGAAGAAGTACAGCCAGAATGCCCCTTGGAGACCAGGATGGTGGGACTTGGTCTCATGGCCTGCAGACTTGTCGTCAGGAGAGGCCAGTCCCTAGAGAAGGACATCGTGCTGGGAAAAGTCGAGGAAGGCCCTCAACGAGAGGGATTGACTCCATGGCCGCACCAGTGAGCTCCAGTGTAAGAACAGTCGTGAGTGTGACGTGGGACCGGGCTGGGTTTTCCTTCCGTGGTGTGTAGGGTCACTGTGCGCCAGACCCTGACAACATCCACAAAGTGAAGTCAGACTGTGGTTTGGCTGTAAGAAGACTACAGGGAGTTGCTTCGGTTTAGGACAGCGGTTCTCAACCTGTGGGCTGTGACCCCTTTGGGGGTCGAATGACCCTTTCGAGGGATGACCCAATTCATAACAGTAGCGAAATTACAGTGATGAAGTAGCAACGAAAATAATTTTATGGGGGGGGGGTGTCACCACCACATGAGGAACTGTGTGAAAGGGTCGTGGCATTAGGAAGGTTGAGAACCACCTTCCTAGGTGTAAGAAAAGGTCATCTCAGAGCAGTATTTCTGGAGTTCATCCCCTCACCATGGCTCCAGAAAGCCTCCCATCCATGCAATTGTCCATTCTGTTGTGCCTCGTCCCCTGTAACCAGGTGTCTTCTACACAACTGTTGACCAAAAGGTTCGGCTTGGTAGCCGGGCACCATCCAGTGCTGCTGTCTCCAGGGCAGGGAGGCACTAGTTCTTGGAGGCCATTAGCCACGCCTTCCATAGCCCCTCCTCTTCCTGCCTCTCCTGCTTCCTTGCTTGCTCCAGAAAGTCCAGGCCAAGCACTGGGCTGTGGCTGGCCACCTGCGAGCTGTGAAGGCCCTAGGCTCCACGCACATACCAGGAAGGTCGTATGGACACAGAGCACATGACTGGGCTATTTAACTGGGATCCCCATGAAACCATGGCCACAAACCCCTGAACGGAGGAGCCAGACCCCATGAAGTACACCAGCAGTCTTTTTTTTGGTCATTATTACAAATAAATTTATCACATAGCTTTTTATAATATTCAGTTTTATTTCTTTTTCGCCTTTTTACTGGGATTTGGGTGACCGTGGGCAGCGCAAGTGGGCCTTCCAGTTGACAGTCCTCACATTTGGAGCCCTGGTGATGGGCGCAGGCAGGGCTCTTCCCCTGCGTGTGTCCTTTTCCGTCTGTCTGCCCTCCTTTCTCTCTCCTCCTGGCCGCCCTTGGTGGAGCTTTGTCCCTTGGCCAGAGCTGCCCCTTTGATCCCATGTGGTTGGATGAGCCCTACCTCTCTGGGGCCAGTGTCCACCCCAGCGGCCAGCTGTGTGGTGGGCAGTCAAGCCACAGAGTAACACACAACATTTGTCAATTCGGCTTCTCACAGGTGTCACCTCTGTGGATACCAGTGCCACTCCCCCACCCCCACCGACCTTTTTCCACCGGTTCCATCACCCCGAGTCCCTCCTCTCCCCCTCGTGCCAGCCCTGTTTGTCCTTGGGGTGAGTCGCAGTGAACGTTGTGGGTTGTCAGCAGAAAGCAGGGTGCAGCCACAGCCCCACAGCTGGGGAGGGGGTGGGGGATAGAAGGGGGGAGGGAGAGAAATGAGAGAGAAGGAAGGAGAGTGTGAGAGAGAGACAGACAGACAGACAGACAGAGGGACAGAGAAGGAGGGAGAATATGTGTGAGAGACAGGCAGACAGTCAGAGAAAGGGAAAGGGACAGGGGAGAGGGAGAGAGCAAGAAAGAGAGAATTGGAGAGGGAGGGACAGAGGAGTGGGGGGAGAGAATGGGTATGAGAGAGAGAGAGAAAAGCTGAGAGAGGCAGCGACAGAGAAGGAGGGGGAGAGAGACAGAGAAAGGGAGTATGTGTGACGTAAGACAGAGCTACAGACAGACAGACAGAGAAACAAAGAAAGTGAGAGCGAGTGTGTGAAAGAGAGAGAGGCAGAGAAAGAAAACTGGGCCCAGGGAGAGTCAGGGAACCGGGTGCTCCTCCTCCTCTGGCCCTGACCTTCCCCTCCGAGCACTGGAGCAGGTGAGGGGAGCCAGAGCCACTCAGCAGTCTCCTTGTGAATCAGTAACAGCCGGCCAACCCTGGACGCTCGGTCAATAGATGGTTCACTTCCTGTGCCACCTTGGCACGCCGTCATCAACGGGAGAGAAACGAACTGGTGATTAATTCACAGTGGAAAGCAGACCTGGCCCACCCCCCTGCCCACCCTCCAGGTGCGGCAGAAGGCACCTGGCAGGAAGCTGGAGCCCCAACTGAAATGCCAGCTGCCCTTCTTTCCCACAGAGCCCGAGCCGCCCACCCTTGGAAGGCCATTGTCCCAAATGGTGGCGTTTCTGGGACAGATGCGGCCTGGCCTCAGCACCCGGGAGAAGCAGGCAGACTGGACCAGCACCCACTGGCTGGGCCGCCCATCTTGACCTCCATAAAGTGGGGCTGGTGACACCCCCCTCCCCACCCCCGTGGGCTCTGGTGAAGACCACCCATGTCCCTGAGTTCCCCGCCCACCAGGGGCAGACACTGTGGTATGAGTCTTCCTCTTCCCAGCCTCCGAACTTGGGTATTTTCTCAGGCTTGGGTAACAGGTCCAAGGTCTCCGTCAGAGAGGGAAGGGGCAGGGGCCCCCACCCCCAGGCCGGCGGGAAGGGAAGCAGGAGAACTGGGAAGTCACCCCCTCTCACTTCTGCTTTGCGGGTTTCAAACTCTGGGTGGCCACAGCTCCTGACTTCCTCCCCAGAGCCCACGGGGCCATTTGCCTATGTCTCATTGACATTCCGGATCAGGGAGTCACCACTTCTCCCCACGGTCGGTCCCCACAGGGTCCCTGGAGCATCGTCGCGGAACCAGAGAGCGGGGCATGAGGCTGCAGGCCAGGGTTGAGCTCCCGGAACCCTCTTCTGGGTGAATCAGCCAGACCCCACAGACCATGTTCCCTGAACATTACGACAGGGCCAGAAAGGGTTTTTCCCAGAGACTGCCATTCCCACTGACCCAGCCCTGAGCCCCTCAAGTGAAACCAGGGTGAGTCCCAGTGGTGACGGCTGGGCACTGGCCCTCTGATGGTGGTGTCCCGCCAGCCTGAAGGTCTACAGCAGCGATTCTCAACCTGTGGGTCTCAACCCCTTTGGGGGTCGAACGACCCTTTCGCAGGGGCCGCCCGATTCATAACAGTAGCAAAATTACAGTGATGAAGTAGCAACGAAAATAATTTTATGGTTGGGGGTCACCATGAGGAACTGTATGAAAGGGTCGTGGCATTAGCAAGGTTGAGAACCACTGGTCTAAAGGGAGATACCAGAGTCTCCCATGCCTGGTTTACTCGCTCAGTGCCCCCTTGGGAGGCTTCGGCTGTCTAGAGGCGCTGCGGAAGAAAGGCTGGAAGATCGTGCACTCAGCTTACTCATGGTGACCCTATAGGACAGGGCAGAGCTACACCCCCCACCGTCTGACTCATCGTGACCCTATAGGACAGGATAGAATTGGTCCCCTGTCCAACTCATCGTGACCCTATAGGACAGGGCAGAACTGTCCCCGCTGTGAGCTTCCGAGGCTGGAACGCTTCCCAGGAATAGCAAGCCTCGTCTCCCTCCCTTGGAGCTACTGGTGGTTTCAAACTGCCGACCTCAGGGTTCACAGCCCACACTGGTAGCCACTGTGCCCCCAGGACTCCTTCCAGAGGAGCATGGCCATTGAAAACCCATGGGGCGCAGTTCCATTCCGGGCCCACCAGGCCACCGCAGGCCCAGTGGACTTGACAGCCAGTGGCTGTGGGACGGAGGGAGGGTCTGGTTGGGCTCCCATCTGCCCACCATGGCTCTGCGGGCTGTGCTTCCTGGAGGCATCTTGGTGTGGCGGGCAGAAGAGGAAAGCTTCCATTCCTTCTGAGGAAACCACCCCAGGGACGTTCTTGCTTCGCTTTGGGGTGGGAACTTCTAAACGGCAATCCTCAAACCCAAAGACGCAGGGCTCTCTGCCCCGTGGTCCTGGCTCCCAGGGACCAAGAAGCCAGACCAACGGCTGTCAATCCCGTAGAGCAGAGCTTCCCAAATTTATTCAGCCTACCGCTGAGAAATAAATCACTCAGTGACCCTTCCCAGCCCAAGCAATAAAAATGTTTGTGCCCTGTCCTGTCCCCCAGGGTAAAGCACGGCACCTGCTTTTGCAGACGCCTCTCCTCTCCCTCCCCACCTGGGCCAGTTCAGCACTGCCCCCCAGGGGGGCGGTATCGCTCATGTTGGGAAACAGGGCTCTATCGGGTTTCTGAGCCTGGACAGCTCATTTTTCTCAGAGGATCGGCTGGGCTTGAGCCCCCGGCCTTGTGGTTAGCAGGCCGGCCCTGAGCTGACAGCGCCACCAGGACAGGTGTTCAGGGGTTCCGCCATCTTGGCACCCCTGTGTGTTAGAACAGAACTGGCTGTATCTGGGGGGAGCAGATGGTTAGGCGTTACTTTGGAGGCACCTCCGGGTAGACTCGAACCCTCAGCCTTTCCGTTCTCAGCGGAGGACGTCTGCGGTACCCAGGGGCTCCCCGGGCCCAGACTGAGCTACAGGACCCTGCTTAGTGGTTCCCAGGAAAATCAGCCCCATACCGGCCAGACATTACGTCGTGCACGATTTGGGGGGCTGGATTCAAGGATCATTCCCTGTTTGGGTGGGCACTGGGGCCAGGCAGTTGTGCCAGGATGGCTGTGGGTCGGCTGGGCTCTGGTCCTCAGGCCAGGAAAGGAATTTCCAGTGGGGCCTTTTCCACACAGGGTGGTTTCCTAAGGCCTTCTAATCACCCAGGAAAGAGATCGGAAACTAATCAGGTGGCCGATTTAGACCTCAGGGGTTTCCCCCCACACACACACACAAAGTTCAGGGAGGTGTGGTCACACAGCCACAGGTTCTGAGAGTGATAAGGGGTTCAGGAAAACCCACAGCCACTGAGCCAACACTGGAGGAACAGAAGAATGGGATCAGCCGGCCTCCAGGAACGTGAGTCTGCAGGGACGAAACAGTCCCAGCTCACAAGAGGATCTGATCTTCCTGAGGAAAGAAATGACTTTTCAAACACAAACCCACCCCTTCCTTAGCTATCACCCTGCTGCACCACCACCCCCACCCCACCCCCGGGCTTAAGCTTCTCAATGCTCAACGGAAACACTTGGCGTGGACGATTGTGCCGAGGGAAGGGCCCGGTCCTATTTCTTCTCTCCTATACTGTACAGGTCGTATTTTCAATGATGTGGGTCCAGAGTCTGCCTGGTTTCTTGATTTGGGGGAGGGGGTGGGCTTTAGTACCTCTTTGCATTGTGATAATTCTGTATTTAAAGGGAATACTTGAAGAAGCAGGCAAAAGGAAAATATAAGATGTATTGAAAAACCAACCAAAACACTGGAAAGAAAGACAAGTGAGGCTTCAGTCGGTGGGCCGCGAAGACCCCCCCAGGAGGAAGAACATGGTAGTGCTGGGGTGGGGGGCTCACACTAGAACCCGGCTTTGGGGTCAAGCCTGACTCAGGACGCACCTGTGGGTGTCAGAGTCTACCTGTGCTCCGAGGGGCTCTCTGAGGGGCTCTCAACGGCCCCCAGGCCTTTCTTTTTTGGGGGAGACATGAACAGATTTATTCAGTCCAGGTGGAAACAAACCCGGTTAGGGAATGCTCATGCTGCTCAAGCACCTGGAATTTGCCAAGTTTGGACTAAGTGTTCTGATGGACACAGGTGATCAAAGTGTAAGAACCGTCAACCTACTGTGGAACTTAATAGGCTGCTCCCTGCAGCCCACCTCCCTTCGTATGTACCCACCCAAGTTGGAGAGAACGGCCCCCTCCCACAGCTGCTACAGGTTGTAGAGCAGCGGGTTCTCATTTTGGGTGCTTCAGGTGGGTCTGGACCCGAGGAGTCAGCACATGCAGGACTAGTTTCGTGCTAGGCCGTTTTCCTGGTAGTTTGGGCACTGTTAGGAGATGGGGCCATGCAAAGAGAGGATTGCAAATGGAACAAAAAAAGCACAATGTGAAACTGCGATTTAACTAAAGCTTTCACACTTCGCATGAATAGTTCTCAGACCAGCAGTCCAGCCATTGTCCAGGAAGGGCTGTCTCCAGCAGTCCCAGGCCTTTCTTCCGAGGAACTCTGGGTGGGCCTGAGTCACCAGTCTTTCAGTGAACTGCCGACGGTGCCGGCGTGGGCAGGAGGGGGACATTGAGGGCAGCAGCCTTGACAGCCCTCTGGGGAGTGGAGGTCAAATTCTGAGATGATTCTGGTAGAAAGTAGATGCCGAGAGAAATGAAGACAGTGGGGAAGGTGGGGAGGAAAAGCACCTTCAGTCTGATTGGGGGTGAGGGTGGGGTCTCACTCTGCCACCCAGTCGATTCCAACTCACAGTGACCCTAGAGCCTCCCCACCCCCCACCCCGTGGGCTCCTGACTATGTGACTTTATGGGAGTAGAAAGCCTCATCTTTCCCCAGATGAGCGCTGGTGGCTTCGAACTGCTGACCTTGCGGTTAGCAGCCTAATGCATAACCACTACACCACTAGGGCTCCCCAGGGTGCTGTTAAATATGGGCTCTCAATAACACAGGGCCGAGGAGCAGCCCAGGCCTGGCATAGGAAGACTGAATGGGGTCAGACGGCAGAAGAGGACAAAGAATAGGAAAAAGCCTTTACTGAGCACCTGCCGTGGACTGGCTCCTTCCCAAAGCCTGGCAGTTCTCCTCAGCCCCCGTGAAGCCAGGGCAGCTGGGGACCCCTCAGGGGGGCACCCACTAGGTCAAGCAGACGGGTGCCAACTTCTGCTTGCTCCCCTGCGGAACTCAAAAAGAACGGGGTGCTGGCAGGGCTGAGAGGGGATAGACTGACCTCGGAGACAGACAGGAAGGACAGCAGTCAGAGTGGTCTCAGGCTCTAAACCAGCGTGCCCCACAGTGGGTGGTACCAGCTCCTGAGAGTACTGGACCAGTCCCAAGGGGTTTCAAAAGCAAATACCCACCCTTTATGGAGGATTGAGTATAAATGTTTTTCATTGCCAGGGGGTGGGCCCACGGAGTAATTTTTTCCACCTTATTTTTTTCTGAAAAGGGGCCAGAACACCAAATAAGTTTGGGAACCTCTTCCCTCTCTCAACTAGGGATGGAGAAAGGCTTGCCCGAGGGCCCTACACACACACACTGCTGACTCACAGCGAACCTGTAGGGCAGGGTAGAACTGGTTCTGTGAACTTCTGAGATGGTAGCTGTTGACCAGAGTAGACAGCGCTATCTTTCTCCAGCAGGTCAGCTGGTGGTTTTGAACTGCCGACCTCACGGATTGCAGCTCAATTCATAACCACTATGCCACCAGGGCTCCTGAGGGCTGTTTAAGGCCCTCAGAATCATCAACACCAGCTGATGACACACACCTCCCCAAAGAGAAGCTGTTCCAGCCCCACATTCTCACTCCCTGCCACCCATGGGCTCCGAGTCAGCAAAAGTGCCCGGAAGTGCCCGAGACTCACTCGTTATGGAAGAAGAAAGACCCTTCTTTCTCCCGAGGAGTGGCTGGTGGTTTTGAACTTCTGAACTTGTGGACCGCAGTCCAGTGTGTAATCACTACCCCACCGGGGCTCCCTAGCCATCACATTAAAGAGGAGTTCATTAAATGTTTGACCAGTGTGGCCCAAGAATGATGTCATAAATATCCAAATGGCTCTTGGCCGAAAAAACGGTTCCCCGCCCCTGCTCCAAGTCAACACAAGGGAGGGCTGTGGACAGGACCGGGTCAGGAGCATCTTTACAGCCCTGGGAGGCCTGGGGGAAGGTGGTGAGCAAACCAGGCCCCAGGGCGGAAACCAGACAGGGAAACTGGAAGCCAGGGAGGCTGATATTAATCAAAATGCTGGAACCAGTCATGAGACGTGCACACCGCTGTCACACCCATTTCCAGCAGAGGTTGTGGAGCGTTTCTGGGGTGAGCTGCTCGGCTGAACACAGGGGGACACAGGTAGCCAGGCCTTTCTTCCAAGACGCTTCTGGGTAGATGTGAGGCTGGGGGTCAGCTGCACCACATTCACCAAGGCTTAGCAAGCGAAGAAAGGTGTGAAACCTTAAAGGGGAAGTGGGTAGAAGTGGGTCTCCCAGGCACAGCACGCTTCTGCAGGCTGCAGGGAGACTTCGCAGAGCGGCGAGTCCTTCTGGCTGCAGAGGGCCTCAGTGTGCTTCCTGACCGGTAGCCCTCCTTCCCTAGGTTCCCTGTTTCAGCATCATTTGAACCCTCACCTGCCTCTTGAACTTGACTTTGGGGTCTCTTGTAGAGGTGGGGGGAGGGTGTCTCATGGGATTGATGGTCACTTTGTAAGCCAGGCTGTTGCTTGGCCGTCATGTGATCTCTGGCAGTGTGGGCTCAGTGCCAAGCCTGAAGGGTGTCTGAGGGCCTTGGTCCCGCAGGGCCCCTCTCTCTGCCGATGTTGGTGCTGTCGTTAGCTGCAATGGAAGGACACACGGCCTGGCCTCCACCACCCTCTGCTTGAGCCCAGGGTTGTAGCCGCTGGGTCTGCCTGTCCCATCGAGGGTCTTCCTCCTTTTCGCTGCCTTTCTATGCTTTTGATGTCCAAAGCTCATGAGACAAAGTTGTGTTTTTGTTGGTGGTGGTTTTTTCCCTCCCAAGGTTTCTTCGGAGTGCTTTACATTCTTTTACGTGTAATTGGGTTCTGAATTTTGATCAAACAAGTTCCTGCTGCCTTTCTTTCTTTCTTTCTTTCTTTTTAAGGATGGAAAAAACAAGAACTCAACATGCCGCCGCCCAAGAAGGCATCTGGATAGTGGACAGATGGTGAAGAAGTGCTTGTGGTCCTTAGGCATGAGAGTCTCGAATCCACACCACAGTGAGCGCTCACCTCCACCCAGCACGGGTGGCAAGGTTCTCATCTGTTTCTCAAAAACAACAACAACAGCCAATGCTGGTAAGGGTGAGAAGAGACCGGGACCCTCACACACTGCTACTGGGACTGACTGGAAGGGCGCAGCCCCTGTGTGGAACAGAATGTCACCTCCTTAAAGAGTGGGAGATAGAAATGCCATGTGACTCAGCCACCAGTCTACATGGTATACGTCCTAGAGAAGAAAGAACCGAGACACGAGGAGACACGTGCGCACCGTGACGTTGTCGGAGTTCGTCTGACTTGGACCCACCATCAATGCTCATGGGAGCAGCAGTCAAGAGATCAAACAGCAC